>NW_028258381.1:12710000-13011111 GCF_053883595.1 Heterocephalus glaber
ATTGAGAGTCCCTTGGCTGACAGTATTTCTGTTCTAAAGCGTTGTCTTTCATGGATGTCAACTTGTAATGGCAGGGACTGTTGATCTTCACAAAAGAAAATGCTCAGCACAGTGAAAGAAGTTCAATACTTTTCCTGTGCTCTTAGTACACCTCCTACATATGCCTACTTTTGATGGGTTCCCTCACAATCATTGGAAATAATCATTTTAACTATGCATCTCCTTCCAGGCCCTGAACAACTCAGTGGTGCACTGTGAAGACTTGTTTCTGAAATTCTAGCAGTTTCTCTTATTACCAAGGAACTTGGAAAAAAAATTAGAAGGTGTGCATGCTCTGTGCCAGGCTCTTGATCTCCTCTAGACTATGGAATAGAGTCCTCACTGAGAGAAGGAAGCAGGACCTCAGTGGTAGCACTTCTGAAAGACTGCCCCCCTCTACGGGAAAGATAAAGACTATTTTGGGAGTACCCATGGTAAGCAGAACGACCCTCCAAGATTCGTGTCACCTGGTGTCTACAGTCTATTATTCCACAATCCCCGATCTCCGAAACTGAATGTGGGAAAGATTTAAAATATTATGGAAGTCACCCCTGGGGCTTAGATTTAGATTTAAATGGAAAAGGTGAAGGGATTCTTCTGGAATAATTAAGGTCCCAAATCAGTTTAATTTTAGTTAATCAAGTAGGAGATGATTCTGGATTGATTGGCCAATCAGTGAAAGTATTAGAAGTGAGACTGGTACCCTCCTGAAGATAGACTCTCTCTCTCTGCTGGCCCTGAAGCAGCAGCCACCATGCATTCTCAGCTGCAGGGAAATGAACTCAGGGAGTCACCTGGGGTGCTAAGAAGCAGATCTTTCCCTCGTGGAACTGATGAGGATGAAACCCAGCCAATCCATTTATGGGTGCTGATGGAGACGCCAGCTAAGACTGGTGCAGACTCCCACCCCACTGAGACTGGGACAGGGCCAGTGCATGTTGTTTCAAGCACTACTTTTTTACACAGCCATAGAGAATGAACACAGTAACCGTGGAAGTGCATACTGGAGAAGACAGTGTGACCGGGAGTACAAGATGTCATAGCCAGCCTCAAAGCTTCCTCTGTGGTCTGTGAGTTTTATGGAAAAATAAATAATACAAAAGGAGCATGGAGGGGGCATTTGCTTACTTATTTTCTGATCCATTTCTATTGCTGTTCTCTGGAATTTGGGGGACCAGTCCCTAAATATTACACTCCCTGGACTCCGTTGTCTAGTGCTTTTCAGGTGGGTTTGGCTTGTGGAGTGGGAGACTGGCAGGACTGAGGTCGAGAAGCTCTAGGCTGTATCCACCTTCTGTCTTGGCCCTGGATGGGGTTTCCACTTTCAACTGTGTCTCTCTGTGGTTCATTCTGCTACTGGGGTATCGGTATATACACATACCACATCAGGATCATTTCTACTTCCCTTCACCCCCTCTCATCTCCCCAGTTCTCCAAACTTCCTTCCCATCTTCACAGCGACTTCCTGTTTCCTATCATCTTCCTTTTGTGTCAGTCTTTATTTATATTTGGAATTTCTCATACAAGTGAAACCATGCAATATGTAACCTTCTGTGTCTGATTTATTTCAAGTGTTCTACGTAATCAGTGCGTGCCAAATTGAACAAAAACATTCAAGGATATCAGAGGTGCAGTACCAGTAGGAATTGCCGAGGTCAGTACCAAAATAAATTTAACAGGACTGGGGATTTAGCTCAGTGGTTCCACCACCTGCCTTGCAAGCTAAGGACCAGAGTTCAATTCCCAGTACCAAAATAAATAAATAAATAAATAAATAAAACAAAGAACAATTCATAAGTTAACATAGTAAAAAACAAGAGGACAAAGAATTTATGCTTAATACAAAAGAAGGTAAGAAAAGGAGAAATAGATCAAATAAAAGATGAGAAAGGTAGAAAAACTCTGGCAAGATGGGTAATCTAAACTCAACTATATTTGCATTGAATTAAACATAAATGAACTAACCTCTCACGAAAAGACTAATAAGGTCAATTTGATAAATGTAACATCCAACTGTAAGCTACCTAAGAAAGAAACTAAAATAAACACATAGAAAGTTTCAAAGTACACTGGAAAACATGCCTACAAACATTAAGCTAGTGCTATATGAATATACAAAAATTAAGGCTAGAACCAGAGAGCTAGGCATATGTTAAAATATAAGTAGGCCATTTCAGCGAGAAATGTAATATTCCTACATTTGTGTTCATTTCTTCAAATTAAACAGGAGCTGATGGAGATAACTGGTCTGGACAGGATAGATGCTGGAAATAAGAAGAAAATGACTGTGAGCCACAAATGCTAAGCCTGGAGAAGCTATGCTGAAGAAACGAAGAAAGAGAGACGTCCTCAGAAAAGAAGAGCTCGGAGGACCTGTTACTAGCAAACCTACCCTTAAAGCCAGGCTCTGGGAGGTTCTTTGGACGGAAAGAAAAGAGTCCAAGAAAATAACTCAGAGATCAGAGAGGCAGGAAAACACTAAAAATGCAACAATATAGGTACGCACAGTAAATATGGCTCACTATATGAGTTTGACAAACAATATCAAAACAAAATTATTACACGGTCTCGTGAACCACACGCCGGGTGACCGTATTCAAAGGCTGGGAAGGTGGAGGAAGCTGTTACACTCGCAGCTCCCGGGGAAGGACACAGCAGGCCACACGGACCATGCAGGGCACCAGGGTCGTCGTCAGTCAGGAGGCAGAAGGACGGGGTTGGCCGATTGCGTTTTTCTGCAGTTTCTGCAGGAAGGAAAGGGTAAGCAGGTGAGCAGGTTTGAGGATGGGTCCTTGGAGTAATTTCAGCAAGCTCTGAGCAAAGCTGCTGTCGCTGGCTGGCTGGTATCTGGATTGGGGACCCCGCAGGGCTGCTGTTCAGTGGCCCCCAGTCCAAGATACAGCCAAGGGGGTGATGAAGGAGTGTGACTGATGGGCCGTACAGAAGCTCGGACTGGCCTCCAGGCAGAGCCCTCCACAAGAGTTCTGGGGTGCCCTGGCCAAGTCTTGTCCTCTTTCTTACTTGCAGTTCCCCGGAGTGACTGTAGTAGGCGCTGAGAGCATTGCATCCTGAGACGCGCAGCTGGCCAGAACCGCTCTGGTTTCCGCTCCAGGCCCTGCTTGGACTGGAAGTCTGCAGTGCTCAGTGTGAGGGTGATGTATCTTCTCCAGGATAAGGTCCAGGACAGATGCTTCCCAGCTCCTTCAGCTGCGGGTAGCAGTGCAGGCTTCTCCCCAGCAGCTTTCCTGTGTTCGAAAGACTCGGCTTTCACAAATCCAAGACTTCCTTTGCCCCTTTGCTGCCTGTCTGTAAGTAATGAAGGCCCCAACCGCACGCGCGCGCGCGCGCGCGTGTGTGTGTGTGTGTGTGTGTGTAAGTGTTCAGTCTCAGTCGACTTGTGCAAGTAGAAGAGATCACAGCCGAAGATAAAAAGTGACCAGCGCACACTTTGCAAAGCTAAAAAAGAACACAACTACTCAATCACCATGGCCAGTAAACATTTTTAAAGGTACTCAAGTTGTTATTCTCAGAAAAATGGTATCTAGAGCATACTGTGGAAACATTACCCAGCCCCCGTAAAGGTTACCATCCACGAGAGTGACATTGTGGGGCGTAAAGGCAGCATGGGACGGGAAACCATTCAGGCGCTGCTGGTAGGGGTGCAGACTGGTACCAACTGCATGACGCCTCGTTAGCACTGAAGTTTGCAAACACTGTGACAAAACTCCCCCTCCCACGATCATTCTGTTCCTACGGTCATTCGAACTCATCGCAGAATACTCACAGAAGCACCATTTGCAATAGAGAAATAATGAAAACGAACCAAACACCCTTCCGCAGCTGAATAGATACACACACAGCCTGGTGTGTGTGCACCCTGGGGTGGCAGGCCTTGAAAAAAAATAAAACACTGCGACGTGCAGCAACATGAGGGATTTCATAGATACAGTGTTGAGAAGGAAGGGTAAAAGCAAGGGAGGAAATCCAGACACAAAACAGTACTCATCAGGTTGTTCCATTTATAATAAATTTAGCAAAATAAGACAACCAAGAAACAAAACAGAAAAGCCCACTGTACAGTGTGCTGTGTTCTGAATGTGGCTAGCGAAGCAACAGTGGTAGGAACCAAATCCCAGCGCAGTGGTGCAGAGGCAGAGCCCCGAGAGAGGTGATTGACCTCATTTTCACAGGAGTGCAACACAGAGCAGCCTGAGACATGGGGGTAGAAGAGGAAACAGCCATTGTCCTTAAGATGCAATGAGTCGGAGCTCACAGTGCTCTGTACTTGAGCTTGATGGCAGGGTACAGCAGTGTGTCCACTGCCTGTAAAAGGAACAAGGTGTGTGGTCAAGACTGCCTCATTGACACCGTGTGCTTGGCTTTGACAAACATTACAAAAATCAGTTCATTCTTAGGCTGTCGAGTAAAGCAAGCTACCGTGATCCCACTAACTCTATCACCAAGGAGAATCATTTTGCTCAATCTGAGGCTTAAAGGCAACTGTAAGGTTTCACCGAGGAAAAGGGTAAATTAGTAATAAAAATGATAATTATCTTCCATGAATATTCATCATTTTAGATTTTCTTTGCTTCATACAATAACTCTATGAGGTACTTACGGTCATTCCCATAACCCACATAAATGAACAAGCTTAAAGAAAAGAAAATAACTTCTCCATGATGATACAGCTGATCAGAAAGGGGATTTGAATTGAGATTTTTTTTTTTCTAAATTCTATGCTATTATACAATAATGCCTCCTTTACAATTTTCCTAAACCAAAGAAAGTTCCATCCTGTTGGAGAAAAGCCCGGAATTCACGGTCTAGGACACTTTTCTGCATGAGGGATTACCAGGTAAAATGCAAAATGTCCAGGTAAATTTGCATTTTAAGTAAACCTACAAAAAGCTTTTACCTCAAGTATGCCCATTTGATATATTTTTGAATTTTTTCATGTTAATATAATACAAGTAGATATTAATAAAGAAAATATAAAAACACTCTTACTTCTATGAAAAAGTAAAACAAAATTTCATAACAAGATAATTAGAGAGTAACAATGGTTAATATATTGTGTATCCTGATCTTGAAAGAATGGCAAAATGGGGCCAGGAATTTAGCTCAGTGGGTTTGCCGCCTGCTGCGCAAGCACAGGGACCCGAGTTCGATCCCTGGTACCAAAAAAAAAAAAAAAGAATGGCAAAACGTTATTCAGAGTATAAGTCATAGGCGAAAAAGGTTTCTCTCTTACAAAGAAGAAAGAAACAGAAGGACAAAGTGTTCTTTTCAATAAACAAAAGAAAAGAAACTAGTAATATAAGTGAAACAAATTACCATTTGCATGTATTAAAATATTTTTTAAACAACAGAATAGATAATTTGGGGAGTTATTTGAACTTCTCCCCGCTTCCTATTTATCTATCTTCTATTCTGCACTCTGTCTCTCTTCATGTGTATATATACACATATATATATACACACACACACATATATATGTATATCTGAGTTTCTCATATAAGAGAAACCACATCATAGTTAAGACTGTGTGCCTGACTTATTTCATTTAACATTATGTACCTAAGATGCAACTGTTTGCCTATGAATACCTCAATTTAGCTTTTTTATGGCAAAGTAGTGCTCCATTGTGTATAAATACCACATTTTCCTTATCCATTCATCCATTGATAGCCATAAGCACTGGTTCTGACATCTAGCTATTATAGATTGTGCTCCAATAAACATGGATATGCATACATCCTTGTAATACAATTACTTTAAATCTTTTGGTGCCAGGGATTGAACTCAGGTACTTGCACTTACACAGCAGGCGGCGAAACCACTGAGCTAAATCTCCGGTCCTCTTTAAATCTTTTGAGAAGATACCTAGAAGGGGAATAGCTAGTCAAATGGACTTGTATTTTTAAGTTTTTGAGAAATCTCTACACTGATTTCCATGTGGTTACACTAGTTTATAGACACTTGGAACATACTAAACATGTAACTTTTCCATGCAACTGGACATACATATACTAAAAACTTATTTGTTGTTTATTCAAAACTCAAATCTAACTGAGCATCTTGTATTTTTATTTTCTATAGAGAGAGAGCCATCTGGGTGTGGTGGTGCGCATCTGTAATCCCAGCACTCTGGAGGCTGAAGCAGGGGGATGGCAAGTGGGAGCCCAGCCCGGGCAATTTAGGGACTTAGCGAGACTGTGTCTCAACATAAAAAGTAAAAAGGGCTGGGGAGGGACCTCAGTAGGATGGAGCTGGATTCAATCTCCTGGATTGCAAACAAACAAACAAAAACAATACAGAGTGCCCAGTTAGGGCAGGCTCCTCAGCACATGGGTGCCCAAGAGACAAGGCTGACGTCACACACAGCACAGCACGGAGCTGTCATAAGAGTCACAGAGCTCTGCCTCTGACGTGTGCCTCTCCAGCCAGAGCACGCACCTGGGCACTCAGACTTCCCAGTTCCCATTGTTAGACCCACGCTTAACAGACCCTTCATCAAATAGGGACACTCAGACAACGTCTAAGAGGAACTGATGAGGACCGAGCTTAATATCCTCGCTCAAAAAGCAAGGAAAATGCTCAGCAGCATCTCCGACAGCTACTGCCCTAGCCAGCTGTGTCCTCTTCTCCTATAGTTTTAACACATTGTTTTAGAAAACAGAATTGAACATCGATTGCATATTGTCCATAGACTTTCAACGGTTCAATGGAACAATTGTTCGGAAATTAACTCAAAGTCAGCATCATCCCACTTGGTTAGTAGTTTTGCTCTTGAATATTTGGGAAGAAATTCTGGTCATCTCTGAATAAACTTTTTGACAGCGCTGAGTCTGAGGCACAGCTGGGATCCAGCAGTTCTCCCGGGACCACCTCCTCCCAGGTCCCTAGGTCCCTTCCGTCCTACACCCTACTCGCTTGCACCCTTAGGAGAGCTCTTTAGGATGGGTCCTCCCTGGAGGGTGCTGGGAGAAGCAACTCCCATCTTTCCTGAGGACTTTTCTTTCTCTGTTATTTATTTTATTTTATTTTTACTTTGAGACAGTGACCGCTCACTGGAGTCATCAAGGAGGCCACATCCTCTGGCACACAGAGGAGACTCTGTGACTCACCCATCAACCCTCCTCCTGACTTGGGAACTCTGATCTTGACTCTGCCTGGGAGACCAGGTGACTGAGGGCTGCCTGCTACTTAAGAGAAAAGCACGCAGCGCCTCCTACCGGACGGGGCCAGCACTGCCGCCCCTGCGCTTCCCGGAAGCAGGGCCACCAGGAAAAGTCTTTCCACCGGGAAAGACTCATCCTACCTCAGTTTAGCAGGAGGATGCAGCAGAAACATGAAGGCATTGTAGGTCTACGCACCTGAAATTCATTTCTGCCCTACTATTCCCAGGCACACAACTTTAGGAAAATCACCTCAGCACTACGTCCTGATTTTTTTCTATATAACCTAACATAGCACTTTCTTCTCAAGGGTTCTAGGGATCAAATTGGGTAATCCAACCTGCCATCGTGGCCCCTAAATGTGTTTCTAACCTTTCCCCTCTGCTGCACCTGGCGGACAACAGTGTCACACCCAGGCCTGAGCCCTGCACACTTCCACACATCCCTGGGTGCCCGGCCACCTGTCCTGTCTGCATGGGGCACAGCATGCTCTCTGCACCCATAACAGCTGGCTGAAGACTTCTTCACTCCACACAGACCCCCTCACACCGAGGACCAAAAGTAATAGCATTCCTGAGACTATGAGAATCCCAGCTGCAGGCAGCTCTCCCGCTGGAGAAGGCTGACTGGTCCACAGAGTTTATGATGCCCATTTAGACATCCTGATCTGGTCAGGAAGGACCCCAAGCCAGAAGTTTCCCCAGG
Organism: Heterocephalus glaber; assembly: GCF_053883595.1. Lineage (NCBI taxonomy): Eukaryota > Metazoa > Chordata > Mammalia > Rodentia > Bathyergidae > Heterocephalus > Heterocephalus glaber. The sequence continues at coordinate 12,717,923 of NW_028258381.1, forward strand.
TGCTCAAGTCTAGCTCCGGGGCTAGTTAAGTTCCTTTAAGTACAGTTCGCCTTTTCCCAACCTTCTTTTCCAGACCCCATCTCGCTTCACTGAAGTAGCCACTCCTGACAGCAGAAGCAACCCCGACTAAAGCTGAAGACTCAAGGGGTGTGGAGCTGTCCAGTTCACCTCGGAGGGCCTTGGCCAGGGTGCTCCATCCTGGAAGAGAAGTCTCGGAGGACCCTGTGAAACTCAGAAGACTGCTCCAGCCCAGGAACACGTTCCCTAGGTCACCTGCACTGCGCCACTTTACAGAAAGCCTAGCTGCCCGCTCATTTTTCCCAGCTTTGGTTGGGAGTTAATGCCACTCATCATCTGTCCCATTCTCTCATTGTGTCCTTTTCAACATAAACAAATGCAGGATTTTAGCAGTATTTGAAACCTACAGCACTGCTTCCTGTTTGGGGCTCCTCCTAGGACCCTTCCCTCAACCCCTCGGGATAATTTAGTCTATAGGATGGCTGCATCTGCTTTATAGAGAAAACATGCGGTTTCAACATCTGAAAGAGGCAGCATGATTGGGCCCGGAGAATGTCCCACTGCTTGGCAGCTCCCTTTCAGTGAGTTTCATAGCTCCGCTGAAAACAGAGAAAAAACTGCTCCACGCAGATGTTCTCTGAATAGCACTTATGACAAGAATGGAGGCTTGAACAGCATGCGTTTGCTAAGGCTGATGAAAGTCTTGGGAGAAATGAATAACTCAACTCTTAAAATTAGAAGGGGGAAAGAGCTATTTATTGAATTTTTCAAAATTGGTTATTCATGCATTTCCTTTAAAATTGTTCTATGCATTTATCATTGATTTGCTATTCCAAGTTGCTCCCTTTGCTGTGAAACCTCTTGGCATATTATATACCTTAAAATGCACAAAACACCGTATTTGCTTTCAGAAGAGGGCTTTATCCCCCAACAAATGGGACTGCAGGTGTTTCTTCCATCTTTGGTCGCTCCAGTGTGTCCACCTGTGCGTGTTGCCCTGACTGGTACGTCTGTGCCTACTGCTGATCAGAAAGCTTCACCTGCGTGGACAGGTGCTACACATGGACCCTCTTAACATCCAGCTAATGGAAGTGGGACAGGACTAGCAGGACAGGGCCTAACATCGTCTGCTTGATTTGGCCACCCAAGTCTAGGATGGCCAAAGAGATGACTGGCCCTGGATGAGATTTAACAGGGCTTCCCCACAGGCAGAGCAGGCTGGTGGGGTACACAGGTCAGTTTCCTCGGTTATTATTACCTATGCATTTGTCTTACAGCTAGCTAGAGACAGGTTCTGGTCCACAGCTTGATGAATGCCACAGACCTGGTTTCTGGCTGCAAAGAGTCAGCAGCTTTCAATAGAAGGACATAAGGGCATCGTTGCTGAAAAGCTACTGTGAAGCACCTGATTTAAGTTACATGCTCAGAAATAGTGCCTGTTGTGGTAATAGTGGTTTTCATTACTGTACATAAACTTAGTAGTGGCCACATTTGTCCCAACCCATTCCCCCCAATAAGGCATTCCTTGTGGACCCTCTGACATGGTTTCTCTGGCTCTTTTCCTTCCTCTAATCCATGAGCATCTCTTAAAGTCAGGGATATTTTCTGTGTCAAATTGCTCAGTCTTTCAGTACCTAAAATTGTGCATTACACCAACATTTACTTAAAAAGATAGGTGATAGATAGGTGGATAGACGACTGATAGACAGATGATAGATAGATAGCTAGATGATAGATAGGTGATAAGTAGATCTTTTCTGTAATATTGTTTTCTATTCCATCAATTTCTACTATCACTTCAATTATCATTTCTTTTTTTCTATTTTCTTTGAGATTACTTTGCTGTACTTTTACTATTTTATGATATGGTTGCTTAGCCCTTAACTTGCAGCTTCTTTGAAATTTTATTAATTTACAAACATTCTTGTAAATTTTCTATAACTGCATCACCCAAGTTCCTCTATATAATTTTTCATTATTTCTCAGCTCTGCTTCCTGCAATTTTCAATGTGACTCCGTCTTGTAGTTATTTAGAATTTTTTACATTCCCAAAAATTTCTGATGTATGTGGATTTAAATAACATCTTTCTTGTCACAACTCAGTGGCATGGTATCAGAATTTTAAATAACATGGCATAGATTAAATGTGCCAAGATTTGTTTTGCTGGCTGAAATATGGTTGTAACAAATGTGATTCACAGTGCATCATTTTCCCCTCCTTATTAAACCAGTGTACAGTGGCCCAGTTTCCACCTGCCTGCTCCTGCAGGCCTTTGCATTTCTCCTGTGGCTCTGGCCTGTGACACAGTTGTGCCCTCACCCACCTGGCACAGTAAGTGTCTCTTCATGACCATCACTGAGGAGCAGCACCAGCCAGGTCTGATGGGAGCGGATCGATCAAAGCCCAAGCCTCTTTGTCTCTGGTGAGGAAAACTCTGATGTGAAAATTGCTGAAGTTCTTGATAAGAACATGAGTTCCCTGCCTGTTAGCTATAAAAGCAAAACAAACAAACAAAAATAAAACCCCACAAAAAACCAAAAGTGTATAATTTATGTCATGCAAATTGGTTATATGACATCAGTATTCAGTATTTAAGTGCTATATTACACACATGCTTGTAGTCCTAGAGGGCTGTAATTATAACCCACATATTTGATGGCATGTTTTATATTTTCCTCTGTAAAATATTTTGGTTTATATTGTTTGATATGGTTTTATTGCACACATTTGAGATCACCACAGTTATGTTTCTTGATGAACTGAACCTTTTGTTATATGCTTTATTTCTACCTGCCTAAATGCTTTCATTACCAAAGTCTACATTATCTAAAATATTACATTTCACAGCTTTCATTTGGTTAGTATCTGCTAAGTATAATTCTTGGCTTTCAACCACGCTTAAGTTGCAGGAGTTACTTTTCCATAAACCATAACCAGTCATTTCTGGGGGGTGTGCTAACATCGTACCAGCAGTGTTTGCCATACATAATGAATGCAGGCATCCTGGGGAGTTGGTGCAGACATACAGCACATCTTGGTCCTTCTTACTTCCCCTTCCTCTCTCTTCCTTCCCTTCTCCCTCCATCCTTACATCCCCTTGTCACCTGTATAAGGTCCTTTTCGACCACTTGTATGTGGTGCTAATTCTATTTTGAATGATGGTTTTAGGCCCTTTGCTGGTACTGTTGCTTGATCACTAGGATATATCACCTTCCTTCCACCATGAGACATTTTGCTTCTGCTGTCCCTCTCTTCTTTTTGCCCCTCTGTTCCTGCCTTACTCTGAGGAGGGTGTCTAAACATGTTTGTCTCCACCTATTTACTAACATCCTGGAGTGCACACACTATGCTTCGATTTTGCCATGGAACACTTGTGTGCGGTGCACGATGCCAATTTGAAACTCAAAGGAACATCTTCCCCCTTCCAAACACTGGGGAGCCCTCACTTTCTGTGCAGCCCTCTTCCAGTCCCCTCCCATTCTCACTGTCCCCGGGGGGTTCATCTTTTCTGCAAGCCCCGTAGAGGATATAGACTACAGAGAGCTCATCTGAAAGAAATGCTGGAAGACAACCGTATTTGATAAAGATTATAATGAGTTCAACCTTACTGAGTTTGTTTGAGAAATCATCCAGGGAGGGGAGGACAAAATGCCAGGAGGGAGACTGAGACTAGAGGCACAGATCTAGGGTCACCAGCAAGTTGGTGACACCAGAAACCAAGAAATGGGGAGTGTGGCCCTGGGGGAGAAGAGACGCCATGGAGATCTAGGCCAAACCCTGGAAATCTCTACTATTCCTTTGAGTCATCACATAATGAGGGATAAAGAGTCTGGATTTTTAAGCTGAGTGTTTCTATGTTTCTATCATAATCTTGAATTATGATAATGGCTCATCATTATTTCATTGTATTTTAGTCCATAGTAAAAAACAATGTCTTTCCACAATTATTACCCTTTCACCATTAATTCTGAATTCTTGGACTTGGAGATAAAACACCACAGTGTGTCAGAATGGTGCAGAGCTATACACACAGGTGGTGGCGATGCTGACACGGAGGACTCTGTGTCACATACATGTGCAAGACACCCGTATGAGAAGGCTACAGGAGAAGGCAATGTTAGATGGAACTGGGTATGAAAATATTTGCTGTAAAATACATTTTTTTGTTTCTTCATTTTGAGAGAGGGTCTTGACTTGTACCTTATGTTGGCCTCAAGCTCATAGTACACCTGCCTCAGCCTCCTGCCTGCTGGAATTGCAGGTGTATTTTACCATGGCTGGCTTGGATAGTACATTTTAAAGGGAGAATGAGGGGCCTTCATCCTGTCTTCTTTTCCAAATAAAAATGGAGTTGCAAAAGTTTGGAAAAGTAACTCCAAAGACCCATGTACTGAGAGCTTGGGCACTGGCCTTGACATGATTGGGAAATAGTACAACTTTGAAAATGCCAAGACTAATGGAAGGAAGTTAGGTTATTGTGGTGAAGCCTTGAAGGAGACATTGAGACTGTGGCCCACTACTGTGTCCCAGCTGCCATGAAGTAAGCAGTTTCCCCCTATCATGCTCCCACCATTACTCACTGCTTTACCACAGACCTCAAAAGCAAGGAGCCAACGAACCATGGACTGAAACCTCCAAAACCGTAAGCCAAATAAACCTTTCCTCCCTGTTGCTTGTTGTTCTCAGATATTTTGTCACAATGATGGAAAGCTAGCTCACACAGGAGTCAGTGAAAATAAAAGGTGTCTGGCCTGGAAAAGTACAAAATGTGATACTTGGCCAATGAGTAAGAGAGAAGGTTATTGGGGAAGACATGGGGCTCACACTCTATCTGCCATGTCTGGAGGCCCTACTCTCTACGAGTCCAACAAAGACACAGGCTAATAAAATAGGGCCCTGCCCTCAGAGTCATAAGGACCTAGAACCATGAGAGGAAATGGCATTGCAGCTGTGCCCCTGCCCTGGAGATGCTGGAGCTAAGGTCACATGGTCAAAAGAAGCCCTTGGTGTGTGCCACCTCTATAGCCTGGCTCAGGACATGAGTCCTCTTCAACTTGTCTGAAGTGGGTCAGAAGTGTTATCTTTGATGAGACTTGATACTCTCCACAATTGCAAATCAGTAATTGGGAGGTAAAAAAAATCTGCTAACTCCTGGGAGTGTAACTCAGTGGTAGAGCCCTCAGCCAGTGCCAAGCCCAAGGTTCAAGTTCTAGTAGCGTAAAAAAATGTGTTAAGAACTTACTTCAGTTATTTACCTAAAACCAGATACTCTCTGAACTGAAAGTAATCTCTAATTCATGCATAACTACAACAACAGTGTTCCTAAAGATGAATTTACTAAAAAGATCTATATCCCTAACATCTTATCTTTGTTGGAAATACAGTTCAAAATAACAGTACTTTGATGATATGGTTCATGCTCTAACTCATTTTTATCAGCCTGCTATTTTTATTAAAAAATTATTGACAGATTGACAGATAGCCTACATCTGTCCATGAAGGATTTGAGACAAGTATGCAACACCAGGTCTAAAAGATGAAGAAATAAAAGTAGAAAATTACAGGGGAATTCATTGGAAGGGAAAATTAGTTGTAGATGCAGTGCGAGATCATACACATTTGCTAACTGTGGAACAGAGCCGCAGGCAGGCCTGACTTCTCAGCACCAGATACGGGAAGGGAGACGGCCTCTAGATTATCCGCAGCAACCCAAGCCAGGATCGACCCCTCACACAGATTTCTCTGTTACCAGGGCCCAGTGGGAATTTTCCACACACGTCACCCAGCGTCTTCATCTTCGTTTCCCATCTGGCTGCTTCAGTATCCAAGGCTGGTGTTTCAGTCTCTCCCAAGGACCGATCTTGTCTTTTCTGCCGCCATTAACAGGACATCACCTGTCACAAGCTGCAACCTTGCATTATTAGTGTGTGGGGTCAGAGCTTCCTTCCCTCTAGCTTGCAGCTTTCTGCCAACAGCTCCCCACTCAACACCTCAATTACTGCGGCCTTAAATTACAAGTAACGAAAAGTTCTGGTACAGAGAGAAATAACCCCTCTAAAGGGTGTTTTTATGACAACTGCTAAGAAAAGACACAGTGGCCATTTATTAAGGTACAGCCTCTCCCTCCATCACACCTGCCTGGCTTCTGATATCTATTTTTCCCAAAAGCTAAGCTTTGGACGCTTAATGTCTCCTGTTGGTTTTGGAGGAAATGCAGTAATGTAACAAGGAAAAAATGCATGACCTAAGAAGAACAGTTCTTTGGATGGGTTACCATGGTGACAAGGAGTTGCACTGGAGACTCCCTACTTCCATCATACTTCAAATAATAAGTTGGAAAGAACCATCAAGGATGCTTCTTTTAAAAACAGTGAATTTCCTGAAAAATAAGCGAAGAATAACAAAGATCTTTCAAAACATATGCTAGATAAGCATAGGCATTTTAAGAAATCACTTTCTTAAACAATTTCTTACAATAATTGTTCTTACAATAATATTGTAAATCAAATTCATATCTAAATCAAATTCTATCTAAATATCTAAATCAAATTCATCTTCCCATGAGTATTGTGAGTAAAACTGCTAATGGTTGTTTTATGGACTCACCAGTCATTGGACTGAGGTGCTATACTGCTGCTATGGACCTGGAATATGAAGTTCCTTCTATGTTCCAGGCTTCAGGTTAAGTGTTTTGGATGCACATACATTCTGACAAAGAATCACAATGGTCACTCTATGAATCTAGACTAGATACAGTAGGATAAGAGGGCAGACATCCTAGATTTCTGCATAGCTTGGTTTGGATCTTTGCTGTATCACTTACCACACCCATGCATTTGGGCAAGGAGCTGACCTCTCTCATTTTCAGCTATATCAACAGTGCAGCATGACCGATCTCACTCCATCATTGAAAAGCTGATGGAGGAAAGGCCCACGTGGCTGATGCTGCTGGCCCTGTTCCTATCTTCTCAACCTAGCCCAGAGGTGAGCTTGGACCCCATTCCCGTCTCCGCATCTTCCTTCCTGAGGTACCCTTTGCCTGGGACAGTGTCAGACCACTAGAGAGGCTCACGCAGTCCTGGTCATAGGGGATGAGAGCAGATTCCAAAGCTCCAGGGCTGTCTGCCCTGTGTGACACCAGCAGCACAGCCCCTTGGGGACTCCACAGTGGCTGGGTCAAGGAGCCCACAGGGGTGCCAGTTCCTCTCTGTCCTTGCTGGCTGCCCTCCCTGGCCTCCTTTCCACAGTCCCTCACGTTGCCTCCTGGGTCACTGGCCAAAGAAATTCCCTTTACCCGAGTTCCTGTCTCAGGACGCTTGCTGCAGGGTCTGCTCCAGACAGACCCCAAAGGAAGCCAGCCTGGGGTGCCACGGATAGGCACAGGGCTCCAGAGCCAGGCTCCCTGAGAGTTGTCTCTGCATGGTCACCGATGATCTCATGTGGCTGGAAAGATCTCCCAGCTGCTTCATGTAAGCTTACATCTCCAATGACTGTGAATTTGATGACTCTTTTGTTTAAGATTTGCTAAAAACAAAGGAACAATTCTGCATTCATTTTATAAAAAATTGTCTTCATTTCTATTATCCAAATATGGCAATGTGTCAGCTATTCCGGTGAGCTGGCCAAAGCAGACTCCCTGTAACAGAGTTCCCAAGTTTTATGGATCTAGAAAACAATTTTTAATCTGTAGCTGTTGACACATGAACTAGCATTAGCCCATGGTTTTCTATATATTACTAAACAAAACACTACTATTGAGTTTGAGTAATTTTAGAAAACGTCAAAAGAGCATTGAGAATGCATTGATTATTTAGCTTAACCCAGTTGCTCTTGGGTCATTTGATCTTCAAGTCTGTTGTTTTCTCCAGTGATTTCTGTTTAGGAAGATGTGTGGACCGCCTACCACGTATCAGATACTCTTAGACACTAGAGGAGTGAAGCACTTAATCTTCCGCTGCTGGTAACAAAGCTATAAACAGACAGAGATGCAAGGTTGAGTGTCTGTGGCTGAGGATGCAGAGCATGGCGGGAGGCTCATGTCCACGCAAGGTCAGGTCCTCATGCCTGAACTGGCCACACCGGGCTCCCTACCTGAGCCTAGTGGGCAGTGTCCACCCTTGCCCCTAGGTTAAAGCCCTTGGAGGCTTTCTGTCCATCACTACTCTAGCTGGAATGCAGTATAAAGTCGCAGTGTATTTTCTTGTTGAATGAAAGAATGTCATTTCTGCAGATATGCCTCGGAACCACTTAGTAGCTGATTAAAGCAGGCTCACTAGAAGCCGGTGTAGCTAGATTAGATGGGGCTAAATGCACCCAGGTTTATTACTCCATCCCTGGGTATAATTTTCTATAGCTCAAAGTTAGATGCCTTGAATACATTTGTCCTCCTAGGAAATCTTTTTATTTTATTTGTATTTACTTATTTATTTATTGCTTGTGGGAGATTAAACACAGGCTTCCTGTGCACTAGGTAAACACTATAACACTGAACCATATGCTTAGCTCCAGGGCAATTTTTAAAGATGTTGTCCAAATTGGTATTCTTTTCTTATGAACCTGGTATATTTAGGATGGACAATTGAAGGATTAAGGTATTACAGCATGTGTCTAGTGATAGACACCTCAACAAAGGACGCTCATCATGCAGAACCTGACTGTTGCATTTAACAGGTAACCTGTAGACATCTGAAGTCTGAACGACTTTCTTTGCGTTTCTGTGTGATATTCAGAAACACAGAGGCACGGAGACAGAAATCGGTGGTGATGTTTACTTCTCCTAGATGGGACAGAGAACAAAAGGATTCCATCCACAATGCACGGCATGATGCTTTCTGATGGCACATGCTGATATTGATCAAATGCTATTATATGTTTAGAATAAGGGAAGATCCATTATGCCTTTTTCAGTGAAATTCAATGTGTCCTTTTTAATGTTCTCGTAGCTGTTCTTGATTTTCCCCCAATTTACAAGTGTTGTGTTACTCTGCAATTCTTTACTTTTCATCAGGAGGAAAGAAACAAAAGTAGGAGCAGGCAAAGAAGCATCAAGCAGGCTAACTGCACATTATATATAAATGCTACAGGTTTCCTTCATTGTGGAAGTGTTTATGAAAGAATATTTCTTTGCCTTTTCTGTCATTTTATCAGATTGCACGATGATCAGTGATAATAGTTTCCTTTGATTTATGTTGTTTTAAAAAATTGAAAAGAAAGTTGGATCTTCTTGGGCAGCGGGTATACTGGAATGCTGAGGCTCCTGGAAGTCTTGGGCATTGCTCTTGTGTCAAAGGAGAAGCCAGGAAGGGAGCGCTCAATGAACTCACTTAAAATCCCATGCAACAGGCAGTGACTATTCTTTTCCTGCTCCCCAACCTTCTGTCTACCACCTGATGTGTTCCTTATTGAAGAGTCTTGAGGGAAAATCAAAACAAAGCCAGGCAGCACCATCTTCCTGAGAGGGCCAGTATTCCCGAAATATGATCTAATATAACATGGCTCCAGTCCAGCCTCCAAAAGAACAGGATTTTGACACAGGGTCTTTGGCCAGGGAGACTTCAGGTGCTGCTAACTTTCCAATTACCTGCATGACCTGCAGCAACTTATTATGCTCTCTGGAGCTTAGTGTTCTATTATAGTTTGCTAGCTCCTGTCTATTACAACATCAAATCATCAAGGAATAAAATTTAAGGGTATTAGAATGCACATCTAGTATGCAAAGCAGAATAGATAGAATAGTGTGAAGAGAAGAAAATTAGGAGACAGACTGATGCGAGTTTAGGAGACACAGCTGCCCGACACACACAGAACCCTTCCTCTTTGCAACTTGGGTTCTCGGCCACGAGGTGGGCACCTTCGTGTTTGTTCAGCAGGACTGCTGTAAAGTAAGAATGAAAAACTACATGTGATATGAGCAGCGCTGACTAGAGAGCTGGCTAATAGCATGTGTTCACTAAACAAACTGTATTATTCACAAAAGCCAAGAAATGGAAACAACCTAAGGATCCATGAACTGGTGAAGAGACAAAGAAATGGTGATACATAGACAAAAGAGAGTACTATTCTAGCATACAAAAGGTGAAGTCCTGTTGTTTGCAATAGCACTGATGGAATGGAGGTCATTACATTCAGTGAAATAAGCCAGACACTACACAATCTCCCTGTCAGGTGGAATCTTAAAACATTAATCTCACAGGAGCTGAGAGCACCATGCTGTTTCCCAGAGGCCTGGAGAGTGGGGATAAGGGGGAAAGGTTGATCAGCTGGTATTAAGTTACAGTGGGATGGGAGAAAGAAATTTTATTGCACAGTGGCGTGACTGGATGATAATAATGTACTTTATATTTCAGACAGAGCTGGAAGAAAGGTGTTTGGATGTTTTCACCGTAAATAAACGGTAAATGTTTGAGGCCATCACACTGATATGCTCATCCTGCATGGACAATGCACACAAGGTACCTGCATTACAACATCACACTGTGCGCCATAAAGGTGTCTAATTCTTGCCGGTCAGTTAAGAATGTTAAACATTGCATAAAATACAGGGCAATTTTAATTATACTAAGATACCACTATATCGTGTTTTGTAATCATTCTTGCTCCAGGGAAAGAGATATATTGTAATGTAGACATCGTTGTTTCAACTTTTGCACAATGACTCTGATGCCTGTTTGGTAGAAAACATTATGGGCATAGTGAAGGGGCCCCCTGCTCCCGCAAATCAGGACCTCCCTCTGTGGGGCTGGATTCTGTTTACACACATTCCTGCTCACTCCATGTGGCCCCATCAGGCCCCATCAGGGCCTGGCCACAGCTTCCTTCTTCACGCCCCATCAGGGGTCCCCCAGAACCCCCAACACGAAGGTCTTGGGGCACAAAGACCCCATACCACTGAGACAAAGTTGAGAATTTCAGAAGCTAGTACAATGTGAGGATTCTCTGGGTTTCACCTCAACTCCCTGCTCAGCCCATACTCCAGCTAATAACATTTGTCTTTATAAACAGATGCCATTATTTAAATCAGAAAATGTCCATATCTCAGCCCAACGTGAGTGCTTGCTACCAGTGGCTTCAACATCAAACATTCAAGCGGAACGAAGTTGATCAAAACATGGCATTAAAAATACAAATCACTAAACCTCAAGTTGTGTTCTTTCCTGCTGCCTTCACATAGAAGGGTGAACAAAATTGATAGAGAAGAAAAATAACTGTGAGTGTGGGTCTTTTTATGCTGAAATCATCATGTACTGGTAAAACTGTGTCAAAGAAGAAATTATTTCAACAAAGCCCTAAATGTGTAAATACTGACAACTGGTTAGTTGCAATAAGAGGTCAAATAAATTCCAGGTCTGCTGCAAATATTTCCTGCATGCTTAGAGTTGATTTTCACAGCCTTCTATTCGAAAGCAGCCAGGGCTCAAGAGTGAGGCCAGGCTGTACCTTATTGAAGACTTTGAGCCCCTAAATTAGTGGGCAGAGGGTCTTCTTCAGAGTGGAGATGTGCCTTTTAAAAATTCTAATCCAGGGGCCGGGGATTTAGCTCAGTGGTGCCCGCTCCTGTCACAATTGCAAGGTCCTGAGTTCAATCCCTGGTACCAAAAAAATAAAATTCGAATCCACTCCAAAAGTCTGGACACCTACCTCAAGTCTGTGAGTAAATTTCCTGTCTGAGAAAAATGGGATTTGAATTAATGTGAGCTTTTTCTGACATGGCTTTATTATAACAGTGAGATACAGCCGAGCCATGGTAACATTAAGACAGCAAGCATTGATCAAGCATGAAGAACACAAGTTTCAATGAGACATACTGGCTGTGTCTCTAAAATATCCCCAGGAAAAAGGACTGAACCTTAAAAATGTGTTTCACCTCAAGATGAAGTCACTACAAATATCTTGTTAACCTGATATTTTTTATAACATTTTCAATTATTTTTGACTTTTTGGACACAAGTTTTATCTGCTAAGACTTTCTTCTCCTTTAGGGAAATTTTAGGGCCTCGAGGCTAGATGGAAAGTTGTGTAATAAGAAACTTGAAGTATATTTTCTATTCATTATCTAATAGGATTTTTATAAAAAGTAATTTTATTTGAGATTATTAGAAGAAAAATTACAGGGTCTTTCCTTTCCTAACTGAATAAATGCACATATATACACAGAATTAACAGAATTACGTGTGACCTAGTAACGGTAGTGTCAGCTTCTCTTTGGTGTACGACAATCCCTTTGCCAAAATTATTCAAAGTAATGAATCTTAGAATTGTAATTTCCAGAAGTCTTCCACCTTAGACATTGTATGCAATAAACGTAAGAATCAGGCTAATTAAAATTTAGGTGGGTCACATGCTTTAATTAGATGTATATACTTGGGAAGCATCAATGAAATTAAAAGGTTAATTTCTGAATGGGTAGGACACAGACATGCACAGAGTGCAGATGGTACAGATATGTTGGTGCTTGTGTTGTCTTAGTAAAATGGAATAGGTAAGCATTCAAAGTCAGGAGAACAGGTAACAAACAGCACCCCTAAACCCACTGGGACAAAACGTCAACCCTGCAACTAGTCCCCAGGTGGGGCTCAATGAGCTGATGGCCCTGCTCATGTCAGGGTCCAGGGCACCGAGCTGAACCCATTCCTGCATCTGTGGTGAGCTATGAGTTGCCCGTGTTTGGACAAAGTCAGGGGACTGATCAGCATGACTGGAGCCTTTCCACATGGCCATCCTCCTCCACAAAGCGTGTTCATGTGTGCAGCTCAGGGTCCCTAAACCACAGGCAGGTCTCCATGCACAGGTCCCTCCAAGTCTCCACACAGTGTTTGCAGTGTTTCTCAGGGAAAGCAAGCCAAATGGCCAAGCTCATGTTCAAAGGCAAGGACATGGTGTGGTATAAACAGAATGGGCCACTCCTTCAATGAATACATCATAACCAAAAAATTCCGTGGGTTAGAAAAGGGATCCCAACTCCTGGGCCACAGACTGATAGCAGTGAGCCAGCGAAACTTCATCTGTTCTTCCAGCTGCTCCCCATTGCTGGCATCACCACCTGAGCTTCACCTTCTTCTAGACCGGCTGCAGCATCAGATTCTCACAGGAGCTCAAACCCCACTGTGAACTGTGCTTGCAGGGATCTAGGTTGCAAACTCCTTATGAGAACATAATACCTGAAGGTCTGAGGTGGAGCTGAGACTGTGATGGTAGCATTAGAGAAGGTAATTATTGCAAAAATATACTGCTGGAAAAAAAAAAGAAACAAATTCCCCACTCCCAGTCAGTGGACAAAGCCTTCCACAAAACTGCCCCTGGTGCCAAAAAGCTTGTGATTTCTTGAAATACAGAGCTCAGTATATGCAGGTAGCAAAGCATGGTTATAGTGCATTGCACAATGAGAATTTATTGTACAACTGCAGTGATTCGAATAAATGTCCTCCCCATGACTTATGATCATCTGGAAACTCAAAATGTACTTATTTGGAAATAGGGTCCTTTCAGGAGCAATTAGCTAAGATGGCATCCTTTATTAGCATGGGCTTCAAACCCAGTGACTGGGGTATTACAGGAAGAAGAAAGGGCACTGGGCACAAGCACAGAAATGGGCAGTGCCATGTGACATGAAGCCAGAGGTCTGAGTGTTACAGTTGTAAGCCAGGAAAACCAAGGACTGCCAGGTATCACCAGAATCTAAGGAGAGACCAGAAGGCCTGTCCACAGGAGTCTCCAGAGAGGGCATGGCTCTGGCAAATCTCTATTTGTTGTTCACAGATGGCAAAGGAGGGTGCTCTAGGGTGAAGACAGGAAGGAACACATTGCAGTGTGGAGAAAGAGGATGGGCACAGCAGAGGGGTCCACTTTACCACTTTCTCTTTTAATCATTCCCTTTCTTTCTCAAGCATATTGAAAACATTAATTTAGGAGAGAAATCTGGAAAAAAATCATGCCTCCTGATTGGAAAAAAAATGAATCATTACAGAATCAAATAGATCTTGATTTGTACTGTAGCTTTGCTATGTCCTTGGTTATTTCATCTGTATCTTTTTTCTTAGGACTTTTTCTATAAAATTGACACCCTTACTCCTGAGCAGTGCTACTGGGAAAAGTAAGTGAGTTAATTCACAGAGCAGTGCCAGCCACAGGGTGAGAGTTTAACAGAAGGTAACTTTATCCTGATCGGATAAATATGATTCATTGTATCTCCCTCATTTGACCCTTTACAGGTTAGGTGCATCTCTAGTTTATCTTCATGTTCATCTCTCTTTACGCAGTAACACGATCACAGTGCAAGTGTTAGTGAATCAATACAGAAGGGAAAGAAAAAAATGAATGAATGAATGAATGGGTAAGCTCTGCATGTGTCTCCTTGTCCCATGTGGAGATGACCCCCTAGCCTGTCGTTCCTCTGGCAGCTTCCACTTACTGCTCTGATGAGTTTCCTCTCTTGCTCACTAGACTGAATATTTTGAGCTGTTCTTTATCTCAGCAAATAGTGCCACTGATGGAATTTAATCTACAGACAAGACGGGAACCTGAGCTGTGATGTTTGCACTATGTGAGACTTCTTTTATTTTGAAGCCTCATGAACTCTGCCTTCCTCAGTTCACAAGATGCTGGATACTGCTAGATGATATCCTAAGAATTGCTTAAGGTGAAAAAGCAAAAGAAGAAGGGACTGATGTTATCCCAGTACAAATTGGGAGTTTCTTAAAAGCAGTCAAGTACATAATTGAAATCTAATTGAATGTTCTAATCCATATGCATGAAAAACAATTTGCATTGCTTCATTATTTAAAAGCAGTGTAAAAATGGGGATGTGGTAGGAATTTACCTGGGGAATGTTCTTGTAAAATTTTTCCTACAAAATGAAGCTTAACTCTTTAGATCTTGGGAATGTATTTTGGAAGTAAGTAGTGTTAATTTCTGATCAGTAACAATTATATAGAACCTAGTTATGTCCACATTCTAAAAACAGTATAAAAATCTTAAGAACATTTCTCCTACATAAAGAAAGATATACAATTTAGTGTTCTGAATAACTCTATAAGTCAAAATCCATTCTGCAAATTGTATTGCAACTTGTAAGTCACCTCTGTAACTGCACAACTAATGTTCTACTTCCCCTTCATCCAGAAATACAAGTGGAAGGCAATGGAAGGAAATGAACATTATTGTAGGATAGCACCAACCTCCACCCTCAATATTACTGTTCCCTAACCAGAATCAGATCCCCTACTGGATATTTGAGTGTCGTTTTCAATATTAATGTGTACATAGTTTAGATAGTTGTGGATTATCTCCATAGAGTCTTGTTTACTTTGTTTCTAGGATACCCCATTGATATTATGAGATTCATCCTATCTTAATGCTTGGAAAATTCCTTTGTTTTTATTTGGTTTTTAATTGTCTACATTAAAATTGTACATAAGGAGGGACTTTTGACAAGATGGAATAACGGGAGCTAGACTTGCCTTCTAAGTTTAGGAGCTAAAAGGAACGGGGAAAAACGGGAAGTGGTATTTTTCAGAGACTGGAAATCCCTGGGATTGGAAAACCAAATGGTAGGAGCCCTGTAACTGTGCTGGCTTACTGCCTGCAGAGAGATTCCCGGCCATCGCACCGAGAGGAATAAAGTAGAGCTCCATGACCGACTTGGAGATGGAGATGGGAGTTAAGGGAAGATGGGCCAGCAAATACAGGGCCGGTGCCATAGAGAAAGCAGTCCGTGGCGAAAGAGCTTCAGAAGTCCGTTGAGTCCTTTACCAGGGTACTGGTGCGCATGTGTTTGAGGAAAATGTGGGCAGCTTGGAAGAGAACCGTCTAGAGGATCAGGTGAAAGGACCTTCAGAGTTACAGCAAGGCCAGAGATAGCTGCTGTCTCCCTCCACCAAGGAGGAGGAAATCATAATACACAGGAAACCAGAAAGAGTTAATCTAAGCATTTGGCTTCAGAAGTGAGGGGGGAAATAAGTCCTACGCTAAATGCTGATTTGGTTCCGTCTAACCAACCCTTAAATCAAGCCTAAAAATATCAACCCGTTTCAAAGTAATTTACCTTAATGAAAATGAATAATTGTTTCAAAATAAAAGGAGACACCCCACCCAATAAGTCATGTTGGGTGTTTAATCAAAATGTCCCAGACAGGAACAGAAGCATAAAGGAAAAAAATCAACAAATCAAAATTGACTCAGAAACTGATATCAAAGAATTAGTACACAGTCATTTATATACGTATTATGTCTTTATACATTTAAGGCAGTAGAAAGCAGTACAACCATAAAAGAAGATAGAACTAATAAAACAAAATTAAATTTCTAGAAATGAGACTAAAACGAGACATAAAATAATTGGATGAGAGAAACAGCACATTCAACACAGTGAGGAGTACGTTCTTAAACCGAATACATAGCCATTAAAATATTGACAATGAAACAGAGATCAAGGGGAGAAACACAAATGACCCAGCTGTAAAATTTCAATGATTTATGTGTAGTTACACTCAATTAAAAAAGTAGGTAGAGGGAAAATATTTGAAAAAATAATAGCTAATTTTTAAATTATAATTTTGATTTTTAAAAATATCTGATATTTATCAAACACTCCACCCAACAGCAAAAGAGTATCTATTTCTTTCAGTTGTATGTGAACAGTTTTCAAGGTGGAATATTCAGGGTTACCAAAAAATTCTGAACAAATTTAGAAAGACTTAAATCATGTTAAGTATGCTCATTGATCAAGAAGGAATCAAATTAAAAATCAATAAGAAAAATCTCAGTTAAAAATATATAGGAAAACTACACAATAAACGTCTAATTACTACTTGGTTCAAGCAAAAACTTTAAAGAAATATTAGAAAGTATTTTGGCTGAATGAAATAAAAACTGTGATATCAAAATTTATAGGATGCAATGATTAAAGTTAAATTTATAGCTATAAGTACATATGTGAGAAAAGAAGAATACTTATAGAGATAAATAGCCTAAGAATCCTACTTTGGGAACTGTGGGGATGTTAATTGTTCCCAAACTCATCTAGAGATTTGACAAAATTCCAATCCAAATCACAGCAGGGAATTGTAGAAATTGACATAGCAATTCTACAATTCATATGGAAAATACAAAAGGACTACAAGAATCAAAATGATTTTGAAAAGAAAGAAATTTGAAGATTCACACTACCTGATGTTCAGACTTGTTTTAGAGTTCAGGAATCAAAGCAGTTTAGTATTGGTAAAAGGATAAATGTATAGATGAACAGCAGAGTCCAGAAATGAACTGACATGTAATAGGTCAGGTGACTTTCAACCCAGCTGTAAAGGAAGTTCAAGGGAGACGGGAAAGCAATTTTAAACAAGTGTTGCTAGAACACTTGAATATTCATATACAAAAAAATGTAAAATAAAGCAAAATTTATTTAAAATGGCTAGTGCACTTAAATATATATCCTAAATTAAACTCTGAAATTTCTAGAACAGAGAAATTCTTTGTGACTTATGGTTAGGTATGCTACAAAAATATGTCCTTCAAAGGAATAAAAATTATAACTTGCACTTAATCGAAATTTAGAACTTCTCAAAGATACTATCAAGGGAATATATCTGATGACAATAGAGAAAATGGGGATAGAAAACTCTGCTATAATTCTGGAACTATTCTGCGTGTTTAAAGTTAATTCAAAACTGATTTTTGAAGAAAAATACAAACTGCATACAGGGCAGAAATATTTGTAGATGTGATACCTGATAAAGTATGTGTGCATGTGAGTGTACATCTGTGTATAAAATATATTTGAAGAATTCTGAAAATCTATAAGAAGATATTCAACCCAATTAAAATAGATGAAGGATTCAAATAGCCAATTTCCCAAAGACAACATTCAACATATAGATAGCAAATAAACACACAGAAAGATGTTCAACATCATTAGACTAACATTAGAGAAATGCAAATTAAAACTACAATAAGATAGTTGTGTATCTATTAAAGTTTCTAAAATAAAAATAAGTGAAAATGCCCCCCAAAATGTACAAAGCACCAAGAATTCCCCAATATTGTTTGTGGAGTGTAAAATGGTACAACCACTTTGCAAAACACTTGAGCAGCTCATTATACAGCAAATGCAGTACTATATGTTCCAGAAATCTCATTTCTTTATATTTTCTCATGTTAAATGGCAACATTTATTCATATAAAATCCTATACACAATATTAATAGACATCATCTGGCAATGACTGAAACGTTCTTAACCTAACAGATGAACTGTGATGTGTGTATGCAAAGTCAGACAGCCCAGTAAGAAAGCAACACACTATCAATCCATGCAGCTGGGAAGAATTCCCAATGCATTATGCCAGTAAGAAAGCTGAGCCCATTATGTGGATTTCATATATGTGACATCCTGGAAAAGGCAGGGCCATAGAGACAGATGGTGGGTCACTGATCACCAGGGATGGGGAGGGGGGATTGCAAAGGGGAACAGACTTCTCCAAGAGGTACTTATTCCCGCTCACTTAGTTTCTCCACCATCACTGCTCACACCTCGCTCTAAGCCATCCTCCTAGTTTCATGTCTTCCTTTGTCCCTGTCACTTCTCTCAGCCTTCGTCAGCTTTCTAAGGCCTGGATCCTGGTCCAGACTCACCTAATACCTCTCCTCAACTCTCACTCCCACCTTCGTCTTCCCACCCAGCTTCAAGTCAGCCTTGCTGGCTTCTTTCCAGACTCTCATGTCAGCCTGAGAGGAAAGAACTTTTGACCTTATAGTGAGGAGCTGGACTACTGTCCTGCTAGCATTTTAAGAGTTCTCTCTTCCTGGACCGTGATTCATTCCCGAATTCCCTTCCAATTCAGTGGTTTGTTGTATCACTCTTTGCACATTTATAGCCATCTCTGTGGCTGTTCTAGTGGCTAATTTATGTGTCCTACATGTTGTCCTTAGTAGCTGTGACCCTATCCACAATGACCTCCAGCCACACCTCCTTGGGCAGACCATCCTCAGAGCTGCTGGTCTATGGAAAATCTAAGGCTCATTCCAGGCAAATCGGGTTCCCCAACTCGGGCACCTGAAATAAGGAATATAGAGTCTGCAGCCTGGTTTTGTTTGTTTTAGGGGCTTTTGATTTTGTTTATTGACTTAAAGGGGCCTTTGCCATCAGGATGACAGGGCAGTACTGGTTTGGGATCAAAGAAGCAGAGAAAGCCGCTGATTAAACAGGGAAACAATGGCAAACAAGAAGAGCAGAATGGAATGAAATACTATGCTGCATCTTGGGGGGAACAAGACAGAGCCTTGGAGTCTTCTCAGCTCCAGTCCCTTATTTTGGAGGGTGAAGCACTCATGATTCCCCACTCTGTCCTTACAATAAACCTTCCAATAAACCTTAAGTGAGCTGGGGAGAATTTCTGCTCTTTCAGCTAAAGGTAACCTCAGCAGATAACATGAGGCTTGCCTAATATGAAATTAAGATGAGTGTTTATTCACATATCTGCATATTTCATTTCTCACAATTCCAGAGCATAACCATCAATGAAAACCTGTCTCCATGGAAAAAAAAAAGGCCTGAAAAACATTTAGAGGACACCTCTGCCAACTCCTTCGCCATACAAACAAGGCCCACAAAGGGGAAGTGGCCTGGCTAACTCAGGTTGCTGTTAGCTGGCAACACGTCATCCAAGTGCGACTACTTAGAGCTGAGAAACTACATGCACTGGCAATGCTACCACGGGAGGCAGTGTATTCCAATTTCAGGCAGCAATAATAGGGAGAAAGTTCTTTCCAACATTAACTCAGAATCCTTCTGACTTTCTCCCACTGTAACTACTATTGGAAGCCCCAGACATAAAATACATCTGGTACAATTCCATGTGAATCTGTTGGTTCTATTCAACAAGTGTTAGTGAAGGTTTTTCATGAGGAAGGCACTTTGACTGTTGTCATATAACTATTTCTTTTTCTTTTTTTTTTTTTTTTTTGGTACTGGGGATTGAACTCTGGACTTGCGTTTTCGAGGCAGGTGCTGGAACCACTAAGCTAAATCCCGGCCCAGTATAACTATTGAGATACAAATAACTTAAATCATTTTAGTGGGAAGTACATATATATGTGTGTGTAATATATATGCATACTTCATATAATATTCTTTGTAAATAGAGGCACAAGAGCATTTCTGAGGAGGAAAGCTTTAAAAATAAGGAGATAGTTATGTTGAATCTCCAGGAATCATAATAGAAGTAATAACAGTGGTAAGGACTGAATGTTCTCGAAGTGCCATACCTTGATTTTATTCTCCAGTACTTGAGCTGCATCTCTAATTTGTTGAGTGAATTCAACCATATTTATTTCCTTCTCTCAGAAGAGATGAATATGTTCAGAATATTTGCATCCCACTTTCAGTTTTTTATTCATTTTTTAACTTCACGAGTCAGGATGGGCTCACAGATTCTTATTTATTTGATGAATTACAATTCATAACTATAATTACTGTAATGCTGGAGATGTCTTGCATTTGACCTTCAGAAGCCCTTTAGCTGATCATTGTCATTCTCTGTTTTTTCTTACATTTTGGTTGAAAAAAGTAAAGACATTCCAGGCATATCTGGTAGCTTCTTTGTTGCTGATTTGGAATCAGCCTTTTCTTCAGGGAGGCCTGGTGCCTTTTAGAGATGTTAAATGATATTTTTTAATCCCAAGACATATGCACCCCTGATCTGCAGACTTTTGCAGTAGACCACATTAGGCAATGCACATGCGCACTCATTTGTTTTGCACAAGCATTTAAGTTGGCCAGGCTGGGGTCAAACTATCAATTCTCCTGCCTCAGCCTCTCAGAGGGCTAGGATTACAGGAGTGTGCCACAGTACCCAGCTAGTTATACCTTTATTTATTTACACATTTGTATGCATATTGTGACATGAATATGTTTTGTAAATTACTGTATATAGGTAGCTACAATTTGAACCAAACATAATAAAGTTCATCCTGACTTTCTTCCTGTTAGGCTATATACATTTTTTCCTGATGTTGGAAACTCTGTCTCAGATGTTCTCATATAATGACCTATTTGAT
The DNA here is from genome assembly GCF_053883595.1 of Heterocephalus glaber. NCBI lineage: Eukaryota > Metazoa > Chordata > Mammalia > Rodentia > Bathyergidae > Heterocephalus > Heterocephalus glaber. The sequence continues at coordinate 12,738,991 of NW_028258381.1, forward strand.
TGGTTCCCCAGCATGAAATTAATTTCCGGTCATCTCCGCCCACCCCCACTGCCCTCAGGCAGCCTGCTTATCCCAGGAGAGCAACAATAGCCCACCGTGAGGTGCCACACGCTCCACCCACTGGCAGTGTCCCACCCTGTGAGGTTGCTGCCTGTCTTGAAGAAGTTACTTTTCCACCGACCTTTGGTTTGAGTTGTTCCGGGGAAAAAGGGAAGGAAAGGAGAAGTTCATAATTTGCTACCACAATTCCACAAACACGCCAAGGAAAAGACAAACGCTGCTCTTTCTTGTATTTCTCCAGCTATACGTACACAAAGTGCCCATTGGGTCCCAACACTCTGCTTCTCCCAAGAAATCAGTCATTGTAAGAAAAAGGTACAACTGAGGCAGTATCTCAAGCACAAGCAAGTTTTTCCTGGCTAGCTCGATTCAATGGCCTGCAGTGTCATTTCTCATTCAGACCAGGTCAGCTTTCCGCCTGTGGTCCCAAAGGAAGAGAGACTGTTTGGAAATTTAAACTTTGCATTAACTTTTAATATTCTTAGGATAGGAGTGCTTGCTTCTGCCCTTCTTGCAGTCACCAGAGAGTCTGGATTCGGGGTCCTCCTAAGCCTGCTGATGCTTGCTCACACAGAGGGGAAGGGGCTGAAACATACTGGCTCTGGACTGCAGGGTCTTTGGCTGGTTCAGTCTCTCTTCCTGGGAAAATATCAGGGTTTACCAAGCTGTAATAAAGCATTTCAAAGACTCAAGCAATCACTGCTGGTACACTTGGTTCTTCTCTTTGAGGGAGGTTTCACAGGTTCCAGTGAGCAGGGAGATGCTAAGTAAAGCCCTGCAGGTCACCTCACAGTTAATAATAGGGTCAGAAGTGTGGGCCTCTGGGCTTTTTCCCAGCTGCTTCTGTAATGTTCTAAGCTTTCCTCCTTGGGAGTCTATCTCTTGTTTAAATAATCAATGATATAACTATATTTGATCAATATTCTTGTAAGCTACAATAAAATTATTATCCAGCCAAAGATTTAGCTAAATTTTGGAAGACATTCTATCACGTCATTTTTTTCCAGGTTTAAACTTTGCCTTTGAATCTATTATGAGTTCAGAGGTGCCAGGTGAGGTGAAGTTTCAGTCAGCCACACCCTTTGCTTTTGTAAGTCTGCTATTTACTCCTGGAAAGTGGTTGATGTGGACCTACTGACTCCTCTGGGGGCCTCCTCTCAGTGCCTGCTGACAGCAGGGGCGGATATCTCGTTGCTCTTGGGAGTGTCAGGCTGACTCACTCAAGCTATGGCACTCAAGAGCCGTTTCAAACCCAAACGGAGACAAAAGTGATGTGCATTCACTTTGGAAGAGCACTCAGCCACCCAGAGGGATCCACAGTCACACATTTTAAAACTGCAGATCACTGCCTTCAGAAAAAGAATGCACCTCTAATGTGTATGCTCAGGGCTTCCTCTTATCATTTTCCCTAAGCAATACAGTATAGCAAAGATTTATATAATACTTACATTGTATTAGGTATTATAAGTAATCTAGAATTGATCTAAATCATACAAGATCATGTGCAAAGGTCATATGCCAAACCACCCAATTTTATAGAAGAGACTTGAGCATGCGCAGAGTTTGATACATGCTAGGGTGCGGGAACCTGTCCGACAGGACCCAAGAGACAACTATACAGCAGTTCATTTTTTTGTGTCAATGGAGATTGAACCCCGTGCCTTCTCACTGAGCTACAACCTCAACCATGCTAAGTTGTCCAGGCTGGGCTCAGAGTTGCAATCCTCCTGCCTCAGCCTCCCAGAGTGCTATAGAATTTCACTTTGTCAGCCAGGACAGGTATGTTAGAAATAGATTCGACAAGGTAGTGGCAATGTCCTTGCCCAGCTTGTCCCTGCTGTCGTTTTTCAGAGTACTAGGGGTAGAACCCAGATGGGATTTTTGCCAGTCAGTGTGGCAATGCAAAGAACCTCCTCCTCCACTTTCAGCCTGCCTCAGAGAGCAATCACAGTCAGATGTGGAGCAGAGTGCCAGAGCCTGCTCTCTTGCAATCATTGCTTTAAAAACAACGATCTTTCTGAAGAAGTTCCCACAGTCACCTGCTGCCTTACTGTCCCCGGCTTACAATGGACTCCTCTCTGCTGACTCGGCTGATGCGCACCACTTGCTTCCGGGGTTGAAGGCTTCTCTGGACTTGGGGTTGGAGTTCTCCATGCAGTGGGGATCTCCCCACCCCCAAGACTGGTAATTAATGCACAATGAGCCCGCTTCAGACTCAGCGCCCACCTCTTGTCCTTCAAAGAAGCTCTGTGCTCATAATTACTCTCTAAATTGTTGGTGGTTCTCTCTGGATTCTAAGCTCAGGAGCACAGAGATTCTTCTGTCTTTTTCACTATTCTCTTCTAATTCATAGAACTTACATCCACTTTGTACCAATTGTTGCAAAGTGAAATCAGATATTGTATCATGTAGCACAGAATGGAATATAAGGTGGGATTCAAACAATTCTCTCTGAATTACTGAAGTGATCCTGAAAATATCCCACAGCCACGATCATGTGAAGTCTTTCACAAGCTCTCAGACTGCTTTTCCAGTTACCAAGACAGAATCAAAGGTGACCAGCAGTGGTCCCACCAGCTCATCTTAGGCAGAGTCTCACATCTGATTTGGAAGATATCCTGAGAGACATTTGCCAGTGATTAGGGTTCTACTGCTCTCTCTGCTCCCCTTGGCAGAGCTAGATGAGCTCTTTAATCTCCCCTGCTAACTTTTCACCGTAACCAACTCCATGTTGTGGTTGCTCTTCTAACTGCTCCCAGACCCTGTAATGGAAAGTTACACAGCACAGAAAAAGATGCTATAAGCATCTGAACTCCTCCGATCATATCATCACAAGGGTTGACTGGTGCCATTTTGAGGGTAGCTCATACTTTTTCCAACTTCCTTGGGCACCTCTTCCTGACTTGGACCCTGTTTGCACTTGGCTATCCTTGATGGGCCTCTAGGTGCTGCTTCCAATACTGACCCCTCTACAGTAAGCAACGCAGCTGTAGCAGCTACATAGGCTTAGAGACCTCACAGCTCATGGAAACATCTGGATACATATCTTTATTTGGTGTATTATCAAAATCATTTGCCTTACACTTTCTATTCTACTATAATTTGAAAGATCTTCACAGCCAGAGACTTTGCTGCATCATGTTTGTGTCTTGGGTATTCAGCATCCTGTATACACTTAATATTTTTAAATATTTAATCAAAGAATTTTTGATGAAAAATTAATTTCATGCTCCAGTTTGTGCTTGGAAAGAAAGGCTGTTAGGCAACACAGGAATTGTCAACCTTCTGATTCCATCTCTATTTATTCCATATCATATGTTCAAATACCTGCAATTGAGTTCTGCAGCCTCAGGGTTTCTGTCTCATCTCTTTACTGTGCTTTTTATTGTAGAGTCCACCATGTCAGCAGGACTGGAAGCTTCTGACTAAATGGAAAGATCACTGCATCCTTGTAGTTTAAATCACAAGTGTTCAAAGTCTTCTCTGAGGCATTTGCTGGCAAGCTCAAGACTAATGAGAAAAGGAGCTGGAGACATTCTCCAGGATGAGCTTACATCCATAAGAGATAGATTGTTCAGCAGTGCTGTGCTCCAACATGATAATGGACAGTGCATTCCCAAGGAATTATCAAGTACACTCCAGGAAAGTAAACAGCAGGACATGCTCTTTCAGGAGCGTGGAGCCACAGTGAGCCTCCCGAGAACCCTCTGATGTCTTCATTTATTTACTGGCTTTCTTCCGAAGAAACAAGGCATGATGAAAACAAATACACAAGGGGTGAGTTTCTATGGTTTGGTGATCACAAAATTGTTAATTCTGTGACACCTCCAAGGATATGGGCAAATAGCCAGAGAAGGGAACTCGTGAACTTGGAAGAAGCCACTTTGGGAAGATTTCAAAATGACCCAAGAGAAAGGGGAAATCACATGCCATCGTCCAGAACATTCCCCACATAGAGCACGAAGATGAGCCTGCTGCAGAAGGGCCAGGGCTCAGGAGGATAAAATGTGTGCGCTCTTCCATGTAGCCCTGAGCCCTCACAGTGGTAACCAACATTGTCATTTGGAAAAGAGAGAAACACTTCCAAAGGGAAAAAAGGAGAGGGGAAATTGTATGCTCATTTTTAGAAATACAACATCTGAGAATCCAGCACTCAGGAAACATAGATGGGTGTTTTGTTCCTTTAAAAATGAACTTCTCACCCTCTGTTCATGGCGCCTGTTGGTGAAGGGCTTCTGAGCCTTTCCGCTGTGGTGGCCACTGCTGTCCCAATATCTTCTTGTTCCAAAATGCAGGCTGTCTTCAAGGATCCAGGCAGACGCCTCCTCCCCCATTTATTTCCTTCACCTCTTCCTGACGGCAATGTCTCCTACTTCCCAAATCCCACAGAGAAGCAACTCTGCTTCTCTTAATGGCAAAACTCCTTCCCTAAATATAGAAGGGGCAGGTGACCTTTAAGGGATGAAAGTGGAGCTGACAGCCACTGAAAAAACAATCCTTCAGGAATCCAGAGGAGGGGGCAAACCTAAGGGAAGAAGCAAAGGAGATGCTACAGTCTGGGGAAGGAGTCAGTGGTCTAGAAGCCCAGGGCATGGGAGCGAGCAAGGGAAGAGCATCGAAGGCATAAAGGGGTCAGGAGAGCCCACTGAGTGCCTCCTCTTGTCCTGCTCATGGTTTGCTTTACTGCACTGTTAGCCAGGTACTGCATGACCTACAGGTGAAAAGAAAATGATCAGAAAGGACACCAGAACATAACAGAATCCCACCTGAAGACTTGAAGGGTTCATTTGCTAATAGACAGTGGTGGAATATTCTGGAGCATTCTAGAGAATTCCTCAAGATTCTATTTTAATTGATCTTTGTTTATCACTACAGTATCAGTGCTTTGAACTTTACTGAAGCCAAGAACTGGTCATCAAAAGCTTGGTCAGCCTACCAACATGGCCAAAGATGTATTACAGATTCTCGTGGACAGCCTGCCACTCCTCCTACAACTGCCTTCAGGGTCAGGGAGATGGCTAGTGGCACCCAGAGCCAGCCACAGAGGAAGTCCTCACTGTAAGGGGACCTGTTTTACTATGAGAAGGGTCAGAAATTGCCGTGGGTAAAGTCCATCCTGTTGAAAGAGTGGTCCAGTTGGTTCCTTTGCTAGGATCGGTAGCAATGGAGCTGTTCTGCGAAGACTCAGTAGATGGGTTCTACTGGGTGGTACCCCAGAGGTGTTATGCAGGCCCAGCAGGGGACCCATGTAGTACATTAAGGTGGGGAGCCCATGGGGCTGGGCCATCTTTGTGAAGCACCTCTTATCTCGAAGGTAGCACTGTGCCTGAGGAAGGGGCAGGGCTGCGGTGGAGGAATCAGAATCGTGGCTGCGTTTTCCGAGCCACTGAAGAGGACATTCATCTATTTTTAGGAGCAAATGTTACAAGTGCGGTGTATTGGAGGGTGATGTGTTAGTTATGGGGACACTAGAAATCTTTGTTGTCACACAGGGCATTAGAACCCTTTGGGAGGAAATTAGCTCTTCTATAATCTACACAACTTCATCCCACATGCAGAAATATGCTACAGATGTCAACATCTTTATATATCTTCATCTATCTATCTATCTAGCTATCTATCTACCACGATTTACTACCTTAGACAAATGCTACAACATCATCATGGACCCTCAATATGGCACTGGACAGATCACATGACTGCTTTCAAATCTATGCAATCAATGTTCTTCAAATAGCTGTTGTGAGCCTCAGGACTCAAGGGAAGTGGGGAGCAAATACAAAGCAACACAAAGCCCAGTGGCACAGTCCCCCATCCCTGGGGTAGGAAGCCATGCCTATGGCAGCACCCATTAAGCCGCAGTAAGCTAATGAGCTAAGCTGAAATCAGGACACAGTCACTGACCTTTCATCTTTGGCCAGTTGGGAAGTTTGAAATCTAGGACTGGAAGTTCCACTCTCCTCTTCTCACTGACTATCTGAGATCATCATTAATGACAAAGCCTTACTTTGAACCCCAGGACTGTCTTTCTCCCTGCATCCCACCTGGAGGTAGCAATCATGGGAGATGGACACTGGGGCTAGATGAGGAAGACAGACTGCCACCCTGAGAAACGTCTCTGCATCTCCCACCTCAGAGACCATTTCCAGGCTTGGCTGGGGCAGATGTGAGGCTAAAGTGCCCTTCTGCCCCTGGACCAGTCTCACCCAGTGTGGTACCAGCCTCATCTTGGGCCTTGGGGCCGCTCTGTGGGAAGCCACTGGACTAAGTGCTGGCACCATGGAAGCAGATTCAGGCTTCTGTGCTTGATGATAAATTCACCACCATGCTTCATGAGAACAATGAGAGCTCTGCCCAAAACTCAAAGTAGAAAATAAACCCTGCCTCTGCCATGTCCGATCTGTGCTCAGTCAGGGCCATAGTCAGGACACCAGGCTGCAGATGAGAGAGAGAGAGAGAGAGAGAGAGAGAGAGAGAGAGAGAGCAGCAGAGAGTTGGTGAGGAGGAGGCCGAATGAGTACAAGCTTTCCGCATGATCAAAAATCTTCTTATGGGCTGGGGATTTATCTCAGTGGTTTTGTCACCTGCTGCACAAGCACAAGGACCTGAGTTTGATCCCCAGTACCAAAAAAAAAAAATCTTCTTAGAATTTATTCTAGGAAAATAATCTAAAATAAACATCAAAAATGACGCATAAAGGTATTAATCCCATCAGTGTTTATAATGGTACAAATGCAATGCATATGCACATGCATGTGTGTGAGCCCACGCATGCACATTTGTATGTTCCTGAGATCAAATTCTGACATGGCCACTTGTTTATAAATGGAAATTACCAGGTGGCTGAGGGGTCTGTGTATACCTATGTGTGCCTGCAGGGCTACACACATAGCAAGCAGACTGAAAATCCTGCAGAAGAGCAAGTTTTTCCAATGACCTTGGCTCCAAAGTCAACTGTGTAATAAACATGGTCTTTCCATGTGAAGACAGCAGCCCTTTTTGTCTGGTATCCTAAATCTCACTGTGATGCAAACAAGCCAACTTTGTATTGGTAATAATAAACAATAAAATGGAAAAAGTGTCCTTTCTTTTCCTTTTTTTTTGGTACTAGGGATCAAATTCAAGACCTTGAGCTTGCAAGGCAGGCAGTGGTACCACTGAGCTAAATCTCCAGCCCCAAAAGCGTCCTTTCTTTCTAAAGTTACCAGGTTGTGCAAAGGTACCACACTGTTTCCTGGTTTTAGCAGCAATGAGCTCTCCCACGAGCCACATTCAGAAATATCTGTACTTTGGAACAATGCTGATGTACAGGAAGTACCTAGGAAATTCCACATCTCTTCAAATTATAATATTTGACTTTCTACTTTTCTCCAAAATAAAATTAAATTGGAAACATCATTTTGCAACTTATTTCATTCGCATCTATTCCATGTTAATAAATATACAACTGAGTCATTCGTTTTTAACTGAGGTTAGAATTTCATACCTTATTGTTTGAAACAGCCATTCATTAGCCACCCTCAGGCTAACTGAATTAATAGTTCCCTTATTACCGGACACTGAGGTTGTCTTCAGTATCTTGCTACATAAATAATAAGAGGATGGATATCTTCACAACTAAATTTCCATACCTTGCTGATTTTATTCACTCTTATTGACAGAAATTGACTGAAACAAAGGATAAATGAAATTTTAAACTTTCTAAGCCAACGGTTTCAGTCAGCTTTAAGATTTTGGGCTCTTCCTCGGAAATATGCTGCCATGACCTGCTTGTTAACAGCTGAGACCCACCGGAATGCTGGACCACTTGAGCACCAGGAGCTGCAATCCCACTGATTTCCAACAATCAGTCCTTGAGGGGAGCCCTGGATTATTTCCCTCAGCACCTACTATTATAAATAAAGACAGCTTTTCTCAAGCAGGGCAAAAATACAGAATGAGGAAATGCAGCGATTCCAAACTGAGCTGAGTTAAACTCCCAGGGAACAAACCCAGGCCAGGCTGCAGGTGCTGCTCCCTTGGGTCTCTGAGGAATTTACCCAGAAGCAAGGACCAATCGGCCCCCCTGGGTAGGAGGAGAAGAGCCTCTCTGTTTGCAGTACACTGGATGCTAATGTAAGGCGCCTCCCCATGGTCCTGTTCCCAAAGGTTGAAAGTCCCAGTCAGGCCAGTGGGTCCCAAGCCCGAGCTCACTGACTCTGGGGCCTGCAAGAAGAAGCCTCTCTCCTCTCTGCAGCCATGCAGAGCGCAAAATGCAGCAGCTGCTTAGCTGGCTCCCTCTGCCCTTGGGTGGCCCTGCCGAGGACCCTCTGCAGCCATCACACCCCTCTGAATCTAAAGCCTGCTGCAGGTGCGGTTGGGATCATATTCAGGCGGAAGGCAAGGCAGGTCTGCTCTCTGCAGAAAGTCATGGTCACGGAGCAGCCATGCCCTTCTCCTCCTCCCCCGGCAGCCTTCGCCTCTGCACCTCCCCGTGCTGTGCCGCACGGTCACTCCTCTCCTGCCCTCCTCTCCTGACATCGCGGTGGGCCCCTCTTTGGCTCCCTTTAATTCCAGGACTTTATCGCAGACTCTACAGGGTTTCAGTGGAGTCTCTGCTGCTAACATCCACCTTGCCCACCCAGCCTCCCCAGCACTGTGAGGTCTGTGTCTTAGTCGCTTCCCTCCTTGCTGGGCCAAATTCCTGACACCCACAACTTAAGAGGACCTTGGCTTGTGGTGTTGGGAGGATTCAGTCCATGGCTGGCTGGCTGCAGGCAGAAATGGCACGAGGAGGGTCTGGTGGAGGACAGCTGCTCACTTCATGGCTGCCAGGAAGTGGAAGCAGAGAGAGGAGGGAGGGGCCTGGAGGAAATGGTGCCCCAGTGACAAGTTCTGGCCAGGCCCACTTTCCCTCAGCACACTGGGCCGTGGATTAGCCCACCCTAGGACAGGAGGCTTTGGGAGGTCTAGGTCTGAGCCCTGATGGCCGGTAAAGCCTTCCTCGGGGAGGATGAATCCCTCCTCCTGAGCACCCCAGCCTCCCAGCCATGTCTCCACTTTGAAGGAGCAATCTGACAGCATTTGGATGGCACTTTGGCCCAGTTCTCTGGGCAGAAACATCTCTCAGATGGCCTCAGCCTCCCTCCTTCTCACATGGGAAAGCTGTCTCCCCTGCACTGGTGACCTATAAGGAATGGAATATTTTGGGGGTTGATAGATGCTAGGAGCATCCAAAAGAAATCTACTTTTGAAGCCAAACAATGTGCTTTGAACCTTTTCTTTCATTTTCCTGGATTGTTGATCTTTCATTTGAATTCAGGGCAGGAGAATTAAAGATTACTCATATTCTTAGCCCCATCTGATTAGAAATGCTTCCTTTGATTTGTCTTGTGTTATTTGCTGGTATTAATTTCCTTTCCTGAGATGGAAAGGTTTGCAACATGGCGTACTGAATGTACTGCAACAGATAAAATAATAATAATGATGAAACTCAGCATGATGTCTTCCTGTGTCGAATTGACAATGACTCCACTGACTCCAGACATCCAGATGAGCGAGCCGCATGAGAGATACTATTTCTGAACTTCTGCAGCAACAGCACACGTGAACTGTCTTCCTTCAGAGGAGAGGAAAGAGTACTATCATGGGGGACAATTTTCAGGTAGGCGAGTACATCTCAGACAGTCCCAGCCTGGCCCCGCAGCTCCTCCCTGGGTTCCCTGGCTCCCTCCTGATTCCACACTGTGCTGGAGGCTGGGAACACAGTGCCCTACAGCAGGGAGGAGGAGAAAAATCAGCCTCTGGCTGTTAGGAGAAAGAAACAAAGTCAGGTGGAAAAGAGACATAAGAATAACAGTGTAAATGAGCAATGGGAGTGATGAGGAGGGGTAACAAGAAAAAAAATGCGTGATACTAGAAAAACAGTAGAAGGAAGCCAATGGCCAGGGCAGGAAGGATGTTCTGAGGACTGACAGGGCACGAGCAAACGTCCTGGGGTGGGAATGAAGGCGGTGAAATCAGGACCTGTAGTCACAGTGTGGAGACTGTGTGAGGGAGCAGCCTGCAGTTATCAGGCTGTGACATGCAATGAGGACTGGCAGGGAGTTTCATGTGAGTCTCCGTCCAGGAGGGATTAGAAAGCGCTTGGGTGATCTAAAGGCGTCCATGGGATGTGGCAGAGGAGACACAGTCAGATTTACGTCTCAGGAAGGCTTTATTTTGCCTGTGTCGAGAATGTTGAAGAGCACAAAAGAATTCCACGTTAACTTCCTGCATTCACTATAGCAGGCTACTGCACAGTCGGGGATTAACTAACTCCACAGCAGTCTGAGAGGAGGTTTCCCTGGGCGCAGACGCTGGCAGGGCCACTCCTGGGAGCCCCAGTGGGCAGCGGGTCTCCCTGCCCCTCCTCCAGTGCCTGCTCCCTCATCCCATCTCCCTGCTTCTCTGCTGCTTCCACCTTCCCAAGTCAGGGTGACCCCTCGGGCCACTTCCAGGGTGCAGATGTGCCCCATCCCCAGGCTGCTGGCTTCTCCGCATCTGCCAAGTGCTTTCCCACGAGGGCCAACATCACCACGGGATGTGAAGGGAAGGGGTGAGGGGTGTTTGGAAGTAAAGCCGCACCATGGACTGGATGGAAACACAAGGAACGCAGAGCCAAAGATGAGCCTCGTGTCTTCCTTGGGCGACGAGTCCTAATATCGTGGGTTACATTTGGGAAGGACTGAGGTTTCCCAAGAAAGCTCATGAACTAGATTTTAGTGAAATCAAATGTAAAGGCCTCGCAGTCAGTCAAAGGGAGATTCCAAGTGAAGATTCTATAAGCAGATCTACAACCCAGAAGAGGCCTGACACGATATCCATCTTCTCTGAGGAGGATCACAGGAGGTGGGAAGAGATGGACACCAGGCAAGGCGGGAATGCCGAGTCTGGGGAAGGGGCGCGACAGAGTGCTAATCCTGGTAAGTCCCACAGCAGCACTTCACATTTGCTGTCTTTCTTTTGCTTTTCCTCTCAGTACTGGAGATTGAACACAGGCCCTTCTCAGTGAGCTACACCCCAGCCTCTTTGAGACAGGGTCTTGCTACGTTGCCTAGGCTGGGCTTGAACTTGGCATCCCCCTGCCTCAGCCTCCCAGCGTGCTGGGATCTCAGGCCTGTGCCACCAGGCCCACATCACTTCCATCCCATTTTGTTTCACAGTGACGTAATTGAGGTTAAAGGAAAATGATCCCGAGACAGAGTTTGCCCCGGGAGCCCAGTGCCCACTTCTCCCTGCTGGCGTTGCAGGCCCACATTCCTCGACCCCAGCTGGACCACACCCAGGTGCCTGACCTCTCTTCTGTCCTCTGCTGGCTCCTCCCGAAGAGGCATGGACAGACTCACTCTCCCCAGAAAGAGAGCACTCTCCAGATCATCTAACTTTCCGTCCTGGTTCCGTCCAAACCCTGGCCTCTGCCTGAAAACTATTTTTAAACCAGATGGCAACCCTTTTCCCCGCAGCCACACACGGGCCACACTCCCCGCATCCCATCAGTCACCATGGTGCTTTCTGCTCACATCTGACAAAGAAAGCGTGGGCTCCAAGTTCCTATGAAGATCTTGTTCTGAACTTGCTGGAGGGGAATTAAATTACGTTTGTGCGTGGAGAACCTGTCCGACTGACCCCATTAACACCTCCGGGCTCCGGGGACCTGGTGGGTCGGCATTTCTCCTCCGTGTGGGCACTGCAGTGACAGGGCCATAGCTCCACGTTACTCTGAGTGCACTTTCTGTGCATCTCACCCTGTGAGGTCTCCTGGGAAGCAGTGTGTAAGCAGGGAGCTTGGGAGGGAAGCACAGGGTAATTCAGGTGGCCAGGGCTGGCTGAGGGACAGGAGCTCCAGCACTGCAGACAGTGAGCTGACTACTTACCATCTAGTACTTTCCTGCAACCCAGGATGTGGGGCACTGCATGCTGCCTGTCAGTGGGTGAGCATGCACTGAAAGTGGGGTGTGCAGCAAAGGGGTGAGGTCCAGCACTGCATGACAAGACACGTAGGAGCTCTCACTTTGAAAAAGCTCATGCAGTGTGGAAGGCCGCTGCGGTTTGTACCTCCACACACCAAGTATTTCTTGTTTCCAGCTCGCAGGCTTTACAAAAGCATTCATGGTGTATCAGCTCCAGGCCTCGGGAATACAGTGACACATCTGGTTCTGAAATTGCTTTTTACAACTGCACCATATAGAGAGGAAGAAATATGAAGAAGGCCTTTTTTTTTTTTTAACAACGAAAGGGCCTGTAGGAGTCGAGGCACCTAGAGGAACATACAATACGATCTGAGCCAGGAACACGGCAAAGCTCCTCTCACTCGCACTCCTTGAGGTTGCCCTGGCTCACAGGAGCACCTCGCTGGGGCCCAGCTTCACTCAAGGACACCTGGGCGACAGCCAGAAGCTGCCTTAGCAAACACCAGCATGAGCAAAGAGAACTCAGCACACACATGCAGTCCTGCAGGAGGCCTTCAGGGTGCCCTTGACAAAGACAAGGCCAGTGTCGCTGAAAGAGCAGCAGGGGAGGAAGGTGTGGAAGACAGGCTAGCCCAGGACATCAGAGCATCATGAAAACTGATTTCTTTATTCCCTGACCTTGGGAAGCCAGGGAGATTTAATTCAGAGTGCCCTCCATCACTGTAACTTGGGTTTCCTTGGGTTTTTTTCTTTTCTCCTAACTAAATTAATTTTGTTAGTATATTTTAAGTATACAATATAATGACATTCATCACGGGAAATTTGCACCTTTACATAATCTCTCTTGGTTCTTATTTTTTCCCCATTCCCCTGCCCTCCCTTCAACCCCTCCATCCCTCCCTATTTACAAAGACCTTGTTTCCATTTTTCCATTTTCTCATAGTAATTCCACTCCCTTCTTTCCTTTCCCCTATCCCTCCCACTTACCCTTGCCCTTTGCCCCTTTCCTTCCGATTTCACATTATCATTATCAGTTATACCTTTTAGTCCTTATTAACACTTTCATTTTGACACACTAGAGAAACTATTCGGTATTTATACATGTGTGTCCTATTTATTTAACTTAAGAGTGTCACCTCAATGTGCATCCATTTAGCTATAAATGTCTCTAATTTCTCATTTTTTATGGCTGAGTAGTACTCCATTTTGTAAAAAAAAAAAAAAAAACCCCACATTTTCTTTATCCAGTCTCCAGTTGATGGGCATTTGGGCTGTTTCCAAGTTTTAGCGATTACAAATTGTGCTGCTATGAACATGGGTGCACATATATCACTGTGGTGTGATTCTTTTAATTCTATGGGGAAGATCCCCTGCAGTGGAATAGCAGGGTCAAATGGGACTTTCAGTCCTAGTTCATTGAGGTATCTCCATACTGATTTCCATAGTGGTTGTACCAGTCTACACTCCCACCAGCAGTGGAGCAGGGTTCCTCTTTCCCCACAGCCCTGCTAGCATTTGTTATTGGTTGATTTCTTCATAGCAGCCATTCTTTCTGGGGTGAGGTGGAATCTCAGCGTTTTTTTTATTTGCATCTCTTGAATAACCAGTGATGTTGAACATTTGTTCATATGTTTATTTGCTATTTCTAATCCTTTGTCTGAGAAAAGTCTATTCATTTCAGATGCCCATTTTTGGATTGGGTCTTTAAATTTGGGAGCTCTGATATTTTAAGTTCTTTATAGATTCTAGATAGTAGACCTTTGTCTGAGGAACAGCTGGTGAAAATTTTTTTCGCACATTGTGGGTTGTCTCCTCACTCTCTTGTTGGTTTCTCTTCCTGTGCAAAAGCTTTTTAATAAGAATAGATCCCTGGGCCGGGGATTTAGCTCAGTGGTTTCGCCACCTGCCCCACAAGTGCAAGGACCCAAGTTTGATCCTGGGTACAAAAGAAAAAAAAAAAGAATAGATCCCACTTGTTGATTGTTTGTGCTAGTTCACGGGCAACTGAGGTTTTGTTCATAAAATCTTTTCCTACACCAATGTCTTCAAGAGTTCTTCCTAAACTCTCTTCCAACAAGTTTAGGGTTTCTGTTTTAATATTTAGATCTTTAATCCATTTAGATTTTAGTTTAGTGCATGGTGAGAGACATACCTCTACTTTTACTCTTTGGCAAGTTGAAACCCAATTTTTCCAGCACCATTTATTAAAGAGGCTATCTTTCCTCCAGTGAGGGAGTTTGGCTCCTTTGTTGAAGATGAGATGGCTGAGTGTGTCTGGAGTTGTTTCTGCATCATCAAATCTGTTCCACTGGTCCTCAGGTCTGTTTTTGGCTAGTACCATGCTGTTTTTATCAAAGTAGCTTTGTAGTACAGTTTCAAGTTGGGGATTGTATTATCCACTGCCGTGTCCCTGTTGCCTAGAATTGCTTTTTCTATTCTAGGTCTCTTCTTGTTCCAAATGAATTTTTGGATTGTTTCTGAAGGTCCGTGAAGTAAGCTTCTGGGATTTCTACTGGGATTGCATTGAATCTATATAGCAATTTTGGAAGTATGGCCATTTTCACTATGTTGATTCTTCCTACCCAGGAGCAAGGGATGTCTTTCCATTTTCTGATATCATCTTCAAACTCTCTTTTCAGAGTGCTATCGTTTTCAGAGGAGAGGTCATTGATTTCTTTTGTTAGGTTGATTCCTAGGTATTTCAGTTTTTTGGATGCTATTGTGAAAGGAATTGTTTGTCCCATTTCTCTCTCAGTGAATCTGTTGTTCCTGTAGAGGTAAGCTATTGATTTTTGTGTGTTGACCTTGTAACCAGCTACTTGACTGAATTTGGTTATTAAGTCTAGAAGACTTTTGGTGGAGTTCTTGGGGTCTGCTATGTAGAGTATCATGTCATCTGCAAATAATGACAATTTAACTTCTTCATTTTCTATCTTTATTCCTTTTATTTCTTTCTCTTGTCTAATTGCCATGGCTAATGTTTCCAAAACTATATTGAACATGAGTGGTGATAGTGGACATCTTTGTCTTGTTCCTGATTTTAGTGTGAAGGATTTCAGTTTTTGACCATTTAGTATGATATTGGCTGTTGGTTTTCCACAGATGGCTTTTATCAGATTGAGGTAGAGACCGTCTATTCCAATTTTTTGTAGGGTTTTTATCATAAATGCATGTCGGATTTCGTCAAATGCTTTTTCTGCATCTATTGAGATGATCGTGTGGTTTTTGTCCTTGGTTCTATTGATATAGTGTATTACATTGATTGATTTGTGTTTTGAAACATTCCTGCAACCTTGGGATGAATCCCACTTGGTGAGGGTGTATGATCTTCTTGATGATCTTCTGCACTCTATTTGCCAGTATTTTATTAAGGATTTTTATATCTCTGTTCATTAGTGAGATTGGCCTATAGTTCTCTTTTTCAGTTGGCTCTTTCTCTGCCTTGGAGATCAAGGTGATGGTTGCTTCCAGGAATGAATTCAGGTGTATTGCTTCATTTTCAATTTCATTGAAGAGTTTAAACAGTAGTGGCAGTAGTTCCTCTCCAAATGTCTTGTAGAATTCAGCAGTGAAGCCATCAGGATCTTGGCTTTTGTTATTGGTAAATTTTTAATTACATTTTTAATTTTGTTGATTGATATTGGGTCATTTACAATTTTTAGGTCATCTTCATTCAACTTTGGTAATTCATACATATCTAGGAATCTGCCCATTTCTTCTGTATTTTCCATCTTATTGGCGTATAGGTTCTCCAAGCAGGTATTGATGTCCTCTGGATTTCTGCTGGGACCATTGTAATTTCATCCTTTTCATTCCTAATTGCATGAATTTGAGCCTTTTCTTTGCTTTTTATGATAAGGTTGGCTAAGGGTTTGTCAATTTTGTTTATTCATTCGAAGAACCAACTCTTGGCTTCATTGATTTTTTACATCGTTCTCTTAGTCTCCGTTGCATTGATTTTTGCTCTGATCTTTATAAAATTTCCTCCCTTGTATGAGCTTTGGTTTTGTCCTGCTCTTCTTTTCTAGAAGCTTGAGGTTCAGCATCAGGTTGTGTAGTTGGGCTTGCTCTGTTTTCCTAATATGAGTATTCACTGCTATGAATTTCCCTCATAAGACTGTTTTCATTGTGTCCCATAGATTCTGATATGTTGGCCTGGCATTGTCATTTAATTGTAGGAACTGCCTGATTTCTTCTTTAATTTCCTCTGTGACCCATTGGTTATTCACAAGTGTGTTGTTCAATTTTCATGTGTTTATTAAATTCTTGCAATTTCTTTTGCTATTGATCTCCAATTTCATCGCACTATGGTCAGATAATATACAGGGGATAACTTCAGTTCCTTTGCACTTATTTAAACATGTTCTATGAGCGAGTATGTGGTCTGTTTTTGGAGAACGACACATGTGCAGCTGAAAAGAATGTGTATTCTGATTTTTTGAAGTGGAACACTCTGTAAACATCTGTTAAGTTCATTTGTTCAAGAGTTTGATTGAGTTCTAGTATTTCATTACTTATTTTTTGTCTAGTTGGTCTATCTATTTGTGACAGTGGAGTATTAAGGTCCCCCACTACTATTGTATTAGAACTTATATGATTTTTCATGTCGGTTAGTATTTGTTTTATACAGTTAGGTACACTAGCATTTGGTGCATATATGTTTATGATCATCATCTCTTCTTCTTGGATTTTTCCCTTTACAAGAATGTAGTGTCCTTCTTTGTCTCTCTTAATCAGTGTTGGTTTAAAATCCACTTGATGTGTGAAGAGCATAGCTACTCCTGCTTTTTTTCAGGTTCCTTTTGCTTGGTATATTGTTGTCCACCCCTTAACTTTCAGTCTATGAGTTTCTTTTTGATTGAAATGAGTTTCTTGCATGCAGTACATTGTTGGATCTTGCTTCTTGACCCATTCTGCCAGTCTATTTGTTTTTATTGGTGAGTTGAGACCACTAACATTGATGGTTATAACTGATACATATTGATATCACTGTCATGACTTGTTCTTTTTGTTGGATTCTCCCCCTTTGCATTTAATTTCTTGTTGTGCCAAGTGGATTCATTCTGCTGTGCTTCCTGGGGTTGTGATCCTCATGTTCTTTTCCTGGGATATTGGCTAAAAATTTTTGTAGTGCTGATTTGGTATTCATGAAGTTCCTAAGGTGCTCTTTGCCATGAAAGTATCTTATTTCTCCATCAATTTTGAAAGATAGTTTTTGCAGGGTATGTTAATCTGGGTTGGAAGTTGTTTTCTTTTAGGGCTTGAAATACTTCACTCAAGGCTCTTCCTGCCTTGAGGGTTTGTGTTGAGAAGTCTGCTGTGATTCTGATGGGCTTGCCTTTGTATGTTATATGTTTCTTTTCTCTAACTTCTTGTAGAATTTTGTTCTTCTGTTGGGTTTCTGGATTCTTAACTATTATATACCTACATGTAGATTTTTTTGATCATAGCTAGTTGGAGTCTTATATGCCTCACTTGTCTGTATGTCAGGTTCTTTCCCCCTGCTTGGGAAGTTTTCTGCCATCACTTCTGTGAACAGATATTTATGTCATCTGCACTCTCTCCTGTTTCTTCATTGACTCCAACCAGTCTGATGTTATTCTTCTTTGAATTGTCTAGTAACTGCTGGATTGATTTCTTGTGGTCCCTTGCTATTTTAAAGAAATTTTTCTTTTCCTGGTCACTAATTGCAATCTTATCTTCTATATCTGAAATTCTGTCCTCACATTGGCTCATTCTGCTGTGTACACTTTCAATGGAGTTTGTAATGTCCTGGAAATCTCTTTGCATCTGTTTTATGGATTCCATTTGTTTCCTATGTTGGGATTCCATCATGTTCCTCAGCTCCTCTATTTTTTTTAATCTATGTCCACTCTAGATTTATAAATCATGTCTTGCACTATGGGCACAATCTCTGCTGTTATCTGAGAAATTGTTTCTGATTACATTTTTTCCAGACCCTCTTTTGTTGCCAGTTCAGGGAGTCCAGGTGTTTGAGTATCAGATTGCTCCATCTCGTTTCCCTTTGGGGTTGCTTTAGGTGATCTGGAAATCTGGTTTTGAGCCTTATTTACGTGTCTTCTCATTTCAATGTGAGGGGGGTGCAGAGTGTAGTGCTGTCGCCTGTGAGGCTACCTCCTCAGCACTGGGGGTGGTTGTATGGTGGCCTCCCTGACTATACACTTGAAAAAGAAAGGAAAAGATTGACCCCCATCAGAAACATAGAAGGCAGATGGTAGGGAGGCAACATCAGATGAAAGGAAGCCAGATATGATACTGGTGCTATGGTAAAGCTAAATGGTACCTTCATAAGGATAGGGTGAGGAGAGGTGGAAGAGAGATCAGAAAGAGATGTTAAGAATCCCATGGACCTCATAAAGCATTGATTCTAGGATGTGGGGAAGATGACCTTGCAAATACAGCTCATGCACCTGGGATGTGGATGGGGGGGGCAGTGTCCCCTGGAAGGGACGTGAAGGCAATAAAGGGGGTTGTTGACCCTGGTTGAGAGGCCAGGTGGGCACCCGCAGGTCAGGGGCTCCACAGGGTGCTTCTGGGGAAAGCAGACAGTTAGTCCCCAGCACTGTGGGACAGCTGGTGAGGGAGACTTTGCATGGAAGACCATGGGTGAAACAGAAGTGGAGAGTCAAGAACTAGGCCTGTGGAGGCCTGGGAGCTCATTACATGGAGGGAGCACTTGCCTAAAAATGAAGGAGCTGGAAAGTGTGCAGAATCATGGACTTCAAGGATCAAAACTGTTTTGGCAGAGAGGAGAGCAGACATGAAAGCTATGTACAGTGTCCATGGGAAAATGGAGACCATGATGACCTTAGGCAGTGCCGTGGCTTACCCTGTAGGGAGCAAGGACATGGGGTAGATACTGATGCTGTATTGCTGAGAACATTATACAACAAAGGGAACAAAAGCCTCTTAGATGTTGTTAGAAAGGGCCCAGCTCTAAGGAGATAATTATACAAGAGAGAAAAGAAATGATCAATAAAGGTCCCTGAGAACAGAGTTGTATTTAGACAGCATAATACAATTCAGCATTGAAAATGTCACAAATATCAGATATATTTATTCAATGGTGAAATGGACTTGCTAATCTAATTTTATAATACAAATTTTTACCTGCTTCATCAAACATTTTTTCTGCATTTGAGACATATGTATCCTTACCTTGGAATGCAATGAATTACATTAACATTTTCTCAGTTTCAACACATTCTGCATTTCCAAGATAAATGGTATTGGATTATAAGACATCATTTCCACTATTTAATTCCACTTGCCAATACTTCTGTATCCATGTTTATCATGAAGTTGCTCAATATTTGTCTTTTTTTCTATTCTTGCAAAAATTTGTGTGCCAAAGTTATTTTGGTGTCATAATGAGATGGACAGAATTTCATTGTTTTCTGAAATAGTTTGCATAATATGCACCTTCACTGGGACTCCTTTTTAAAGTCTGGGTATTCTGCGTTACCATGCCATACTGATAAAAGGAGGAGGTATGAACAAAATACCATGAAGATTTATATTTTTTAAAAATTACAGAAAGAGACATATTGTCATTCATCCCCCCTCAAAATATTCTTCTTCACTTTGAAGACATTTTTGCCATCATTCCTGCCACTTTCTAAAGCAGGTCCGTAAGTCCCCTTTCACTGGGTGTGATCAAAAATACTGAATGTTGAATGCTGCTGCCAAGCGCCATCTAATGGAAGGGCAGACATAAAAACATCCAGAGTGGGTGGGTCCTCATCTACCTTACTCACCAGATCTGGCAAGGTGCGACTTTTCCCCACAGTCAAAATGACCAGGAAAATTCAATGTTTCAAATCTATTCAGGACCTCAAGACAACCATGGTAGTACCACCAAAGATACTCATGAAAGAGGGCTTCCGGAGCTGCTTCAGAAGTGGCATGAGCAGTGGGAAAATGTTTGACATCAGGGGAGTATTTTAAGGGGGATTCATGGCAATGTGTATTTTACTGTTTTTTTTTTTAAATTTAAGCATTTACCATATTCTGAGATCCCTCCCATGATTCTAATACATTTCAATTTGTGCTAAGGCCAACAAAGTTTTCATGTAATTGTGTTTGGGCAGAACAAGCTCCAAAATGACACTGATTCCAAGTGGGATTAGGAAAGAACCAAGACCCTCACCATCAGCGTCACAAGGGGCCTGGGGCCAGGTGCACACACTTCAGGACCAGATGCTATTGCACAGTACAAAGCCTTGTCCACAGGATGACAAATGTGGTGACCATAAGGTCACCTTCTATTGGGAAGATGGATGTGCTCATAAAATAGGTGTATTAAGTTAGTGAATTTGTTAGGCTTAAGATGGACATTTGATTCAGTGGACCCTATTTTTCTTAAAACACTTTAATGTAAAGAAAATCATGCCTAGGAAGGTGAAGCACATCTTTTGTGATGAAAAACAACAGCCAATAATTAAAAGCACTCCTGACTTCTTGTAACCTCTTGCAGCCCTGTCCAGCAGGAGACCTTTGTCCTTGAAAGCTCTCCACAGGAATTCTCACTGTGCAAATGGCAATGCTATTTATTTAGACAAAGTGGAAAGTATCCAAAGCATTTTTTCTCATCTATGTCATTAAATATGACCATAATATTTGTAAATATAAATGGTATCTGCTCTATAGATCCTAGCATACAATATTAATCCTGGAGATAGTAATATTCTTCCAACCTGGATTTCTTTAAAGATAATCACATAATTTGACATTACTTAATTTCCTCAACCTGATCAAATTAAATTCATTCTGTTGTTGAGTAGTTCCTTTAAAAACAGCTCGCCAAACAAAAGTACTCCAGGTATTTCTTGTCCTGAGCAAAAAAATGGATGAAACAAGCCAAAAACTGCCAGAAGTTTGTTTGAAAATGAGGAGTGAGGAAAGGGGACTAGCTCTGCAGAGCAAACTTGGGCCAAATAAGAGAAAAGGATACAAAGTAAAAATAAAAGTGCACCCTGCATCTAGACTCAGGGTGGGTGACTGTGAGGGATCCACAGGCCCCTCAGGGTGGCTCCTCTCTTATTTATGCCTCCCACTTCTCTTGGGAACCCAGAAGTTTCACATATGGGGCCCTGAGAATCATCTGGCTCCACCCTGAGATTCTGAAATTGACAGGCCCTGCCCACTTACCCAGCCAGCTTTGCCCGCCCTGCCTCCTTATCAATTCTGTTCCCATCCACAATGGCCACAAAACTTTGTGTGTCCCTGTAGTAGAGAATGCTAACCTTCATTTCATTTTAGGGTGACCAGAAGTTGGCTAAAAACTACAGCGCTTTCATACCCTTAGTCTAATCTCTCTCTCTCTCTCTCTCTCTCTCTCTCTCTCTCTCTCTCTCTCTCTCTCATTACTCTAGCAACCACTGTGGAATGTAAAGAAAGTTCTAAAGTCACAAGATCTGAGATGTCTGTGAACCCCTGTATCAGTTTCCTCCAAAGTAACAGGCAAACATCCATTGCTCATCAAATAACTGTTGAGTTGCTCTGTTACTCTCTTAGCCTCAAATGCAGTCTTTCCCAGTCTCCATCTGTAAAGGTCCAGCCAGGTGGAAACCATCACACAAGGCTGTCCCCACACCCTCGATTATAGCAGCTGGCTCTGTGGCCTCAAAGCAGAGGGCTTTGTTGCTTGTAATCTCCTCTTGTCATCCCGACCTGCTGTTAGCTCCTAAAGGAAAAAGATGTTGGCTCTTGTATTTATTATTCCGCCACCATCGTGATTATTATGGTTCCCACCACCTACTTCTGTCTACAAAATGGGCTCCCTCAATATTAAAGAAATGGATATGTGGTTTGGTGTGTGTGTGTGTGTGTTTCTGTGTATTATGAAAGGACTTTGAATTATTCAAGTGTGTGAAACTAAGTCTGCTATTCCACAGATAAAAGTCCTCTGACTTGAGCTAATGCAACAAAGTAAAAGAAAAGCCAGAGGAGAAACATGTCCAATCAGTTTGAATATTTAAAATGACTCCACACCCACTTGAGTAGGAGTGATGAAACCAGTATAAATACTAATCATGTGCGGGTAGGAGAGTGCAGTGTGTGCATTATGTGAGATATTTTGGAGTAGTCCTGTTGAGCTATTTTTCAATTTAGTATCCATTAAACAAATTTAACTATAATCTTAAGCCACTTTGTCTTTACTCTTCTAAAAATATAGTCCTTGTTTGGTTTTTATAATCTTGATTTTTGCATTAAGGCTTTAGTTCATCATTTGTTTGAATCTCTGTGTAAAGATAAACTATATAATAAATGCTAGATTATTGGAACTGGAATGATCCCTGTTACCTCTACCTTATAAAATACTCAAAAATCATCTCAAAAGAAAGTTCAAGAGTCTTTAAGTGTGGTTTGTTAAATGTGACCTTCAGCCCAAAGGTCTTAAGACAAATGTTTAACTTCAAAGACATAAAATATCTGCATGACTTATAGATGCAGTGACATTTTCAACATTAGCATAGGACTTGACCTTTGTGTCCAGTCTTGTGGGACTGACGGCTCTACACACTGGGTTCCTTTCTCCCCCTGTGTGTTGTTCAAAGGCACTCCTTGAAGCACAAACTTCAAGAACACAGCAGTTCAAAGACCAAAAAGGAACCCCTAAGAGCAGAACACAGCAAAGCAAAACTCAATTAAATTTTAACCTTTCCGACTTTAAAAGACCTTGAGTAGTTCCGTTTCTTTCTTACCTAAATTAAATTGGATCCCTAAAGACACAAATAAAGATGCAGAGAAATATATTGACAAAAACAACAATTACATTCCAAGAACCACGTTTTCTTACAGCACATCTCATTTATTCACTGAAGTATAAATATATTCAGAGTTCACAAATTGGTATGTATTGATTCAACAACAAAAAGATTACATCTTCCATTTTGAGACTGAGACTATGTTAGAATTGTAGAAAAAAATCATACAACCTAAAATGTAACTCATTAAGAATGCATAATTTCTGTGATCCCTGAGACTCAGAATAGCTCATGTAAAATCTACCCATGATTGACTTAATTCCTACCATTAAAATATATCTCTGAGATAATGATATTCAGGAAAAGACAAGTTTAATGAAATCTGGTTTCAGTAAAGAAATGTCACAACGAAGTGTTTTCCTTCCATCACGACTTCCTAGTCCTCAATGCCCAAGTCGGGCAAGGCCAAATTTAAGGATGAAATCAACGTGGTCATCTACCAAGGCTGTAGCAAAACACTGTCAGTTGGATGCTCAGAAATGTGTGACAAGAAATTATTTTCAGTGGTGGATACGCTGACCTTATACATTTTATAAAGTATAAGATGCAAAATATCAGGTTAACATAACTTTTGAGAGCCACATCTTTAAGGACAACAATTCTGAGAATGACATAATTTTTAGAAAAACTTAAAAACTTAGAAAGGTAATGTGTAGTTATTGCCTACTCTGCTGACTTTGCTTGTATAGTTAGAAGGTAACGTGGTGTTTTCTTGGTTCTCAGATTGGAACACATCTGTTTCAATCCAGACTGCTGGGCTGCAGCTCCAGCCTTTGAAAGTCTCCAGCTCTGGGAATCTGCATTTCTACTAGCTTCTAGGAGATCCCACTGCAGCCAGTACGAGAACCATCAGGCTTTGTGAAATCACAGAGCTTGGAATATCAAAAAAGTAATTATTCATCCAAATTAAGAAACAAATCCACATTCTGTTTCTTTCTATAATCCCACAAAATTATAGTCTGTGAGATTCTGGTAAGACTATTAAAAAGACACATAAAAATCTAGTGTGCTAATTGGTTGACTGAAAATGCCCTTTAATTCTTAATTTTAAAAAGCATTTTTGTATGAAAAAATTGGCAATTTTCCCATGTCATACCGCACAGTGTCACCCAGTTTCAGGAAAAGTTTGCATTTAAATTATTGAGTTTTTATTTTTTACTTTAAAACATGTGAGCCTATCTAGTGGAAAGATGGCAAAAATAGAAAACAGCCCTTGATGCCATTTCCAACACAAGCATGTTGGGAAAGTTTGTGAACAGTGTCAGGGGGAGGGGCCTGGCTTCCTTCCCCAGCAAGGTGAAGCAGGGCCTGTGTCCCCATCCAGAGCAGCTCAGTGTGGACTCGGTCTACTCATTCATGCCTCCACACCAAGGAAGTTGGTACCCACCCAGCTAGGCAACAGGGTAAACTCTGCTGGGATGAGGGGCTCCCCAAAAACCTACAGAAAAGAATCCCCTTTTGGTTTGCAGGTGATTAATAAAGAGTTTCAAAGAGGACAACGAAGGAAAGAAGAAAACTTGACTCCCTGGAACACACCCTCAGGCTCCTCAGCTGCACTTGTTGCTTGAAGTTTGGACATCAATGGTGAGGAAACACCAGGCTGTATTCCTTCCCTAGGTTAGACAGGCAGGTGACAAGGGCAGTGAACCTCAGTGGGCAGATCCAGAGGAGAAGGTGGAGTTTGCTGCTGTTCCGTACCAAAATTAACAAATACCTGAAAGAATTGAAGAAGATAGATGGAACTTATAAGAACACTCAACTTTTTGGTTGCAACTATCAGAAGGGGAGAGATTATCTATGAACACTCTCCTGGAAGGCAAAAATCATCCATTCACCACCACCCTTAGTCATCATAAACCATGAGGACACCAACGTGGAATCTGCTGCAGCACTCCGGGGACAATACTATACCTCTTCCAGAGTGGTCTGGTTAATGGAATAATGCTCGATATTCAAGAAGTTCTTATTGTTCTCTAGAACTTTGAACAAGTCAGCTAGGCAGCCCCATCTTTTGGGCACATAATACTCCAACAAATTAAGGCGCTGTCCCTAGAAACAAAAACAAAAAGGCAAGAGAAATATCACACAGTTAGAAATCACTGAGCAAGACTGATCATACCACTTTTATGTTCTGCATAAATTCAGACACTTCTTCAAACCACACACCTAAGTCCCAATGAGATGTGCGGGTCAGTTCTGAGAGTTCACAACGGATCCTTGCTGATGACGATGAACCAGGAGGCATTTTTAATACGTGGCACTTACCTGGAGGAAACTGCTCCTCTGCCCCCACACTGCTGTGATGACAGGGAGGACCTTTTGGAAGGGTCAGAAATTGCCGACAGAAGTTCCAAAAGTAGCAATTGTGACATCCAGAGGTGTCTGGCATTGCCCTGAACTGCACACTGGGACATGGACTCAGTTCTCAGCTGCCTTCACCGTTAGCTGAGCGACTGTTGGTCAGAGTGTTCTGATTCTCAATTTCAAGGAAGCCAGAGGCCACCGTGACTTCTGCTTTACAGGGTCCTTTAGAGAGGGGCAGGGGCTGAGCGACAGAGTCCTGCACAACGCGCTCCTCCTATGACACCAAGTAGTTGTTCGAATCAACATGGAAAAATGACTTTACAGACCACTGCCCGTTAGGAGTTACAAGAGATCAGGATCACAGAGTGATGCAGAAGAATGATGGACAGTGTTTCTCAAAGTGTAACGTGCATGGGAATCATGGGGTCACTTTGTGAAAATGCACAGTTGATGTCAGTACTTCAGGACCTGAGATTCTGCAGGTCTAACCAGACTCCAGATGTGGAAGATGCCGGTCCAGCTCACACTTGACAGCATCGTTTTGAGCAAGAGCAGGATCCCAAGCACAGGGCTCTTCCTGGGAAACAATGCTCAGACTTCCAAGTCCATAGACCAAGTGCGAAAGGATGGAAGAAATTAACTTTGGTAATCTTCCAACCTGGCTGAAGGAGCTCTGCACACTGGTAAGAGGGGTAAATTCATCATCATGGCCTGCTCTGGGCAGCCGAACAAGTGGCCAAGCAGGCTTGCCATACTGTCTCGTGATCAAGGAACATTAGCTGCCCGTGCTACTTTGGGTACATAGGGAGAGACAGCCAGTTCTTCATAAAGAGGCCAGAAGGCCACTAGTATCTTATGACAAAATAGAATAAAATGGTAAAAGAATAGCCAGATGTGGTGTCCCAAGTCTGTAATTCCAGTATGCTGGGAAGCAGAGAGTGGAGGATTGCAAGTTCAAGCCCAGCCTGGGTAATTTAGCAATTTAGTGAGGCCCTGACTTAAAAAAAAAAATAAAAGAGGCTGGGGATATAGTTCAGTGTGAAGGCCCTGGGTTCAATACCCAGGGCCACAAAAAGTAAAATAAATAAATGAATATAATAAAACAAGGTAAGTACACTTACAAGATGTTTTCAGCTCAAAGGAAAAGCAGAATATTAACATTACCTTAAACTGGACCCCTGGAAAGTTGAGTTTCAAGCAGTCAGAAATAGTGCTAGGTTGATTTTCTTCCTTATAGAGCCAAACTTTGAGTATAAAACCATCACCAAACCTGAGGATCAAGTCAAATAAAAATATGGCCATCATTATTCATTATATATTATATATTGTACTGTCCTAGGATGGGCAAATTCTAAGTCCATTTTCATGCACAGGCAGAAAAAGGCAGTAACGTCTCCAAATTGTTGGGGAGATTTTGGATTCTCAAAAGGCTGGGGTGGAGAAGTTAACTGCAAGTCACTGAAACAGTTGCTGTTGCCCAAGTATGTTGTCTGTCACAGACAGGAACCCACACCTTGTGGATAAAAGAGGAACAGTGAAAATGCACACCGAGAAAGAAGCAGAGTTCTGAGTCAGAGAAAGCCAGAGGGCAGGCTGGAAACCAGCCCTCGGAAGCGATACTACAGTCTCTGCCTGTTATGTGAAAGGCTTCTCCTGACTGCACTCAGCCCAGTCTCAGCGGACAGCCCCCAACTGCATGGGAAGCCTCTGACCCGAGAGGCACCATCCCCGACGTGGCAGAGCACAGGACAGGCACTGCATGGGTGCCCATGCAATGGC
Source organism: Heterocephalus glaber (assembly GCF_053883595.1). Lineage (NCBI taxonomy): Eukaryota > Metazoa > Chordata > Mammalia > Rodentia > Bathyergidae > Heterocephalus > Heterocephalus glaber. The sequence continues at coordinate 12,765,854 of NW_028258381.1, forward strand.
ACCGTGTCATGTTCAGACCCTACTCTCAGCCTGCCAAGCTTCAGGGATCTCTGAGGCCTCCAGGAATGGTATGTGTTCTCCATTGCTTCATCCCAGGGACCCAGGATGATGTTGGGCACACAACAGCCTCTTAACAAAGACCCAATCGATATGAAACAAATACTTCAAAGAACCAGGGTGATCGAAGTCTTTGTCTACTTTGTTCATGGATGGATCTATCCAAGTGCATGCATCGATTTCAAGTATATTACACAGTTCCACACCTAGTACCTAACACTGACGGATATGAACAAATGGGATGCCCAAAGTCTTCCAATAGCCATTTGCATACAATGTATCAAAGTGTAACATCGGGTGTTACACTGTATTTTCCCTAAGTGGAGCTAACCAAGACATGTTTATGGTTGGATCATTTTTTAAATCTGTGTGGAGAAGACAGAAGTCCCCAGGGAATGTGAGCAGGTTTCAGAGACCCAGATAGCCCTTCCTTGCAAGTGCTCTCTCCCTGGAGCCTGTGGTGCCCCCTTCTGCCTTGACCCCAGGCTGTCAGATGTCATCTCCCTGAGGTCTGTGCCTGGGCCAGCAGGGTCCCAGCCTTGTGAGAGGAACACGCGACAGGTGACTGAGAAGTTGTTGGGGACACTGATAAACATGCATGAGGGCGCACAGATGCCTCTCCCTAAAGCTCCAGCTTAGCTATCTCTAAGGATGCTAAGGGCAGGAGGAGAGTGTCCAGCGATCGTTCATCTCCTCCGCAGCAGTGTCACTCTCCCCACAGACCATCCCGTCCCACCCTCCCCAGAGCCGCCCCACCCCAGGGCGTCCATGTAACAGAGGACTCGAGCCTGGAGGCTACAGGGGCCTCCGGGTGAAGGGCTCTGCTACTGAAGTGCCGCACACACCCCTCTGAGAGCACGCAGTGGTGCCTGGCATAGCAGTCAGTCCTAGTGGGATGTCCCTGGGTGGAGATGCACCCCTGACCTTGTCACTCTTAGTGATTCTGATGATGAGACCCAATGTAGTGTCGGCGCTGCCGATGATGGATCCCCACAGCCTGGGTTTGAGCCTTTCCCCTCCACCTCTGAGCTGGGTGGTCCTGGGAAGTCAGGGAAAGCTTCTGACCTCGGTGCCTCAAGAAGAAAATGGAGGCGATGTTAGCAGCCACTGACAAGGTCGTCTGGGCACAGAATGAATTAATCCTCGTGAGTCAGTTGGAACAGTTGCTGGCAAGTGTGAAATTTAGGTTCTGTGTGGGATATCACCAAAGTAGAATAACGCTCTACTTGGTGTGAAGAAATGCACAGTTTCTCCAGAAAACTTTGATGAAAGCAAGTGACACAATTAGAGCATAAATCAGAAGCTCTATGCGCTACACAATGGGGTGAGGACATCCTGGGTGGGGAGGAAACCTCCCGTGCCCTCTTGTCATTAGGAGAAGTTGTCGCCCTGACCATATTTTGTTTAGACTTTGAAAGATTCATGCTAAATTCCAATAATTACCTAACAAATTGCCAATAAGTACAAATGCATGTTTATATTTAAAATTCTTTCAAAAGTCGTTTGAACTAAAACACTCCCAGCTTTACAATAATGTGCATTATACAAAAAGAAAACTATTTAGTTCTTAGGAAAAAGCATTTGACAGAAAATATTCCTGAAAGAGGCCTCCAAATTTCTCAGGATCTCTGCAACAGTTCGGAAGACTTCTGGACCTTAAATTATAAAAGGGCATCATATTGTACAAGGAAGAGAATCTTTGTAGATTATTAATCTCATTTATAATGCAAAATTTATATTAGCTTTACTTTTTCACTTCTGCCTATAACCTCCAGATATATGACAATGATGTAAATTCCCTGAAGGGCTTATTTAATTCTCATACTTTTCTGAAGAGTAAAAGATCTCAAAATAGCCAATGAGTCATTTGTTGATGTGTTCACTCACTGACCTAATACTTTAAGAGAATCCATTATGTCCACACCATTTGCATAGTCGGTGATTACAGAAAAACAAACAGCAATATCTGCAAGTGAAGGTGCTTATGAGACATTCTTCTGTGATACATTTTGGCACCACATACACTAAATGTAATATATACAGTGACTGCTAAAATAGAAGCATGAGCCATATACAAATACAGTAGGGCAGGAGGCACAATCACACTGCTGTAACCAGATATTTCAAGAGTGCACTGAAAGAGCTGGAAATACAGCTCCAAGGACATTTCTGAAAAACCAACCATTCAGTTATATTTGGAGCCCATGAAGTTTTAGTTCCCTGGGCTTCAAACTCCACATATAAAAATATTTTACCCCAGAGCCGAAAATCCAAGATATATGGCACATATGTTTATTTCAGCTTCAACCATTAAAAATATCTCACATCGTTCTTTGGTGATCTGTGCATACCCTTGCTTGTAACTGCACAATTCACAATAGCTAAGCCCTGGAAGCTCCCAGATGCCCATCTACAGACAAAGGCACAAAGAACATGTAGGGTATACACAATGGAATATTAGCCATCCATAAGGAAGAATGAAATCATGTCATTTGCAGAGAAATGGATGGAACATGAGACCATAATGTTAAGTGAAAAATAAGTCAGACTCACAAAGTTCAATCTTTCAGTTTCTCATGTATACAACATCTAAAAATAAAATGCAAGAGTAATAAAAAGGAGAGATGATAGGAAACAAAAAAGTGGAGTTTTAGTGATGGAGAAGGGGATGAGGAGAGAGGGAAGAGCGGGAGGGGCTGTGGAATAAGAATGACCGAGATTTGTCATCTGTATTCACCAATTCCCCAAAACCAAGATAACTATTATGTGTTCAAACAGACACTAACAAAAACAAGTCTATGAAGAATATTTTAAGGATGATAACATGCCTATCATATAATACTCAGTGTAAAATACAAAAGAGAAAATTATGGATGCAATATAATGTCAATTATGCAAATATGTAAATGCAAAAAAGACTTGAATGAAATTCTAGAATACTCTGAACAAGAGAAAAAAAACTTTTACTGCTGGCAATTTCTTCACTGTCTTCTGGATTGTAAAGCAGGAGGTGCATGCCACTTTTCTAATGAATGAGGAAAAATATACATGTTTTTAAGAGTAAAGGGGCAGTGAGCAACCTGTATTTAACTACTGTGTCGCAGTTTCTGATGCTAAAATTATTTATTTAATGCATTCCTTCTAAAAATCAAATGCATAAAACTTCTTGGCATAGAAACTAATTTTAGACTTAATGTAATTTGTGAAATGTCTAACAGAGTTATTAGGTGTCTCTATATATACCCACTTATTTCTCACATCTGCTGCATAAGGAATTTCTCTCTCTCTCTCTCTGACGTGCCCTCCTCCTTAAATACCTAAGTATAAAAGACCTTTAAAACTGGTGTTTTCCATCCATCACCAAGCAAGGACATGGAGAAGAGAGGGCCCCAGGTCTCCTGAATTCCCACAAGCCCCCCATGAGGCACACGTGTCATGGCATCTTCCGGGGGAACCAGAACTGAGGCCTCAGCACCAGAACTGATGTCTGCACCTCTGCACTGCACTGTGTTTCAGTGACCGTCCAGTCCTCCATGACTGAGTGGCGTGTTCTGTCTTTGGGATGCATTCAGCGGGGGAGGAGGGTGGCCCCAGGAAGGGGGGCTGAGCGGCAGGCACAAAGCAGGTGTGTAGGAGGACCTGGGATGTGGCTGGCTTCTCTGTCAGAAGCTTCCTTGTTGTTATGTAGGTCCCCAGGTGACCCTGCTGGGGACAGAATGGAGGACAGAGCTCCTTGCATGCACCATGAGTGGGGCTGAGCACCAGGATCCCAGTGAATCCCCTGGGGTCTCGCATGCCTGTCTCCCCCTCTTGTGCAGAGTGGAATCCCATGGAGGTTGGGCTACATTCAGCTTCCAGCACCGCAGGGAATGCAGGTGGCATCCCACCCAGGCTTACCCATGCTCCAGCTAGTGGCAGCCTCCCATCTAGCAGAGACAGCACAAGGTCCTTGTGTTTCCGGGATCACATCAACACACCGATTTCACTCTGAGCACTAACCTGCTCACACAGATGGCGTTTCCTCTTTATAAATGCAAAACGCTGGCACTCAAAGAGGTCAGGACATTTTTCCACTGTCGCTCAGCCTGTTACCTGACAGAGCTGGGACCCAGCAGGGCACACTGCATCAGCATGTCAGTAATACTTCAAGGATGCTTAAGTTTAGATTGCAAAACTTGCTACTCTAACCCTAAGCCTAACCATCACACTAACAATAACACTAAACATAACACCCAACACTAACCATCACACACACACTCCGATGCTCAGTTACTTGGATTTCAACACTGTCCCTAACACTAAGCCTAACCCTAACACTAACACTAACCATAAAAACTCCAATACTCAGGTACTGGAACTGCAATACTGCCCCTAAACCTAACCCTATCCCTAAGCCTAAGAATAACCATAATACCCACACTTCAATACCTATGTGCTTGAATTCCAACACTGTCCCTAACCCTATACCTAACCATAAACCTAACCCTATCCCCAACCCTAATGTTAACCCTAACCCTAACACTAACCATCACACCCAGACTCCAATGCTCAGGTACTTTAATTACAATGCTAACCCTAACACTATCCATAATACCTAAACTCCAATACTCAGGTACTGGAACTACAATACTGTCCCTAAATCTAACCCTATCCCTAACCCTAAAAATAACCATAACACTCACACTCCAATACTCAAGTACTTGAATTCCAACAATACCTATACAGCTAACCCTAACCCTAACACTAACCATAATATCCACACTCCAATAGTCAATAATTGAATTCCAGGGCTGGGGATTTAGCTCAGTGGTTCCGTTGCCTGCCTCGCAAGCACAAGGTCCCAAGTTCGATACCTGGTACCAAAAAAAATAAAAAATAAAAAAAAGATCCTTGATCTCCAATAACATCCCTAACCCTAACCCTAATACTAACCTTAAAACTAACCATAATAACACACTCCAACACTCAGGTGCTTGAATTCTAGCACTATCCCTAAACCTAACCCTAACCCTAAACCTAACCCTAACAGTAACCATGATACCCACAGAACAATGTTCAGGTACTTGAATTCCAACACTCTTGCTTACCCTAAACATAACCCTAACCTTAACACTAACCATAATACCCACATGCCAATACACGGGTACTTGAATTCCAACCCTATAGATAACCCTAACACTAACCCCAACACTAATCACCATACCCACACTCCAATAGTCAGGTAATTGAATTCCAACACTATTTCTTACCCTAAATGTAACCCTAACCCCAACACTAACCATAATACCCACACACGAATACACAGGTCCTTGAATTCCAACCCTATCCCTAACCCTAACTCTACCCCTAACTTAACCATAATACCCACAATCAAATGCCCAGGAACTTGAATTTCAACACTATCCCTAACCCTAACCCTAACATCAACCCTAACACTAACCATGACACCCACACTCCAATACTCAGGACCTTGAATTCTACTACTATCCCTAACCCTAACTCTAAGCCTAACCCTAACACTAACCATCACACCCACACTCTGATGCTCAGGTACTTGAATTACAACACTATCCCTAATGCTAACACTAAACCTAACAGTAACACTATCCATAATACCCAAACTCAGATACTTGAACTGTAAAACTGTCCCTCAACCTAATCCTATTTCTAACCCCAGCATTAACCATCATACCCACAATCCAATACTCAGATGCTTGAATTCCAACCTTATCCCTAAGCCTAACCATAAACATAACCCTAACACTAAACATAATACCCACACTCCAATACTCAGGTACTTGAATCCCTACCCTATTCCTTAACCTAACCCTAACTCTAACCCTAACCCTAAGCCTAACACTATCATACCCACACTCCAATACTCAGGCACATGAATTCCAACACTCTCCCTAACCCTAAACGTATCCCTAACCCTAACACTAACCATAATACCTATATGCCAATACACAGCTCCTTGAATTCCAACATGTAGAGAAATTTATGCCAATGATGTTGTTGTAAACACTACAGCAATCAGCGAATCTTAGCATCTGGGTACACAGAACAAATTGGCAGAAGCAACCAGTAAGGAATTTACCAACTCTGAGATGAATGGAAGTAAAGACCCAGCATTCCACAGCTTGTTGATGCAGCTAATGCAGTACATGCAAGAGCTTTTATATATAGCAATAATGCTTCTATCAAAAATAACAAAGCTCATGAGACAGTTACCCAAACTTACTCCTTAAGAGACCTGAAAAACAAATGCCAACTAAAGTTAAAGTGAAGAGAAGAAATAATCAAAAATAGAGTGAAAATTAGTAAGATCAATGATTTACAAAACCAAAGAAGAAAATTAATAAAATTAAAGCTGGCTTTGGAATCTAGGATACCATATGGAATAGAGTCACAAAAAAATCAAAACTGACAGATATTTAGCTTTCCTGACCAAGAAGAAAAGAGAGGAGATTCACATTGTTAGAGCCAAAAATGAAAGAGGGTTCAGGGTCACTGATCTCAAAAGAATAAGCCACCCTGCACGGCTCCACTTAAATCCAAATGATTTAAGAAATAATACCGTTCTTCACAAAATTTCCAAAACACAGAAGAGACACTTCCCAACTCATTCTATGAGGTCAATATCACCATAATAATAAATTAGACAAGACATCAGTAGGCAAAATAAAACAAAAGGGGGAAAACACTATTAAGTAACATCACAGGAATATGAACACCAACACTCTCAACAAAATACTAGCAAATCAAATCCAGTAACATTAAAAAATAGACATCACAATTAATTGAGTCCACCTTAGCTTGGTTTATTAACCAACATCCCACAATAATCATAATACTCAATAGCAGCTTCTGTATAAAAGAGTCGCCCCAATCCATGGTTTTGCTATCCAAGAGTTAGATTACACACAGTCAAGTTCAGTATGAAAATATTAAGTGGAAACCTCTAGAAATAAATAATTCATGGTTTTAAATAAATTTTACTACAATATTTTTATAAGTATTCTGTTTTGTTGTTCATTATTGTTGTTAATCTCTTACTGTGCCTAATTTATAAACTTTATCACAGGTATGTCTGTATAGGAAAAAAACGCAGTAGAATGTGATGCTACTCAAGGCTTCATGTATGCACTGAGCTCCCTGGAATTTATCCCTCACATACTGGGAGTGTGTGGGACTGTAAGTACACACAGTTCTGTCACAACTTCCATTTAGCATTGTACTGGAAGTTCTAGCTGAGACAATAAGGCAAGGAACAGAAATAAATGGCATCCAGGTTGAAATGAAAGAGGTAAAGCTGCCTCTATCCACAGATTACATGATCACCAATGTAGAAATCTTAAGGAATACCCCAAATACTTAAACTAATAAGCAAACTTCAAGTACACAAGATTAATACACAAAAACGAATTGTATTTCTATACATTTGCAATGAAAAATCCAAAAATAAAATTAAGAAAAGAATTCCTTTTCCAATAGTATAAAATGAATAAAATATTAGGTGCAAAACCTATGGTCTCTAAATTTTAAAAAATTTCATAGAAATTTTCCACATGACCCAGAAATTTCACTCCCAGCTACGTACCCAAAAGAAATGAAGACACGTCTATAGGAAAATCATTCCTAATAACCAGCTGTCTATGAATGGATGAATAAAATGTACATTATTCAGCCACAAAGAGGAACAAAGTATTGATACGTCCCACAACATGGAACAACCTTAAAGTACCATGCTAAGCGAAAGGAGTCCTTTACATCATAGTATCACATACATGTGAGTCTATCCATATGAAACATTCACAAGAGACAAATCTACAGGGACAGAAAGCAGATTTATGTTGGCTCAGCCTGGGGTAAATGAGAGGACACAGGAGTGATAGCTAAGGAGACAGAGTTTCTGAAATGGTGAAAATTCTCTACAAGTTAACTGTCAAGGTGGTTGCTCACATTTGTCAATGTAGCAAAACCCACTGAATTATATACTTCTCAACATACTAAAACCCACTGATCAAACAGTTACATAGGTGACTTTTATGATACAAGAAATACATCTCAATAAAGCTGTTAAGAAGCAAAGAAAAAAGATGCCCACAGTTTTAAAATTGGTGACAAAATGCTTGGAGATTGGCAGGTTGCAATTTCTCCCCCAATTCCTGGCTTCTCCTGATATCCATACCCTTTGGATGAACCCATGGCTAAGCTCCCATGGCAGGCCTCCTGCCTGCTCTTCCTTTTGGGGGGCAGCTGTGCGACTTGATTCGGCTAAAGGGACACTGGCAGGTGGGTTGTGACCACAGCCCTGAACATCTGTGCACCTGGGCCTGGCCATCCTTATGCCACAACCTTCAGGGCCTGGAAAGATGCTGAGAGGTGCAGCCACGCCCAGCCACGCCCTCCTGCTGCCCCCAGCTCAGCTCCCTAGTACTCGCAAGTCTTGGGGGTGAGTGACAATCATTTCAAGACACTAAGTTTTTAAGAACTTTGCAGCATTCTGGGACAAACTTTAACCAATGCAGAGACTTTTCATCCCTTTATTAAAGTGGAACCAAATGTCAAATTTGTGAAATATTTTAAAATTATGAAACAGAGAAATGTTGACCACTCGTGAAGTTTCACAGGAACAAATTCGAGGCTGATTGGTTGGATGCAGAGTAAATATCTCCCCCAACCCCAACCCTCATTCATCTGCAGCCAGAAACAGTCCTGACCTAAGAGCAATCCTCTTCCCTGGCTAAGCTGTGCTTAGGCTGTATTTGCAATCAGAAATCAGAATTCCGTGGTGGATGGCTGGTTTCAGAACAGCGCATTCTGCTGTGTGCACTGCACATTAACTCTTGGCAGGTCTGTGGCATCCATGCTGAATCTGGTTTTCAACAGGGAAGTGACAGCAAAATATCACTGAGGCCAGGCAGCAATTAGGCCTGACTCACACACCTGATGGTTTCTGTTAATGGAGATGCTGAGTATGGACAGAGTCCTGTTTCCAAAGGTGGCAGATAACAGCAGGTAACACAGGCTGTTTTGAGACTAAGCAGGCTTTGCTCTAGTTAGCAATAAACAGAACCTGAAAAAGTCTTTATCAGAGGGGCTGATTTTTGTTATTAATAGTGAGTTCATTAAGTTAGACAGAACCCATTGCTTCCACAGCCTGACCCAATTCTTTTTAATATCCAGTCCCCCGATCCACAGAAGCTGCTACCAAGTACTTTCTAATCCAAGCAACAGCATCTGTAATATTTATATTAACAATTATCTACTCTATACCATTCTCAGATCAATGAACAATCTTCCATTCTCAAGACCAAGCAATTTCATCCATTCTTATATTATCATTGATAGTAAAACTAGGATTAGCTCCATTTCACTTATGAGTACTAGAAGTAACACAAGGAACTAACCTATTATGAGGAACAGTCCTACTTACATGACAAAAAAATGCTCCCTTATCCATTATATTCCAAATCCACTCCATAGTACGCCAACCATTCATCTTAACTTTAGCTATCTTATCCATCTTACTAGGTGGGTGAAGAGGACTTAACCAAACACAATTACTAAAAATCAATTGCTCACGTAGGGTGAATAATAGCAGTACTATATTTCAATTCATCACTAATATATCTTAATCCTTTAATTTATATTCTTCTCACACTGTCTATATTCACCATACTACTCATCAATACAAACACCACTACATTATCAGTATCACATACTTGAAATATTACACCACCAGTCATGGCAACCTGGAAAGGGCTTTCCTTCAGCAAAAGCCTGCTACATGATTGGGGCTTCATTCATTCATTAAGATATTCAGTCATCGGTTCAGCAAGACCTTTGAGTATAAGTGATATACACATCCCAAATATTAAAGCCAGGTGTGATGGTGAATGACTGTATTCCCAGCACTTTGGGAGGCTGAGGCAGGAAGATCACAAATTCAAGCCCAGCCTGGGCAACTTATAATCTTAGCAAGACCCTGTCTCAAAAATTAAAAAAAAAAAAAAAATTAAAAAGGGCTGGGAATGTAGCTTAATCAGTGCAAAAGCCCTGGGTTCAATCACAGTAGTGCAAAACAAACAAAAACAAAACATGTCCCAAATAATAGGGATACAGAAGTAAACAAAAGCAAAGGTCCACGCTGGGTGTTTCCGGTCTACCAGGCAAAGTAGAAAGCAGCAAGTAAACAAAGGAGCGCTGAATGCAATCCATCAGGTGTGCCAGAGGGCGCACCGATCTCTTCAACCCACGTGTGGGGGCAGATGGCCCATGAGAGCAGGACGTTAACGAGGGTAACATCTGCAGTTGGGCCGCTCCATCTCTACGCACATCTGCATTCGAAGGATGGGGAAAGAAGGGGCAGAAAGAATGTGCCCTCCTCTACAAACTCTACACCCCCAAGAGGCTGCTCCTTCCCGTGTCCCGGGCCCCTGGAGCATAGCTCTCTCCCCTGGTGGCTGTGTTGACCGCCACCACCCCCAGCCCCTGCTCCTGAGCGTGGGCAGAGGAGATGCTGGTGAACTCTCTGGAGGGTGAAGGCTAAACAGAGGGCTGAGTGACCTATGGCATTGCTCTGGCGAAGAACTGTGTGGCCGAGGAAAGAGGACATCCGACACCTTCAGGTAGGAATGGGACAGGTATATTCCACCATCTCTTTTTCAGGATCCTACACAACATGAATTCCTGCACCCTTTGAAGAAAAAGGTTCCAATCCCGTTTCTCTGATTCTACATCTCTTCTATTTTCTCAAGTCACACAGGCTGTCAAAGAGGAGTCTAGATTGCTACACGAGAAGGCAGCCTGTTTTCTTAGTGAACACAACAGGAAGTAAATTCAGCGGAAGAATTTTGCGGCTTTCACCACTGAGCACTTATGACACCACTCACAGCAGGGCGGTGTCCTTTAATCAGCACAGGTAACGTCAACCAAGACTACTGACAGAGTCAGGAAAGACTGGGAAGCTTGTGGGGGGATGGGGAGGGGAGACTGCTTTCAATAGTAACTCAGTGGGCAGAGGACAAGCTTCTTTAGGTCTTGGTCTCTGCATGGTGGAGTCACTCATGTCACAAGGGTTAAAGGAGACGCTGCCTGTAAACATTTGGGGGCCATTCTGTGTTAAGTGGGGATTAACACAAGTGCGACGGCATGGAGCTAAGCTCAGTTCACCCAACTGCAGAATTCTTAGACATCAGCACAAAGCTGGGATGAATTCAGCTTCTCCATTCCCATGTCCATGGGAGGCAGCAATCACCCCACCTTTGGGCTTCCTCTCCTGCCTCCTGCCATAGCGGAAAGCACATAGTGTAGAATCCCAACAGCCGTTTTTCATTATGAACTATCCCAGCAGCACCCAGTTCCTCCCAGCAGACCCCAGTTCCTCCCAGAAGCCCCCAGTTCCTCTCAACAGCCCTGTAGTTCCTCCCAGAAGCCTCTAGTTCTTCCCAGCAGCCCCTAGTTCTTCCCAGCAGTCTGCTACTTCCTCCCAGCACCCTCTAGTTCCTTCCAGCAGTGCATAGTTCCTCCCAATGCTCACAACCCTCCTCATGCTCACTATCCCCCAAGATCTCCATTTCTCCAATGACTTCACCATCTTTCTATCCTCCAAGCCTCAGGGCACTTCCCCTTTTTAAGCCTCAGATCAGCTAGTTGCAATGTTGTACGTTTTGGCCAATGCCCCTTGTATACACACTGCCTTCTCTATGTCCCTGCTAGCAGCTGGCTTTAGTTTTGTCTTATTTAACTTTTAGCTACAGAACAAAAACATCTACTAAAAAGTCCACCTTTTCTCCTCTCCTTGTCCTTCCATTTTTTTCACCCTAGAATCATAATCTCCAATTTTGAGAATTAATCCAAAAATTATGGTGGATATTATGGTCAATATTCAACTTCTACCCCATTGTAGTCAAGCTGTTCTTAAGCATAAATTCATTATTTCACTATGCTCCTCTCGAATGCATTCACAGCTGATGTGTATTTCTGGTTTAAATGCTTCCCGTCCAGGAAGCGACTGAGCCAATCCTTCCCTTAAGACCCTAGGTCTGGACGCGCCCTTCTCTTAACCCCCACACCTCATGTGTAGGGATTTAGAATCTTCTTTAAAACCTTCTCCAGGCACTTCCAGTCTTTCTGCTACAGTTTTTGATTTGTGTGTCTGGCCCAGTCCTTATAGGGCTCAGGCCTTACTCACCACTCAGTCCCTGGCACTCTGAATATGCAGTGATGTTCACTGCTATAAACAAGTGCAGCACACAGTGTGACATCCACCAGGCGCTCAGAACAATGCCCACAGCATTGCACGTGTGCATCTGTGTGTGCCTGTTTCGTGCTCCACCATGCTTTTGTTGAGAAGAGGAATCCTGTCCTCATCATCTCTAACAAAAGCGGGGAACAAATGTGACTGTGCACCCTGGAATCATGATGTAAGTTTGAGTCCCCAGCAAAAAAAACTCATCCATCTAAAAAGAGAGCGGTCTCCAGCACTTCTTGTCCCCATCTTCGCTGTGGGTGAGAAGCAGTCTGCTTATTTTCAAGAGAAAACACAATACTAAGAAGTGAAAGCAGTATTTCCCTTTGGTTAAGTGACAGCTCTGGGTGTCATTGCTCACGATCTGCATTTGTCAGACCAGAGGCATCCAACCGATATCCCCAGCATGAGCAGGGCATGAGAATCTAAATCTCTTCCCAGGTAATTATGTTAAAACAGCATTAATTTTGTTCCTGCAACATGATGTTGTGAAAACAAATGAGATGACAAATTATACACATCAGCTGGGGTAGAGGTAGACATACTGAGGCTTTGGAGCTCAGTCGATAGCTCTCTCATAATAAAACTATTTCTAATGCAGAGAATTAATTCAGGGGTGAGTAACAGCAAGGGAATTATATGATGCTTTAAAACAAAGTAGATGCAGAAAAACAGGAGTGGGTAGCAGATCACCCCGAAGTTCCACATCATGTGCTTGTACACAAATGCCCCCTGCCTTGTTTGAGAAAATGACATAAACATATTGAATTATCGGTTCTATTTTTAAATGAGTCAGTTTATTATTGATGATGTCATCTTAATCTAAGCCTGTGTGTTTATAGCTCTGTGTTGTAGAAGCATTAAATCAAAGTAGCCACAGTGAAGCATATGGTGTCACATAAGGTGACATGTTAATTTGAAGTTATCCAGACAGTCATAACTTGGGAGCTCAAATACCATTATTCTTCCTTTCATTTTTCGGAAGACTATCCACCAAAAAAAGGCCAGATCTGGAAGGCCAGATGAGGGTTAACTTATATTTTAAGTTGAACAGCCAAATAACCTATCTATGAGGGTGTCCTATGAAATATTTTCCATTTTTATTAATTCCCCAAATGTTCACATTTGACAACTGAAGGAAATTAAAATGCTAATCATCTTAAGATTTTTCCTTAGATCATTTAAAGCTTTGTTTTGTTTGCCAATAAACAGCCTTTTTTCTTCTTTCCTGAATCAGAAAATCACACAGCACCCTTCAAACTGGCAGCTCTGCATGCTGGAGGCTTCTTGTCTCCCTTCCTCAGAGGGCTCTGTCCACCCTCTTGCTTCAGTCTCCTTTGCACGCCCCTTCTGAGGGCAGAGAAGCACACAGGCGCAGCTTGCAGCTGACACTGGTCTCCAAAGGTGGGCTAGGAGTGTGCCTGCAGCTATCTGGCTCTCAGACCGAGCTCAAGGTATGAAAGGCAAAGGACTTGGGAATGCATGACTAATTAATTACCTGGACAAATATCAGTGGACTGGCTGTCAGGTAGCCAGCACCCTACCCTGGGTCACTAGTCCATGTCCACACACACATGGATACACACATGCTCACACACACAGTAATGTGCTCATACACATGTTTATGAAGCTCTCTTACATTAAGGCTTCTCCTTGTCATATGACTGTCTTAGAAGCCCTAGAGTCTCTGCTCATCCTAATAACACACCCTTAACCTGATGATCCAATCCAGAGCAGGAGCCAGACTCCAGGAAACCCACGCAGCCTCCATTTTCCAAACAGGAAACTGATTCTATTTTAGTGGCAAAGTGCCCAGCTAAAGGTCTACATTCCCTAGACATCCTGATGTCCAGGAAATGAATGGAACTAGGTCCGAGTAGCTGAGTGAAGTGGTCAAAAGAGCTAATTTGGGAGCGGACACACTGGAGCCTGCAGAACACACAGCTGGAGGATGGCTCGGCCCAGGGGCCTCATCCTCTGGCTCGATGGCCAACAGTAGCCAACCCAGTGGAAAGCAAGTAGCTGGCCTCAAGCATACATCTCTCGACAATCGGGAATGGGCTGTAAAGATTTAAGAAGGCATTCGTCGAGGTTAGAGAGTGTGAAACATTATTTTTCTTCTGATGACACATTAAAGATGAACAGAGTACATACTGAAAACAGTTTTTAGTAGGTTCATCCGGCAGGTGAAAGAACCTACACGTGACTTCTGGGTACACACACCCAGCCATCATCCCTTCTATTGTATCTCACAACTGTGGAAACATGGGTTCATATGTGTATTTATTGCAGGTTTTTTAAAATAGGGGAAAAGAAGAAGCCTGCTGTCCCAGGACTACATTGCCTAATTCTGAGCTACTAATTATCATTTCAATCCAAGCACTGGCTATTTTCTTCCCAAATAAAAATATTCTAACTTATAGAGAGTCCATAAAAATATATATGTATATCCTTGGGTGTTTATTTTATACCTAAATTGTACCAATAAATAAATATATATTAATATATATATATTTTTTTACCGGCTACCTGACAATAATTTGAAAAACCTGTCTGGAAATATCTCTATTCCCTGATGTACAAAATAAAAACTTAAGGTTTCATTACTCGAGATTCAGTTATTTGGAATATTAGCACTATTATTGCTTCAGACATAACTGTCTTTGACATACTATTGTAGTGTAAGTTATTTTAATATTCTTTCTAATGTTACAAAGTTAAAATCAGATGGTAGAAAGACTGATAGAGCAGGTAGAGAGAAATATTATGGAAGAAATAATAGAGAGATCGCTCCAAAGGAAACACATAGTTGAGTGGGTACCTGGAAGAAAATCATCATATGAGAGAAAAAATGGGTTTAATGGATAAAGCATTGCCTGGCACAAACAGCCCACTGTTGGAGCTGGCTTGGACCATTCATGAGTCTACTTAATTTTTATAAAACTTGAGAGGCAATTTCAAACCATCACAGTTAAAAATAAATCATATAAACTTACAATTAAATAAATTATATTAAAAACAAAAGTGATATCAAAAAATATATATGTATAGACACACATATACACATACATATGCACACATATTACACAGACACAGAGTCTGCCAAAAAATGTATATATGCTTCTGGAAAAGAAACACTTGTATAGATACTTTAATACTAAATTTATTGAGAGATCATGAGATTATTTGGCCTCTACAATTACAAGAGGTGCTCAAAGTGGTGGCCATGAGCTCCCAGGCATTTATTTTTCCTTTCCTGAAGTGTGTATACATTTTTGGCAGATTCTGTGTATATATCAGATCTCTGCTTGAGAATTTTAACCTTTATAACACTAAATACATGAAGAAGAAAAAAAGATTTATCAAGACAAATGACTACCCTCTGTAAAAAGTATAAACAACAAATTAAAGGAAATTAGAAAATCATTCAGGCAACTCTAAAAAAGTTAGAACAAGGCATAAAAATGTTCATAGAAATTGATAACAAAATCATTAAGCTTCCAAAAAGTAAATGGAAAAGGGCATGAAGAGATAATTATCCAGGCAGAAACCAAAGGGATTCCTGAGCACAGGAAAATAGCCTTCGTTCTTTCATCAGCCCAAATGAAAGGTGGCCACATCAATCCCCTTTTGCATTCTTCCACCGACAAAGGGCTTTATTAAGATGCTGCTTCCGTGGCGGAAGTCTGACTCACTGCATGAGGATGGAATTGGGACACCCTGTGCATAAGGCACTTTGTATGCAAGGTCGTCGTTCCTGGCCCTGCCTGTATCCAATGTTGCCATCAGATTCCCATGCTTACCCGCGTTACCACAACGAGGTGTGGGAGGGAGAGAGCGAAATGTTTTAAGGACAATGCCCAGAAATCGCTGTATGTCCGACTTACTGATTATGGGTTTTGAACATTCCAGAGGCGTCTCAGGGCCTTCGCCTCCTGCTGCATGTCAGGAGGTAACTAACTGGTCCACAGCACTGTTCCGAAAGCATCTCTAGCTATAATACTGCATCACGCTGCGGGCTTGACAGGAAACACTTAAACAAAGGAAGCTCCACATACCGGTCTCTGATGTGCTGCGGGGAGCCGAGGCACCGGAAGCTGCCGTCCACCATGATGGCCAGTCTGGAGCAGAGCGCCTCACACTCCTCCATGCTGGGAGGAGAAACAGGAAGTGAGCCACAGCCAAAGGCCAGTGACAGGATGCAAGGTTGAAAAATCACAAGGGGCCAAAAGTACCACCAGGGCAAATCGTGTGAGATTTTAATATGAAAACCAAGTAACATGCTTCTAAAATTCATAAAATTTATTAAAGCATCCAACTACACAATGGAAAATTGATTAGCATTTCTGTGCACCAGGAAGACCACTAATAAAATACGTAGGTGAGAACCATTTGGCAATAGGACAAAAATATGAAGTAAGAAAGATCTTAACAAAAATGAATATTTTATCGCAAAAGTAATAAAGCTTTACCTGTAGACATAAGTGAAACCTTGAATCAATAGGAGGAGAATAAAAGGAAAATTGTAAATATTTTAAAGATAGAAAAATGTAATGTGAAAATTAGTGTAATACAAAATAATATCAGCATACTACTATTGTAAGTATAAAATATAATAATATAAGTATAAAAATAAAGGATAAGTAAATTCATATGTAAAATATATTTTAATAAAGTATACAATGTTTAAAATAGAATGCTATCGATAACATTTTAGCTTCTAATTACAATCCAAATTATATCTTAAGTGTTATTTTAATGTAGAACATACTACAAAGATTTATAATTTATGATATTATTATAATAATGTGAGTCATAAGTTAAAATAATACGAGTATGGTATAATACCCATAAAAATTTTGTCACCCCCATGAGAAAAACTGAAAGTGATTATAAAACATGTCTTTAAAATTATTTAATGAGAGGAAGAATTACACTGAGAGTCATGAGGGAAGAGTGCCCAGAAAACATTAACACTTATTACACCACTGAAGTAATTCAAAGTAATTCACACTACATAGTCACGAGGCCAAAGCAACGGAACGAAAGCCAACCCAAAGTGAACAGCTACTGCTTAGAAACTTAAGTGACTTCAGGGTGGAAGCATACTTTCTAAGAAACCTGGAAGGACATGTCTGATATACTTGCAATGCAAAACTCTGAACTCCTAAATAGTGTAAGAACACTGCAATGTAATATTTAAATATTACCACAAATGGCCAAGGCTGAGGCTTAGCGTTGGAACACTCGCCTTCCATTTGTGAAGCCCTGGCTTCAATTCCCAGCAATAAAAAGAAAAAACAAAATTAAAAAGCAGCAAAACCTACAGGTGAAGCCAATACCCTTACATATACTCACCATATAGAAGTCACCTATATGAATTTTTAAAAGCAAAATAAATCCAAGAGATAAAAGGGGCAAATAACAGGTAGAAGAGATTCAAAGAACTATTTATAGCTCAAAAAACAAAACAATCAATAAGCTTAATCTAAATCAATGCATCTTAAAACTGGTTGTTAGCCAGAAAGACACTGATCATATGTGCTTTCCTTTAATGGAAAGGAAAACGTCTTTCCCCCCACACCATTTCAAAGAAAAACTACGAGCTCTAAGTTCAATAAAATACTCAGTTAAAGACACTTTCTCAGTAATTGCAAATAGGTCATCTCCTATACCAGCAGTAGTGAACCTATGGCATATGTGCCACAATGGGCATGCAGAGCCCAGAGCCCTCTGTCAGCCTGTGAACCGCCACCCCTAGCAAAGGTTTGACAAGTTATCAGCATGCATAAACAGCAAAGATCACTTTAATTGTGCAAAAGCTCACCAAATGCAAACTTTTACCCTTCAATAAAAAGCTGTTTGTATCACTGAATGCTCTGTTATTGTGTTTTTCTTTCAAGACAGAAGATGTTAATGTATGAGTTGTTTTATCTAAACTAAAACCTCAGTGCTCGGGTTCAATTGCAGTGTTGGCGCTTTGCGATAAATAAGTGGTTTTTGGATTGCAGTTTGGGCTCTCAGTATCTAAAAGGTTCATCATTACTGTCCTACACTCGTGGGAGTAAAAATTGGCATAACTTTTGGAAAATTAGTTTGGCAATAGTTCCTCATCTAGAAAGTTGTCCTAGGAAACACAAAATATGAATGTATAAAAGTTATTTATAATAGTAAAAGTTTGAGAGTAGGTAAATATTCCAGAGTAGGGCAATATAAAACTCATGGAACTAAGAGTACATTCTTCTGTGAGCCTTTAAAAATGAGGTTCACCCTATATGCCAATAAGAAGGAAAACACTGAACAAATGGACAGATTCCTAGATATGTATGAATTATCAAAGTTGAATGAAGAAGACCTAAAAATTCTGAACAACCCAATATTAATCAATGAAATGGAAAACGTAATTAAAAACTTACCAACTGAGAAAAGCCCAGGTCCTGATGGCTTCACTGCTGAATTCTACAAGATATTTAGAGAGGAAATACTGCCACTACTGTTTAAACTTTTCAATGAAATTGAAAGGGAAGCAATACTCCTGAATTCATTCCTGGAAGCAAGCATCACCTTGATCTCCAAGGCACAGAAAGACCCAACCGAAAAAGAGACTGATAGGCCAATCTGACTAATGAACATAGATATAAAAATCCTTAATAAGATACTGGCAAATAGAATGCAAAAGATCATAAAGAAGATCATACACCCTGGCCAAGTGGGATTCATCCCAGGGATGCAGGGATGGTTCAACATACGCAAATCAGTCAATGTAATACACTGTATCAATAAAGCCAAGGACAAAAACCACATGATCATCTCAATAGATGCAGAAAAAGCATTTGACAAAATCCAACACGCATTAATGATAAAAAAAAACTCTACAAAACCTGGACTAGATGGTCTCAACCTCAATCTGATAAAAGCCATCTATGAAAAACCAACAGCCAGCCAATATCATACTAAATGGTCAAAAACTGAAATCTTTCACACTGAAATGAGGAACAAGACAAGGATGTCCACTATCAGCACTCCTGTTCAATTTAGTTTTGGAAACATTTGCATAGCAATTAGAGAAGAGAAAGAAATAAAAGGAATAAAGATAGAAAATGAAGAAGTCAAATTGTCATTATTTGCAGATGACATGATACTCTACATAGCAGACCCCAAGAACTCCACCAAAAGTCTTCTAGACTTAATAACCAAATTCAGTCAAGTAGCTGGATACAAGGTCAACACACAAAAATCAATAGCTTACCTCTACAGGAACAACAGATTCACTGAGAGAGAAACAGGGCAAACAATTCCTTTCACAATAGCATCCAAGAAACTGAAATACCTAGGAATCAACCTAACAAAAGAAATCAATGACCTCTCCTCTGAAAATGATAGCACTCTGAAAAGAGAGTGTGAAGATGATATCAGAAAATGGAAAGACATCCCTTCCTCCTGGGTAGGAAGAATCAACATAGTGAAAATGGCCATACTTCCAAAACTGCTATATAGATTCAATGCAATCCCAATTGAAATCCCAGCAGCATACTTCATGGACCTTCAGAAAACAATCCAAAAATTCATTTGGAACAAGAAGAGGCCTAGAATAGCAAAAGCAATTCTAGGTAACAGAGACATGACAGGGGGTATTACAATCTGCAACTTGAAACTATACTACAAAGCTACTGTGATAAAAAATAGCATGGTACTGGCAAAGAAACAGACCTGAGGACCAGTGGAACAGATTTGAAGATGCAGAAAAAACTCCAGACACACTCAGCCACCTCATCGTCAACAAAGGAGCCAAACTCCCTCACTGGAGGAAAGATAGCCTCTTTAATAAATGGTGCTGGAAAAACTGGGCTTCAACTTGCCAAAGATTAAAACTAGACCTATATCTTTCACCATGCACTAAACTAAAATCGAAATGGATTAAAGATCTAAATATTAAAACAGAAACCCTAAACCAGATGGAAGAGAGGTTAGGAATAACTCTTGAAGACATTGGTGTAGGAAAAGATTTTATGAACAAAACCTCAGTTGCCCGTGAACTGGCACAAACAATCAATAAGTGGGATCTCCTCTTACTAAAAGGCTTCTGCACAGAAAGAGAAACCACCAACAGGGTGAAGAGACAGCCCACAATGTGGAAAAAATTTTCACCTGCTGTTCCTCAGACAAAGGTCTACTATCTAGAATCTATAAAGAACTTTAAAAAATCAGACCTCCCAAATTTAAAGACCCAATCCAAAAATGGGCATCTGAAATGAACAGATATTTCTCAAAGAAGTAGAAATAGGAAATAAACGCATGAAAAATGTTCAACATCACTGATCATTGGAGAGATGTAAATGAAAACAATGCTGAGATTCCACCTCATGCAAGAAAGAATGGCTGCTATCATGAAATCAACGAATGACAAATGCTGGCAGGGCTATGGGGAAAAAGGAACCCTGCTCCACTGCTGGTGGGAGTGTAGACTGATGCAACCACTGTGGAAATCAGTGTGGAGATACCTCAAAGAAGTAGGAGTGGAAGTTCCATTTGACCCAGCAATTCCCCTGCTAGGCATCTTCCCCAAAGAATTAAAAGAATAGCCAGGAATTTAGCTCAGTGGTTCCGCTGTCTGCCTTGCAAGCACAAGGACCTGAGTTCGATCCCCTGTACCAAAAAATAAAAATAAAATAAAAGAATCATACCACAAGGATATATGTGCAACTATTTTCATAGCTGCACAGTTTGTAATAGCTAAAACTTGGAAGCAGCCCAAATGCTCATCAACTGGAGACTGGATAAAGAAAATGTGTTTTTTAATAAAATGGAGTACTCCTCAGCCATAAAAAAAAAATGAGAAATTAGAGACATTTATAGTTAAATGGGTGCACATTGAGGGTATCCTCTTAAGTGAAATAAATAGGACGCACGTGTGTAAATACCGAATAGTTTCTCTAGTATGAGAACCTGAAAGTGTAAATAAGGACTAAAAGGTATAATAGATAATGTGAAATGGGAAGAAAAGGGGCAAAGGGGAAGGGGAAGTGGGAAGGGTAAGGGAAAGGAAAGAAGGGAATGGAATTAATATGAGAAAAGGAAAAAATGGAAACAAAGTCTTTGTAAATAGGGAGGGGTGAAGGGGTTGAAGGGAGGGCAGGGGAAGGGGAAAAAATAACCAAGAGAGATTATGTAAAGGTGCAAATTTCCAATGATGAATGTCATTATACTGTACACCTAAAATGTACCAATAAATAAAAAATTTGTTTAAATGAGGTTCTCTAAAGTCCACCTATCACATGGTGTAAAGCTCCCACTACACCAAGGGCAAAATGACAGTGTGTATTAGCAAAACTGCTCATGCATGGGAGACATTTTTCTAGGAAGAAAAAACTCACCAAAATGCATGAATAACAATATCTGAAAAGTGAAAATAAGTGTGGATTTTCTTCTTGTTCACCATTTTATTTATCCAAATTCTCAGCGGGAAGCACGCACTGTTTATGGTTGGGCCACAGTCAGGATGCAGTCTGCTTGGTGGGGGGATAAGCTCAGGTCAGGATTTTACTCCTTATCATTCCTTGTGGCTAGAAGTGGGCATGTGACCAGTGGCACCTACAGAATGCCCCATTCTGGGTCATCTTGAAAGAAGGAGGCCACTTGAGCTGCTTCCCCTGAGCTGCTGTGCAGATGCAGAGCCAATAAGTCCACCTGCACCATGGCGATGAGGACAACTTCCAGGTGGGAAGTGACAAGGAGGAATGGACCTGCCTCCTCGGCTGGCCTGGTGGAGCAGAGCCCAGCAACATCAAGTGTTAAGTGAGGCACAAATGTCTCGCCTGAGCCACTGCTATCTGAGGTTTCTCTGCTGTAGTTTAACATGAAGTTTAATGAACATATGCTATAAACATTCCTGAGATGCTTTATATTGTTCTATGGAAATATATATTTCCTACATTGCTTTAATCTCAGTTGAAGACAGTTTTAGCATTTTTATAGCTGTGTTGTAGATAGAATAGGAAGTCACTTCTGTATTGGGACAAGCGGAGGTTGAAATAAAAACCAGTATGAATTAAGGCCTCAGGACGAAGGACTTGGTGACTGCAAATGAGCTGCAATTAACTGTTCAACTAATAAGCTATGAACATGGGGACTAATAAAACCCCAACCCAGGCTGCAGAGACAGAAGCTATGATCATCTATGGAGAGAAGGGTGTGCAAAGCGAGGCAATCTTCAACAAAGCAAACAGTCACTGGTCATTGGACAGTCAGATCGACTAGCACCGAAATAGGGCTGGGCAGTGTAGAGCATGCTTCCCCAAGATGCTCTGGGGTATGGAAAAAGAGCCAATGAAAGATGAACACATAGTTAAGGAGAAGTGGCCCAACCTAGAAGTCTCTTCTCGCTAAAGAATCATTTTAGAATTACAGAATCAGTCACAGGTTCCCAATTCTTCATTTACAATGTGTAATTTGCATCTTTGTAGTGGTTGGATAGGGACAGATTTATGGAAATAAATTTGTATATATTCATATGTATATCATTTATGTGAAACCAAATGAATAGGAGGATATAAAAGGGAAACTGCAGTTCTATAGGGTCTTTCTGAGAACAGTCGACACTGATTACATGTTACATGAGAAATAAAGAGTTTTACAGTGGGGCCATTTCCTGGCCATAGATCCTGAGCTGGATGCCAAGACTGGTGTCCTTGTGTCTGGAAACCAATGCCAGCACCGTGAGTGCAGGGATGTGGAAAGCCACCGGCAATACACAGCAAAAGGGGCATTCCCGGCAAGTGTGTATGCACACCACAGTGAAGTAGATTCACCACACTGAGTTTATTTTAATGTAAAATTTTACTTTCCAAAGAGAAACAGAACAGAAACAAAATATTGAGGATAGTACCTCTGGTGAGGTCCGGGTGACGAAAGTGGCAATGTCCATGCCCACCGACACTGCTGGGGACAGGGCTATTGTTGGAGCGAGGACGTGGAATGGCCAACACCTCCAGTACCTGTGGTGCTGACCTCTAGCAGATGGAAACTGCATGCCTGTGGCATGCATGTAGCCAGTCAAGGCCACATGTATAGGCAGCAGAGGTGTCACACACTGCGTGTCACCCCAGAGGCTATCTACATGCACCTAGGAAAGACAGAGGGACCCAGAATAAGGGCGCCAGCTTGAAAACAGCCTGGACACACGATTTCCTCTGCTACCGGAGGATAGCATTTTGTTGACCTGAGCAGGGTAAACAACACCTCTGCCCGTTCTTGGGGTGGAAGGAGTGATGCAAAAGCAGAGGTGACTGCTATGCAGCCAGCCTTTAAAAAGTGGAAACAATTTTAAAAACAGAATTTGAGCAAAGGCATCAGTAGCTACCCACCACAGGGGAAATGTTTTCCCAGCCTTTTCCCAGAAAAGAATCCAAACATAAAATTGATGTAAGTGTTTGAAAACAAACTCCAAACAAGCAAACAAAAAAAACCTGGCAAGTACAGTAATTCTGAGGAAGAGGAGGAGTTCAGAACCCAGAGATGCTGATTATCCAAAATGTCCAAAAATGGTAAGAAAGGAAAGCAAAGAAATAAGAGAGCAGTCCATAGTTAGAGGGGAAAACCAGCAATAGGAATTGTCTCTAAGTATTCCCTGATACTAGATTTAGCAGGAAAAAAATTCAATACAACTTTTATAAATATGCTCAAGGATCTAAAGGAAGCCATACATAAATGATTAAGGGAGAGTTGACAACAAATGTCAACAAGCAGAAACTGTAAAGAAGTAGATGAAAGTTATAAAAAGAGAGAAGCAAATAGAAAACTCATTGAAAAGCCCAACAAACAAAATGAAAAATTGACCAAAGTGACCAACACCAGATTTACAATGGCAGAAGAGGCTTGCAGAGAGCTCCCAGAGAAGTCACAGAAATTATCCAGCCTCAGAGCAGATCAAGTAAGATTGAAAAGAGATGAGCAAGAACTCACAGATCTGTGGGGTACAATCAGAGTCCCAACAACCATGTACTGAAGCCACCAAGGGAAGAGGAGGGATAAACAGAGCTGAAAAGCCATTTGAGCAAAGCTAGGCATGGTGGCACATGCCTGTAATCCCAGCACTCGGGAGGCTGAGGCAGGAGGATTCACCACAAGTTCGAGGACAGCCTGGGTTACAAAGTGGGGCCCTGGCTCCAAAAAATGAAAGAAAGAAAGAAGGAAGGCAGGAAAGCAAGAAGGGAAGGAAGGAAGGAAGGAAGGAAGGAAAAAGAAAGAAAGAAAGAAAGAAAGAAAGAAAGAAAGAAAGAAAAAAGAAAGAAAGAAAGAAAGAAAGAAAGAAAGAAAAGAAAATTGAGCAGGGGCCAGGCATTTAGCTCAGTGGTTTCTCCACCTGCTGTGCAAGCGCAAGAACCCAAGTTCGATCCCCGGTACCAAAAAAAACAAAAGAAAAGAAAATTGAGCAAATGATGAACAAATTTTTTCCATAAACAACTGAGCTCCCGAATGTACGACTCTACAAATACAATTTTCTCTTAACTTCTGCAAGAATTAATATTATAGAAACCAATAATTATAACCCATAATTGTTGCAGAACATATAAAATGCAATACATATATAATAGTGACCCAAAGAAAAGGAGGGTGCAGAACAATATTAAGGCACAGTTACAATATTTCACTGGAATTAAGTTAGTGTTAATATGATGAGTGAAGGTGCAAACTGTGATTCCCAGTCAACCATTAAAAGAATGGACCAATAATATATATCTAAAATGCCAAAAATGCTACCTTTCAAATTATTTATTCAATACATAAAGGGCAGTTAAGTAGGAACAGAGATACAAAAAACCCAGGAGCCACGTAAAAACAAACAGCAAAATGGCAAATATAAATTAAATCATGTTTATAATTATATTAAATGCAGAATGATCTAATTGTCTTATTCAAAAGGCAAAGACTGAAGGCCAGGAAAAAAGCCAGCTCCAACTACTGTACCCATCTGTGAAGGAGACGTTCCTTCTATTCCAACACAGAGAGTCTCAAAGTAAAAAGATGTGAACACCGAACAAACAGCAACCAAAGACAGCATCAGTGTTCTATCATCGGACAGAATAAGACTTTAAAACAAAAACAAAAAATACCAATCGAGACAAAGAAGGACCACAGTATTTGGAAGATCACAGTTAAGAATGCATGTTCACCTAACTCCATGGCTTCAAAAATACACGGAGCCAAGGGCCGGGGATGTAGCTCACTGGCGCTGTGCCTGCCTGGCAAGCTCAAGGTCCTGAGTTCGATCCCCAGTACTGGAAGAGAAAAAAATACATGGAGCCAAAAGTGACAGTAACTCCAGAAGGAAAAGAAAATGTCACCATACCACTTGACAATTTCAGTCTGTCTCTCACTTCCCATACTTGATAAAGCTGCAGCAGAAACACAAGAACACGGGATCTTGCCACTCTACCCTAATTCACATGGCCAGCATGGCCTGCACACTCCTTTCCCCACCGAGGGCATCTGGGCAACGTGCTAGACCAAGTCAGAAACCGGGGCGGGGGTGGGGGGGTCTGGCCAAGCCAGGCTGCCTTCTGCTCCTCTCAGGTTGAGAGCAGAGCCACGCATACTGATTCACAGGTGTCTGCGGGCAACTCTCAGGCTACAACAGCAGAGCTGAAGAGTTTCAGAAGAGGCTACATGGTTTGCAAAACCAAAATTAACACATTGGTTATCTGGTTCTTTTAGAGAGTAGGAATAGGGAGGAGAAGGATTGGAACCCTTAATTCTTGATAAATTTATAGGAATGGAAATCACAAAAAGCATTTTCTCCAACCCCAACAGAGTTAAATTGAAAATGAACATTAGAAAGAAACCTGGAATGGCCCCCAAATGGCAGAAATTAAGTAATATTTCTAAATAAATTGTAAGTCAAAGAATAAATCACAAAGGAAATGAGAACACTTCAAGTGAATGAAATATTTTGTAATAGAAGAAAACATTCGGAGGACTTAGACTACGTTTTCAAAGCTTTATACAGAAAGGCACTGTAACCAGAGTGTTGCAATGGGGAGGAACCGAGAGAGGAACTGAGAGTCCAGAAAGCTGTGCAATTCATGGCCAACTGATTTTTCAAAAACAGCACCATGATAATTCAATGAGGAAAGGGTAGGAAAACTAGTGCTGAAGCAATTGCATAGCCACATTCATAAAAGTGAATTTTGACTCCACAAACTGTACACAAAAATAAACTCAAATTTATCAAAGACTTTTTTGAAACAGGGTCTCGTTCTGTAGTTCAGGCTGGCCTTGTACTATGTAGCCCAGGCTGGCCTCAAACTCACAGTGATCCTCCTGCCTCAGCCTCCCAAGTGCTGGGATTATAGCATGCACCACCATGCCAGCTATACATACCAAAGACTTTTAAGAGCGAAAACTATTTAGAAGAAAACCTAAGTACATTCTGTGACTTGTAATCAAAAAGTTCTTAGATATAACAAATAAGTTATAAAAAAAAACACATTGATAAATTAGATGTAATAAAAATATTTTTAAAATCTTTGCATTTCCAAACACAGCAGTAGACTGGGAAAACACTTGCAAATAATACATCCAACAAGGGGAATTGTATCTGGAATATAATTAACAACCAGGGCTGAATGATATTACATATACAAAGCCTCTCACAATCAGAAGTGGGGGATTCTTACAGCCACACATATTCTTCCCATACAATCCCCTAACCACACTCCCTGATATTTTCCTAAAAAGACTGGGAAAATATCCACGCGAAAGCCTGCGTGTGGGTGTTTCGAAGAACTGTACTCAGAATCGCCAAGAGGCAGAAGACACGGAGTTATCCTTGGGAACCGCGCAGTGCATCCGGACCCCAGAAGGGTTCCGTGTTCAAAGGAAAGGGGTAACCAGACCATGTGAAGGGCGGGACGCTGAGGAAAGGGCTACTTTCTCAAAGCCCGCCTACCCTACGGTTCCAAGCACAGGGCTTTCTGGAAAGGTAAAAATGAAGAGCCAGGGATTGCGTGGGAAAGAGGCTGAATTGGAGCAGTGCAGGAAGGGCACCGACCATCAGACTCTGCACCGTGGTGCTGCGAGGTGGGCACATCCCTAGTCCCACAAAACGTCCAATGCCAAGGCTGACGCTGGATGAAAACTTTCCATTGGATAGCGCTCAGAAATGATATTTCTTATCACAACTTGTAAAGACTCACAAAAGAGGACTCCACAGCTGCAGCAGAAGGGGCAAAATAGGTGGGATAAGGGTGTTTGAAGCGAGGTGGGGGATTCATAGCGATCTTTTAGTGCAATAAATTTTTTTAAATTCAAACTCGCAGCACCTACTTGGATCAGTCAGCTCTATGGCTGGCCCTGGACTCACCCATGACCACCGAGGGCTACTCAGCCCTGCTCAGGAAGTGGCCCGCAGGGCTGCAGCTCACCTGTGCGAGGTCAGCACTGCGGCGCAGCCCTCCTGGACCTCCTTCAGTATCGTCTGCCACAGGTAGCGCTTGGAGCAGGGATCCATGCCAGAGCTGGGCTCGTCCTGAAGGAGAGAGACGCGGCGGGGGCAATTCGGTGAGCACACAGAGAAATACACTCTCCACCATGAGCAGCCAGGCAGGACTGCAAGGAAATTCCTGCTCTGGCTCTCATGGTCTCCTCTCTACTGCCTAATGGTGTCCAGAAGGCCGTGAGTCATGAGCGGAGCTTGGCTCCCTCTGTCTCCTTCAGGAGGCCAATCGGGGGCCACTTCCTGCTCACCTGCCAGACTGTGCATATGACCAGCCCTGCTGAGCTACGGGAGAGGTAGAAACAGGGAGAAGGCCAGGTCATAGGAGCCTCTGTGTAGGGACCACCAGCGAGCCCCCCATGAGCCAGTGCAAAGCCGAACCCTTCAAGATGGGCTGGCAGGTGCCTCAACCTCCCCAGGAGCATCCCTAAAATATGGGGAAAGGGCAAGTGACCCCCCCCAAAAAAAACAGCATAACTGCAGAACTGGAGGGAGGCACGCTACTACGCACACCAGCATGTCACCCAGGAAAATCATATGGGGGCTCTCACACCCAGCCTCCTTTTGTGCCCAATCTTACACGTTTCCCTCCCCACCCCCCAAGGACCACTAAGAGTTGTAGAGTGTGGAAGTCTAAGAACAGGTCTGAGACCCCCTCAGAATCCTGCATCCAGCCAGCTGGTGAGGTGATTCTTTCCAAATCAGGACAGACTAGAAAAGGAGACACCTCTACACATGTGAAGACAGCGAGGTTAAGACTTCATGGAACATGGCCAGGGATTTAGCTCAGTGGTTCCGCCGCCTGCCTTGCAAGTGCAAGGTCCCAAGTTTGATCCCCGGTACAAAAAAAAAAAAAAAAAGAAAAAGAAAAGACTTCATGGAACATGAAAACAACAACACAAAGAAACAGGACGCCGCCCCGGGAATGCAGCAGAGTTCCAACAACTGGTCTCTAAGGAATGGAGATCCGGGAATTGCCTGGCGTGGAATTCAAAGTCACCATTTTAGAGAGCTACAAGTGAAGATGAATGGAGAACTAAGGGAAATCAGAAAAACAACACATGAGCAAAGAGAGAAGTTCCAAAAAGAGAGCAACAAGAAAAGCTCAAAGAGAAAGAAGTCATCTAAGAAGAGCCAAGCAAAACTCCAAGGCAAGAGAGGCGATGTGCAAACCAAAAATCCAGTGATGCCCGGGCAGAGCTGTTGGAGAGAATGAAAGAATCTGTGAACTTGAATGCAAGTTATACAAAGTTACCCAGTTAGAGGAGAAAAAGAAGAGAAAGCTGAGAAAGAATGAAGAAAGCCTACAAGATTTCTAGGATAGCATCAAGCGAGCTAACATGTGCATTACAGCATTTATGGAGATCCTTACATGCTGGAGGTGGGAAACTGGATTAGTTTGTCCATTATGAAAAACACAATTAAGACTAGAACTACCGTGGGATCCACATTTCCACTTCTGAGGATTTCTCCAAAGGAAATGAACTGAGTATGTCAAATAGGAGGCCCCCAAAGCCCATCCTTACTTCAGCACTATTCATATTAGCCAACGAGTGGAATCAACCTAAATATCCCCAAGCAGAGAAATGAATGAATAAAAACAGGGTACAGTCACTGGAGCACTAATTGTTATACAAATGAAAAAAAAACTTATCATGTGACAGCATGAAGGAACCTGAAGGACATTACATTAAGTGAAATAAATCAGGCACAGAAAGACAAATACCAAATATTGCACTGTGTGTGTGCAATGGAATATAATACAGCATTAAAAAGCAAGTTCTGCAGTTTTCAACAACATTTATGTGAACCTGAAGGACTCTGCTTTCATGTGAAATAAGCCAAACGTGGGAAGAAAGACAGCTACTCTTGACCTCACTGACATGTGAAATCTAAAAAAGTCAAGTTGACACAAAGCAAGGGTAGAAGGGTATAAACTAGAGGCTGCTACTGGAGATATGAGGAGATGCTACTCAAAGGGTACAAAATTTCAGTTATACAGGATTAATAAGTTCTGGAGATTTAATATATAGCACAGGGATTTCTATGATTTGAAATTTTTGTCCCCACTAAAATCCATGCTGAAACTTAACCCCAAGCATTTAACAGTATCAGGAGTGTGGATTTGCAAGTGACTGTGTCACAAAGCTGCTCCCTCATGAATGGTACCAGGAGCCCCTGGAAGAGACACGGATGGAGAGTTTGCCCCACTTTGACCTCTGACTTCTGCCCCATGACCACGTGGTCTTCCTTCCCCTGAGGGTGCATAGTTCACAGTGCCATCTTGGGGAGATGCAGAGACAGGTCTTCCCTCAGCTCGTAAACCCAAGGGCACCTTGATCTTGGACATCCAGCTTCCAGATGGTGACAACTACATTTCTGTGCATTATAAATCACCCAGTCTGTGATCTCTACTACAGAAGCACAAGTGGACTGACAAAGACTACAGTTAACAACTCAGTGTCATGCATTTGAAATTTGCTTGGATAATAGGTCCCAGGTGTTCTCATCACATATTGGAAAAAAGAAACGGTCATTAAGGGAAGTGACTGATATGTTAATTAGTCTGAATACAGTAATCGTTTTACAGTAAATATGTTTATTAGAAAATCACATTGTGTACATTAAATGTATGCAATTCTTATTTGTCAATTATGTCTCAATAAAACTGGGGAGGGGGGCTCCACTTAAGCTTGGCTCTCCATTGAGACGTGGTTAGGTACTCCAACCTTGACGTGTTCAAGATCCATCCTCAGCCTCAGAATGACACTCCTAGAAACATGAACCATAATGGGAAAAGGTTCCATTTATTTAGCAAGTTCAAATAAACTGAAATTTCTTGGAATCTGAAGCTTTCTTCTTCAATAAACTCCAAAGCACTTGTTATCTGCAGCCCTTCTGAGAGGAACTTGCCCAGCTGCATGACGCATTTCTGAGCTTTTTGCAGCCAAGGAGCACTGAACACATTTTTCTTAAGAGCTTCAGGTCATCACCTTCTCCCCAAAGAAAAAACAGAAGGGAAGTGGAGTGGGAAGAGGCACTGAGCAGGAAAATAACATCTGGTTGTTTCTGCACATCAAGTGATAGGTGTGTGCTACTTATAAAATAAGTAAATGAAAGGTGCTATTGTGCATTGTTTGGGAGGAGGGCTGCGTGTGTCATTTTAAGTTTCCCTGAGTCTCACCATGGTGCCCACCCTGAGCGCTGCTTCCCACCTCTCTGAAGAGAACGTCAAAGGCATCGTTTTATCCCGATGCTCTGGACAGTCAGTATCTTCAGGGTCACTAACGCTTCTTGTGCGGTTATCACGCACAAAGCCCTGGCTACGTGCGTAATGGGGATTTTTCCATTTACTGTTTTCAGTGGTTCCATGAGACAGACATGACGACCAGGACCATTTTCAGACAGGAAGGAGAGAAGCACGGAGTGCATGAGGTCACATGCTGCATAATCTGCACCCCATCACACAGACTGCAGAGTCCCCAAGTGGCCACTACGCCACACTCCTGGCATTCAAGGGAGAAAGAGCAAGGATGGTGAAAAAGACAAACCTAGGGTCTGCAGGGAGATGGGGGACCAGCTCCAGAGCAGAAGGCCCTCATCCAACTGTGCCAAGCTAGGACAGGGACACTGCAGCAGGAAGTCCCCATGTCTCGGCAACTCCTCAGTGCACCCTGCCTGGCCTCGAGGCGATAATGTGTGTGTGAACTGCAGAATGGTGCAAACATTGCTCTGTATTATCAGATTCCTGCAATAGTTCTTTATTTGGGACCCTGCAATAGCAAACTTGGAATAAGTGAAAGGAATATTCAGGTGCATTTCTGATAGACAACCAGGAAACAATGAGACTATTTTTTCCAACTCAGGTCCTCAGAAATCCCATGAACAAAACGGAAATTGAAATTGATGCCTTTGCTTTATTTCCTATGCTTTTTGATACCCTTTGAGTGCCTGAGAGGATGAAGCTCTGGGTTGCAATGTCTTGATTAGAATCCGGTCTACTTATTGCATCAGTGACATTATGCATAGTTAGATCCATTTATAAAATGTAAGGCAGCTGGATCTATTTCTTGGTGGCCCTCACTCCATTTTACGTTTTGATTCTGCTCACCTGACCTGATTGTATTTGCAGGTAGATTATAGACTAGCTGGCCCTCTAGGCTGTTGCTCATGCTCTACCTCGTCCCTCCCCTCCTCATTCATGTGTCAGTCAGCTTTCCATCACTATAGCAAATAACTGGGGGAATCAACTTACAAAGAGAAAATATTTATTATGGCTCCAGTTTTGGAGCTTTCAGTCCATGATGGGTTGGCTGTGCTGATTTTGCACCTGTGGCCAGCCATTCCTCATGGCTAGGCAAGTAATGAAGCAAAATTGCTCATCTGATGGCCAGGAAATGAAGAAGAGGAAGAGGAAATGGCCTGCACCTTACAATCTCTTTTGAGAGCAGAACCTCATGACCCAACAACATTCCACTAGGACCTACATCTTCAGGGTTCTATCACCTCCCAGTAGCACCAAGGCTGGGGACCAAGCCCTTGTGGGTGTGGGGGGACTTATCTAAACCATGAAGACCCCTGACAGCCATCCTCCTGATTTAGCACAGACTTATGTCACTATTGCTATTATATAAACATACATCTGTGAATAGAAAAAGACTTGAAAGCGATATGCTAGAAGAAAAACATATGTTGGCTTTCAGATTAGAAGTGAATTCTAGTACTTTTTGAATGCCATTTTAATGTTAAAATTTAATTGACTTTTAAATCTGACAAATATAACACAAATGTCTTGTTTTATATTTTATATTCTGTTTGGGAAATACTGACAGTGCAGAAGCCTAATAGTTTGTAGAGTCAGTGTTAAAAGTTCTGAAATTACTTCCTGGAAGAACTCTGGTAGACTAAAATAAGTTTGCAAGTCCACATGTAACATGGATCTTGGTATTTCCACAACTTACCAATAACAGGATGTCAGGTTTGCCCACAAGGGCCAGGGCTGTGGACAGCTTTCTCTTGGTCCCTCCACTGTAGGTCGCCACAAGTTTGTCCGCGTGAGCTTCGAGGTGTAAGCGCCTCACAAGCTCTGCTGCCACCTGGACAAGAAGAGATACCCATGAGCAGGCCACCAGATGCCAGGTCTCGGCCCTGGCTCCTGCTGCTTCCTCTCACCACTCCTGCCCACCCCACACAGAGTCAGTCAAAAACAGCTCCTGATCCCATCCCTTTCCAACTCAGGGAGAAACTGAGAATGAACAGAGGGGACTTTTTGCGCCTGTAGACATAGGCTTGATGGCCCAGCATAATCTGTAATTGAGAGGGCATGCAGGCAAGAAACAGAATTGAGACTTGGTCTGATGAATATCCACATTAAGGTGAGCAGAGACAAGGGGAGGGCTTGAGTAGGAAGTAAAGCAAGACGGTGAGGTGTCAAAACCCCCAGGAAAGAGAGTGGAAACAGGGAATTCTCAATATCAACACAAGGACTGAAATGTCTGTCTTATAGCAAGAAGGCACTGAGAGAGTTTGCACCCTGAGAATTTAGATTAGGAACTATCTGAGAGTGGGGAGGGAATGCGCAAATGTTTTGTGTTCACAACTGCTAGGAACTGGTGTATCAAGTGCTGAGGTGGGCACTTCATATGCCAGCTGTCAGCCTCACCTCAGAGGATCCTGACTCCTCTTCACCTCATGCTCATGGCTCCTCTCCTGCTCTCCTCTGAGGGTCCCAGCTCATCTCCTTGGCTTTCCTTGGTGTAGGTAATAGTCCCACCCCTCTCCTGAGTACCTGCTGTGTCTCTACCCTTGTATCAGCATTTCCCACTATAATTTGTGCCACCCTCTCTGTCTGTTTCCAGTTCTCTCTCCTGTTCTGTGACCCAAAGAGCAATTTCTTTGTTTCCAACTTCACATAATTTAAACTTCTGCAGTTTTATTTAGCTCTTGTGATCACAGAGGTATTTATAGGAATTCATTTTTTTAGATACCATCATACAAACTGGTCAAGATCATACCTTAATCCAAATTTAGGAGCAGAAGGAAAAATTCTATAGGAATATGCACCTGAATTAATAATTCTGGATCCAAAATACTTAAATGAAGCATAGTTTTAAACTAATCCATATACTTTTTGATAAAAGTATAACATTTAGGACAATAACTATATGATGATGATGAAATGCTAGAAACTAAAACTGTTAGGGTAACAGCATGCTTCCTATTTAAAAATCTCAACATAAATGGCTCTATTGCTTTATTTGGGTGTCCTCAAAATAATTTAGAAAATGAACTATGGGCCTAGTCTTGTGGTCCCACAGTGGAAGTGAAAGAAACACAGACAACGACCTCGAGGCCCAGGAGTTTCAGGAAGATGGAATCTTGAACCTGCTGCCCTCTGCCTGAGAAAGTTCTCTCAGGGCCCATTATCTGGTCTTGTTGAAAACAGTCATTTTTCCCAATTTGTCTCATATGAACCATCCTCCTTCCTGGCTCTGTTAAGTCCAATTATCTCAATTAACATAAACTGAATAAAAATGTACTTAATCACATTAAAATGTTCAAACAAAATGTTTTATTCCAAACAAGTAAATAAACACAAATATTAATGGAGTATTACATGAGGGAAGAGATATGAGACCCTGCACTGCAGGAATTAAAGGGATGACACAGGGGCTAATGGAGATTGATTCACCCACATTTTCCTGAGAGATGAACTACAGAAAAGTACAAGACTCATCCCGGGGGAGCAATCACACATAAAATGAAGGCTGGGAACCAGGAAGGAATTAACAGTGATTTTCAGACCCATAAAAATTACCAAGAGGACTGAGAATGTAGCTCAGAGGCACAGCGCTTGCCTAGCATGTACTCTAGGCTTCATCCCAAAGAAGAAAGCAGGAAAAAACTTGCCAAGAAAATAAAAATGGAAAGTATGTGTCTTAGAAACTTTTATTCTTATACTTTTTATTCAAAGATTAGCCATAAAGGAAAGCTAGCAAAGAGATAAATAAAGGCAAAAGCACCTAGTTTTAGAGAAAAGCACCTCAGAAAAGCAAGTAAAGTTTTAAATAAATTTGCCAAACTATTTTTGCTTATTTTTATGAACCAAGTAATGTATATCATGTTTTCCCAATTTCACAAAAAAAGTTAAATAGTGCAACCTGCACATTTTGGATTCAGTTAACCATAGGAAAGATTCTAAATTATATCAGGACAAATGTATCAGTTTGAGCTAACATTCTCTGAATGTCATATTTCCAGAAAATAACTGAAAATGGCCTAATAAGATGTATTTTTTTGCCATGTCTGCTGTGCTCAGCACTACTATCAAAATAATGGCAAATGTAATGGCCTAGCAATCAATGCTGGCAAAATACCACCTTGCCCCAAAATGTCATAAGTGACAGACCCTCTGTTATTCTCCTGGGATAACAAAGTGCCTTAAGTTACAGAAATCTCTCTGTTGCTTTTCTCTCAGAAAGCTCTGGAAATGGTACCACATTTAAGATGAGAGGCAGGGATTCTTCTGTCTTTATACAGCTATGCTGCAGTATCATATTTGGCACACAGTAGGGCTACCAAAGCAGACTGCCCAGGAAGCCATATAAACACGCATTGCATCCCAAAGCCAAAGGTTTTTGTTAGCACTTCTGAGGTACATATCAAAATTTTCTGTGAGATTCAAGATCCAAATAACAGGTCAGGAGGAAAAATGAGCCCAGGGTTTCAGCAGGACACACCTGCCTCTGTCCTTCCCTCTGCTGACAACCTGCCTGCTCCTAGTTTGTCTTCTAACTTCTAGCTCCTTCCTGCAAAACTGTAAGAAGAAACTTCATGATGAAAGTCATGCCTAAAGGGAAGATATTGAGAAGCAGTACATGGTAGGAGTTCTTCCTGGTAGCGATTTGCAAATATTAGTAAGAGTAATACGGTTAAGGGCTCCACTTCTTCTATCCCAGGGAGGAAAAGTAAAATTCAGCATTCACCAGCTCTCATCCGTTTAGAAGTGTTGTTTGCTTGTCTGGATATGACGTTAGCCCTGAAATTATCATCAACTCTCTCCAGCTCTCTTTCACACCCCAGACCTCAGAGCCCCTGTCTCCTGAATCTTTTGGTTCAACATGGTATAAAATTCCCTACCAGGTTAGTCAAATCCAGGCTCAAGCATGCACACTGTACAAAACAGTGCAGTGTGAATGCTGGGGGAGACTGGAAATTATTACATGGACCCGTGGAGCTCAAATGCAAGCCAAATGACTGGAGCTCTTCTTCTCATCTAACTGAGCCTGTAGAGGGCTGCAGGAGTGGGGCACCCTGTACAGAGAAACAGCCAGCAGGCTGGGCAAAGTGGGCTGGGGGCTGGAGTGAGGCTGAGGTTGGGCTGCGGGGATTGGAGGGGAGGAGCGAAGGAGCCATGCACTGAGCTCGGAAGGACTTTCCAGCTAGCACAGGAGGGTCTCCTGGAATCACAGAAGACACCACCAGTGGCTGCCAACATTACCATGAAAAGAAAGATGGCAGCCTGGAGGAAAAAGCCAATGTGAGCTGCCAGTGGGTCTCGGGAAGTATCACATGTCCATGCAGCCTGAGGCTCAGAGGGGAGGGGAGGGATGGGGTGCACTCCAGGGCCCAGCTAGAGCCCTATGACAAGTAAATCACAAAGAAATGCTCAGGGCTGGAGGAGGCATACAATAACCCCACAGTTTCCACTTCCTTGACCACTCCAGAGGCTGATAAGGGATTTCATCTTAAACCCCAGCAATCCGAGCACACTAAGTGTTGCAGTCGCTTCACAATCAAGAACAAGTGCTTTGGACCTGGCCTGTCCAGTGTCAAAAGCAAGCCCTGTTGCATAAGAGCCATGTGACTCAGTGAGTCATGGAACTATCTCATGCCTCAGTTTCTCCAGTTGTAAAACAAAGCACAACTCTCTTATCTATTTCCTGTGTTGACTGTAACATGCTTATGGCTGTGCATGCTTTGAGGATGGCTGCTTTCTGAGAATGAGGATCATAAGCCAGTTTTGTCACACAGTGCTAGACCGTGCAGGTCAGTCCCTTGCCTGGGATCCAGATGCAATCAAAGGACATGGTGAACACAAGATGTTTGAATGTCTGATGCTTCTGCTGTATCACTTGGCACACTGTCTCACAGTGGAGAGTTTTTGAAAAGAAGGGGTTACAAAATAATGTAATCTAAAATAATGTCTAGCACAATATAAATCCATAAACCAGTAACAGTCTCTAGTTACCAAGCATCACATGTGCACACCATTGTGTGCGCTGTACTTTTATGTGACTGATAACATGAACTCGTTCACACCAGCACTGCCCCAACACACCAGCCACAGTGTGAGCTAGGATGGCATGCTGACACCTGCAATGCTAGAGGAGAGCGTGATTCTTCAGTTTCCTGGCAGCCTTACACGATCACTGTCCTGCATGCTATCTGCGGTTGACTATAATGATCCCTTCCGGTCGCCTTGTGATGAGGTCTCCAGAATACACACACTTGTTCTATATGTCAAATATTCCCACAATTTACAGGGGATGGAAATTTTCCAGGAAGGGAGCTATTGCTTTGGGGAACAGATGGAAGAGGAAGCTGATCTCTGAGAAACCTCAGAGAGAGCAACTAGCAACACCATAACTTCTTGGTGGAAGAGTTCAGGCAAACAAGGCTGTGAGACAGTGGGTCCCAGGGGCGCCAAGCCCCACACTGAGAGCTGCTGCATGGGCACATTGCCCACGGACCACAAAAGGATCAGCTCACTGCACTCGCCAACCATGTATCTCTTTAATCAAAGCCTAACAAGGGCGAGCTGACTGGAAAAACGCCTGTTAAAGGCAGAGCCAACAATTAGTGTGGATTCCAAGAGCCGCCCTGGAGCCTCCAGGAGCAGCCCTGCAGAGGGCAAACTATCTTTGAGTTATTAAGCAAGCTCCTCCGGGAGGGCTGGGGGATTTAGCTCAGTGGTTCCGCTGCCTGCCTCACAAGCTCAAGGTCACGAGTTCGATTCCCGGTACCAAAAAAAAGAAGAAAAAAGCTCGCTCCAAGGCCTGACACAGGAAGGCGGGAGAGTCAGCCCGAGCTGCTCTTGGGAATATGGAGCTCAAGTAAGAGGAGGCTGGCCGGGGATTTAGCTCAGTGGTTTCGCCGCCTGCTGCGCAAGCTCAAGGACCCGAGTTCGATCCCCGGTACCAAAAAAAAGTGGGGGGAGGCTGAGGCACTGCACAATCAGCACAGGGAATGGGACTTCCGGGACTGGTAAGGCCAGGCCGGGAGTTCTGTCTGTGAGGCCCATGAGGTTCCAGCTCCTGCAGCCTCTTACTGGAAAGCTATCAGACACTCCTTTCTTCTGCTCCTAGTTCAGAACCTCAAAATCCATGGAGCACCCTGACTCTCTACAATGAGGTGCAGAAAAGGTAAAAATGTGCTTTTCCCAAGAAAGGTATAAAGGAAAGGCCATTGCGGAGGCTTCCCGTTGGGCCATCCTCTGAGCATGTGCAAGGCTTTCCTGCGGCTTCAGGAAGTCACTCAACACGGAGCCTCCAATTCCACACGCGCCCGGGGCCAGTCCTCCCCTGGGCACGTCCTGGAGATGCCCAGGTTATGGTATTTCTTCTGAACACAAATTAATATCCAGTAAGTGTAGAAGGTAGAGATGAAGGAAGGCAGACAGGCAGGCAAAATGGGCGGGACGGAGGGAGGAAAAATGAAGGGAGGGACAGGATATAAAGTTACAGTGTTTTTATCTAACGCCTTCCACATGACTTGCTCACACAGATACATTTTAAATATATTGTATACACTATAAATAAGAGGAAGTACTGGAATGTCCCTTCTGAGAAAACCATACTGGAAAATGTCGGCTTTTATCAGGTCCTAGGGCTCCTCCTCCTTACAGCAGGAAGGAGTGGCTTGGAGTCGTCCAGAGTTCTCAGCGTGCCCTTCATTCACCTTCCTGAAAGCCCGAGGCCGCCTACCGGCACCTACCTGGGGGATGAGCTCACTCGGGATCCCGCGGAGGCTGCAGTAGTAGCGCAGATGTTCCCGCGCGGTCAGCAACTCATCCAGGGCGTCCCGCTGCGGACAGTAGCCGATGAGGACGCCGGCCTGGCCAGCAGAGGTCAGACTCACGTCGGCACTGCGAAGACAGAGAGGGCTGAGCCAGCTTCGCGCAGTCCGCTGGCCCCTCGGGCGGGAATCCACGCGCTGTCTACTGCGCTCCCCGCGTCCCCACCAGGGAAAGAGAGGGCAGCAACGTGGGCCGCACCAGGGACTATTTTGACCTTAAGGCAACTGAAAATCTGCACAGCCAGGGAGGCTGTTTGGCTCTCCCTAACCTCCTGAAGAGAGAGTACAGTGTTTCCCTTTAGCAAAGGCAGCACATTTCCATTTGTAAAGACGTCTCCGGGCCAGGAAAAGCTACTTGTAAGGCCTGGACCCAGAGACACACTGGCAATCACTCCTCTCCCGCCCCAACATGCCCCAGCCCCTGCCTTTGTGGGCCGAAGACGCACAGGAGCCTCTCCCTTCTGTCGGGCCTTTTGAGTTTCACTGTGCGTGAAACTCCTGCGTGCCTGGAGGCAAACTGTCTTCCTCACTAACATGCCATACTCTGTTTAACGTCCAGGGTCGCAGCAAAGAACCTAGCAGCACAGAGGGAAATAAAATATCTTCCTCCTCTCTAGCCCAGGAGCCCAGCAAAATAAACTTGACTCCTAAGTCAGAGGCCTGGGTGTTAATAACAGTAAAGCCGGGATTGCCTTGGGGCTAGAAAATAATGTATATATTTAAAGCACACAGCTTTTTGTGATATGTGCTTAATAAGTGGCTATCAGTTATTTTTGACCAAAACAATATATGTAAAAAACACATCAATCCCTAAAACTGTTGAGCAGCTTCAGATTTTTAAATTGAATTTTATTATAGCAATAATATATAATTTCTCATTGGACAGATAGAAAAGTAGAGGACAAAAGAGAATCCATGGACCCATTTCTCAGTGATTTCCAGGATTAATATTTCAGGGTTAATCTTTCAGGAGTGGGCTTGGTGTCTAAAGAGGGTAAAGATTATACAAAATTATACATATTGAAAGAAAAAACCTTGTTTGATTTTATAGTTAACTAACATTCAGGTTGTTTCCTTACTGTTTTGTTCCTACATATTTTTACATGGATAAAATTTACTGACCATGATTTTTAAGGAAGGACACTTCAGGAGGAAAAGTTCTTATTCCTCAATAAAAAAAAAAAATTTGAAAAGAAAGGCTTGCTGAGAAATTATGACTGCTACAATGGGTAATTACTAGCATTTTTCCCAAAAAAACACAGTGAAGAGTTATTACTACTTTTAATTTCTAGCAAAACTCTATGTACATGGAAATAAACTATGAAACCAGACTTTGGGTAAAAGTTTAAGTTCACAGCATCATCTTGTTTTTCCCTTCTAAATCTCGTAAGAGTTATACCCCATTTTTTTTCTAAACTTAGTGTGGCCAAAAGTTTATTTCAGTCTGATTTTTGCTATATAGAAATGTTTTCTGTTTGGTTGCTTTCAGAAACGTTATCAATTTATTTTAAGAGTTTTTGTAGGATATATGCAAGACATACATGCATACATGTGCTTTCTTTAATGATCTTACCTAGATAAAATTATGAGAATTATTTCAATATATAAAATCAGCTTCCTTTTCAATCACTATTTCTGTAAGATTTCACTCAATTACTTGTGAGGTCTTTAAAAATATTCTCTTTTGTTGTGATCAGAAACAAAACATAAATTTTACCATTGTAAAGTGTGTAATTCTGAGTATTCACCATCTTTTCCCAACTCTGTTGCTATCTAGTTCCAGAACGTTTTTCAATCCCACAAGCATTAACCAGTCACTTTCCTCCCCTTCTCCCTCGGGCCCTGACCCTCCAACCGCCTCTGTTTGTTCTGCAGTCCTCACACTATGGAGAGGAGGCTGCATCTCCTGTGGTTCCTTCCCATACTCCACCGGGAATGGGAAGTCTTGTCCCTCTCTTGCATCTGGCTATTCCCACTTAGATAGTGTTTCCTCAGTCAATCCATGTAGTAGCATGGTGTCTTCACAGTATTCTCTTTTAATAGTAAAAATGCACACAAAAGTTATAAAAAAACAAAACAAAACGCTGCCTTTGTGTTGAGGATGACAAAGCTAATGCTGCTCATGCAATGTGGCTGGCTCCGAATTAATAATGGAAGCAGCTGGACACGTCCACAGTGCACTGGCCAGCCCACAATTATTCATTCCATGGCATTTATGTTGAAAGTTAAAAAAAAAAACACGAAAAAGAAAAGAAAGGAGATGACTTTTTAAAAAGTTAAAAAGAATTTAGAGCAGTTTTGGGCTTACAGGAAAATGTAAAGAAAATACGTACAGTTTCTCTCCCCACACAGCGTGCCCTTTCACTGCCGCCTGGCAGTGGTGTGCTAAGTGTTAGAGCTGAAGAAGCAGCACTGATGGATGAACTGAAGCCCACAGTACACGATGGGGCTCACACACTCTGTGTCATACAGCTTTACGGATTTTAACAAGTGCACAATATTAACTATCCACCATTACAGTACCGTAAATAAAGTTTTATTGCCTTAAAAAATCCCACAGGCTCCTACCTGTCCCTCTTCTAGCCTGTGGCCAGCCTTGACAGCTCCTGACTTTTCTTCGCCATGGAGTTGGAATAATACAAGACAGGGTGTTTCGTACCGGCCTCTTTACTTGGTGGGCCCTTGGTGTGTGAGCCCCCGAGTCCCTGTGCTGGAGCTCACCCTCCAGGGAAGACAGTAGGAGGGAAACCTTGGCTGGGTGACAGGGCAGGAGATCAGAGGCT
Source organism: Heterocephalus glaber (assembly GCF_053883595.1). Taxonomy (NCBI): domain Eukaryota; kingdom Metazoa; phylum Chordata; class Mammalia; order Rodentia; family Bathyergidae; genus Heterocephalus; species Heterocephalus glaber. The sequence goes on from NW_028258381.1 coordinate 12,807,519, forward strand.
CCACAAGGGGTCAGGGCCTGGACGGCAGACACCCTCAGCAGCAGAAGCTTCTCTCTGTGGGTGTCTGCGAGGGTGCCGAGGGAGGGAGTGACATGAGTGGGGAAGTATAAGACTAGCAGGTAAAGAGTGACAATTCTCTCTCCCCGGAACCCCCGGTTGGACCTCTCTCTCTGGAGAACCCTAATACAGTGCCTCTCATAAGACAGGAAGAGGAGCTTCTTGCCCCCCTTTCCCTCCACCCATGTGCGTGTGGAATGTAGCCCCAGGCTCCGTCTCTCGAGTGGGGGTGGGGAGATTCTCAGCGCCAGGCCCACTGCTGCCTTCCTCCCCCAGGGCTCTGAACAATGATTTACTCTTCACTCATTCCTGCATGGGCAGTGAGACTGTCAGATGAAATACAGGAAGTCCACTTTAGTTTTGCATTCAGACAAACAATAATTTCATGTTAAGTGTATGTCTTACTGTGGAACACTTGTATGTCTCATGCAAAAAACATGTTGACTAGAAATTCAAGTTTCAAGTATTCCCTGTATATGTACTTGCTAACTCTGGAAACTCCCCTGGGAGATATTTCTAAAGGATAGCGTACATATTTGTGCATGTGTATATAATATATAATATATATATGTGTAAAATCTCCAAACATTTCACACATGGGCTACTTAAAATTTATTATTAAGTTTGAAGTTAAGCGAGGCTTCGACTTCTTAGGAAATCTAAGGAGTTCTACAACTAAAAAGAAATTTAATCCTTAAAACTGCTCTGAAAAAAAATCTCAGCTCTGAAAACAAGGAAACAGTGGGATAAACACAGGAAAAATATCTAACTGAAGGCCAGGATTCAGAGATGTGCATCTGAAAATGAAGGGAAACCTGAGGTGCCAACTGAGTCCTGTGTCTCTTTTAGGCCCAGGCACCCATAAGAGAAGAGGAAGGGGCCACTGTGTGGAAACAGTGTGGAGAGCAGAGCAGCTATGCACAGCTGCCATCAGTCCTTCTGTCCGTCTGTCTGTCTGTCTTGGAGGAGATAAAATATGAGGTTCACGCCAGCCATGGCAGACAGACCTGTCACCCGAGCGCCTTCACCTCTGAGATGCCCATCAGTCCCTGAGCAGCAGAGCTCTGTCATTTACGAGGATAAGCACAACACTACTCTGAGCAGCTGAAGATGAAGCCAAACTGCAAAGTTTACAATGAGCTTGGGAAAATATACCAGGATGAGGAAAGCTGGAGTTGAGAAGACAAGGAGGTGCTGGGAGTCTGGTAAATGGCTTGCGGTCAGGGATCATGGAAAGAAAGCCTGGGAAATGCAGACAGACAGGTCCCTAAGAGGACTTACTGGGATCATCTAGCTTTCCTAAGTGCATTACAGTGATTTTCCCGTTCTCATTACATGTTACAGTTCTTTGGAGGAAAAGAGAATCATCCTGAGGTTCTAAATGTTTCATTCAATCAAAATTTTATCAGATGCCATAGGTTGAATTGTGTTCTACCAATACCTAAAGTAAATACATAAAGAGTTGAAGTCCTATATTCTCACCATATAGGAATTTGGCCTTATTAGAGACAGGATTTTGCAGAGAAACAAATTAAAATTAAGCTGTTAGGAGGATTCTGATCCAGAATGACTGGTGTCCTTATAACATGGGGGGATTTGGACACAGTGTCATGCACGGGGGAAGATCTATGAACACAAGGATAGGAGATGACTATCTACAAGCCAGGGAGAGGAGTGGATACATGTCCTTCCCAGCCTTGGGGGGCCCCAGTCCTTCTGATTCTGATTCTTTGATTTCAGATTCCTGGTCCCCAGATCTGTGGAACAACAAATTTCTGTCATTTAAGGTTGTGGTGCATTTTTATAGCAGCCTTAGCAATCAAATACACTAGGAATACCATGAAACAGAGTCAAGAGGAAGAACAAAGATAATAAAATAAGGCCCACAGGCAATACAGATTCTGGAGTGGTCAAACACAGACTTTAACATTGGCCAATTAATCATAAACAAAAAAATTAAAAATGAAAACATGAAAGACACCAGGAAGTTTGGGCTGATGAAAAGAAAACAAATGAAAATTCTGGACTATCAAGTTAAAATAAAATCCACAAAGCAATAAAGTACTTTGAACATAACAATTAATATTTTTTAAAAATGGTAGAAAACAATATCAGGAATACCAATGTCACTACACTCCTGGCATTAAAAATAAAATGTGGTAAATGCATAAAATGCATAAAATTTCTGCATAGAAATGTGACAGTTTAGATAAAGGGAACAGATTCTTCAAAACACAATGTACCCAAAAAGAAATAGAAAATCTAAAAATTCTACACCAAAAACAAACTGAATTATTAAGTAAGACTGTCATGATAAATCTAGGATGAAATGAATTCACTGGGGGATCTTTGAAACTTTTATGAAAAAATTACATAAATCATAAATACAATGACTAAGAATGATACTCAAGCTATTTTATAAGGCCATTATTACTTTAATATTTAATATTATCAAGGATGTCATAGTAAAGAAAATTACAGGACAATCTCTCATAATAATATTTAACAATTATCATTAAGTTTAATTGAGTGATATACTGAATATATTAAATCTTGGCTAAGTCAGCTTCATAAGATAAATGCAATATTTTTAAAACTAAATAAAATATTGAATTTAATACAGTACAATAACAGAGTAAAGGTGATATATTCCATAATAGTATCTCAAGAGATGAGGGAAAAAATTAGAAATGTTTAAAAAATCTCCTTATAAAAATGAACACAAATTAAAAATTAAAAATAAATCTTTGTAAGACAGTAATAGAAATATAAAAGAATTCTATTAACCTGATAAAAATAGTCTATAGAAAATTCATAGAAGTTTGAAGTATTTAAATTAATGATAAAATATCCAAAGGCTTCTCCCTGACATGAAGAACCAAACAGTGATGGTCATTACCACCACATCTGTGCAGCATTATGTTGCTGGTCCTCACCAGGGCAACAGGTAAAGAACAAGGAGGTTGTAAGGACTGAAAGAAAATAGTAATGCCATGTTTGTTCAACAGCAGGATCACTATGTACAGAATATATACAAACAAAATTCTACATCTGCACACATCAGGACTAAACTGTCAAAAGTAAAGACAATGACACAATGTTGGAAATGGTACTAGAAAAGTGACTTGTCTTAGACAAAGGATCTTCAATAAGGCTAACAGCTGATTTCTCAACAGAAACAGAGGCCAGAAAGCACCAAGCCACTATCAAGGTGAGGAAAAGAAAGAAAAAAACACAAACAAGAATTATGTACCCAACAAAATTGCTGTTCAAAATTAGTCAAGATATTAAGAAATTCATAGATCAAAACTGGCAGTCTGTTGATAGACTCACCTTGCAAAATTGCCAAAGGATGGTTTTAAGGCTAAAGTGAAAGAATACCAGCAGTAATGTGAACCAAGTGGAATAAAGAGCAGAAGTTAGGGTAAAGACATTCACAAACACAAAGAAAAGCATAAACATATACTTTGTGTGCAACTGCTTTTTTTTCCCAGCCTTATTTACATCAGATTTTATATTAGAACAACAGTAAGTCTATGCTGATGAGCACACAAAGTCTAAAGATGTAATCTGTAACTAAGATAATATAAGAAGGAGTGGAGGTATATAGGAGCATGGATTTATAAACCATTTAAATTAGGAATTAATCCAAATTAGATTTTAAGTCAAAATGTCAATTATAACCCCAAAATAATTGATAAACTATGCAGGCAGTTTTATATATTCCATATGAAAATTAAAGCGGAGTTCTAGAAAATATGTATGGAACACAAGAAAAGCAGTAATACAGGAACAGAGGAATAAAAGTGATAAAAGACATACAGAAAACAAAAATAAAGATGGTAGACATAAATCCTACCATATCAGTAATTACATTAACTATAAATGAATTAAAGAAAAGAAAAGAAAAGTCAGGAACTAGGAGATGAGATTTTTAGAAATGCCTCAACTATATGCTGCCTATGAACCATAAACTTTAGAACCAAAGTAATAAATGTAGAAGCATGGGAAAAAAATATAGTGCAAGTGGTAATGGAAAGAGAGCTGGGGTGGCTCTATTAATATCAAAGTAGACTTACAACCAACACTACTGCCAGACAGAAAGAAAAAATATCTCATAATGATAAAAGACCAAAGTTCTCTGGAAGACAAAACAATCACAAAAACATGTGCACTTAAGAACAGAGCTCCACAATATACTTTAAAAGCTGACAGCGTTTAAAGGGAGAAATGGACACTTCAACAATGCAGTTAGAAGTTCAATGCACCACATTCCATAATATAAAACATAACAAACTGGTAGCTCAACAAAATTACAGACTTAAGCAACACAACAGACCAACTAGACCCACGAGACCCAGTGGAGAGCACAGAAGCCTCCCCACCCAACACAGCAGAAGGCACATGGCCATGCCACCATCTCCAGGATAGAATGTCTTCAGGCCCCCAACAAAGCTCAATATATTTAAAATGACTGAAGTCAAATGAAACACGTTGTCTGACCAGAGTGGACTCATACTGGAAACCAACAGCAGAAGTAAGCATGGAAAATCTCAATGAGTATAAATTAAATAGCACACGCCTGAACAACCAACCAATGGGTCAAGAAGAAATCAAAGGGGAAATCAGAAAATAATCCCAGATTAATGCAAAAAATAAAACTTAACATACCAAAACTTATGGTATTCAGCTAGAAGAGCACACATGAGGGAAGGATGCAGCTGTAATGCCTAAATTTAAGAAAAGAAAATAGATCTTAAAACAACAGGCTCTTTAAACTTAAGAAATTAATAAAAGACTTTCTAATCTTATAGCAGGGCAAAAACAAAAAGTAATAATTACCACAGAATGAAAAATAAGGAGGAACAAAAGAAAAATCAGAAAAATTGATTTTTTTCTGCAGTTTAACAAAATCTAAAAAATTTGCTCCACTGAGCAAGAAAAAGGAAGTTTCAAATTACTAAAATCAGAAGTAAAACATTTTTACATACCATACAAAGTTAAAAATGGTTATAATGTAGAAACACACATACTCATATGCTAACAAATTAGATAAATTAGATGAAATGGCCAAATTCCTAGAAAGATACAAACCAATGAGTGTGAATAAATGGGGAAAAAACTAAAAATATGTATAACAAGGAAAGGGGTTGAATTAGCAATTTTAAAGAAAAATTCCCAGGATTAAAAGCCTAGCACTGGATAATTTTACTGGTTCTACCAAATGTTTAAATATTGATTAGTATTAATCCTTCACAGACTATTTAAAAGAAAATGAAGATAATTCCCAAGTAATTCTATGATACTTATAATATTCTGATAACAAAACCAAAGACATAACAAGAAAACCAGACCACATATTAAAAATGAATACAGCTGTACAAATCCTTAACAAAATACAGAAGCTCCTTGATTCACAGTGGGGTTATGTCCCAATTAACCCATCATAAGTTGGAAATATTAGGAGTCAGAAATGTATTTAATGTCACTAAACCAACGAATATCATGCAGTATCCTAGCCTACCTAAACATGCTCAAAACTTTTGTTAGCATTGGTTGGCACTGTGAAAGAATATCCTGCCACACATCATGAGCCTACGAAAAGATGGAATCCAAGGCAGAGCTGTTACTGAATGCATATCTCACACAGTCAAAAAGTCGAAAAACTGCACATAGAACCATTATAATCCAAGGACCTCCTCTACAAGCAAGTTGAATCCCTCAGCATATAAGGAGAATTAGACACTGTGGCTGAGAAAAATCTCAGGACTGCAAGATCAAATAAGAAAATTAATAATTATATGCCACACTAGTAGAATAAAGGGCAAAGCACACAAAATATGTCAACAGTCAAAGAAAAAGCATATGATAAAACAGGGAACATACTTGGGATAAGAGGAGTTTTCTTGTATGACCCCATTTATATAAAATTTCCCACTTATGTGACCCTATTATATGAACACATGGATCTATGGCAACAGAAAGTAGATTAGTGGTTGCCAAGGGGTGGGAGTGGGAGCAGCAATGGAGAAAGACTGCTAATAGGAAGAGCTTCTTTCAAGATGGTGAAAGTATTCTGAAATTAAATAGAAGAAATAAGTAAACAGCTTTATGAATATATTGCAAATGACTGCATTTGTTACATGTAAAATTGTAAAATGCACAAAATGTGACTTGTATCTCAATCAAAATACGGTCAGTAAAAGCTAACAGTACACATGTGCTGTAGCAGAGATGGTGAACCTTTTAGAAACCGAGTGCCCAAACTGCAACCCAAAATTCATTTATTTATCACAAAGTGACAGCAATGCAATTAAACATGAATACCCGATGCTCGGTTGATAGGGTGATTCTGGGGCGTCTTGGCTCACGTAATGACAGAGAGCTCTGTGTGTCCGCTGCAACACACGTGTCATGGGTTCATCACCACTGCTCTACAGAAACAACTTCATCTCTTCATATGTGCAGCAGTAAGTGTTCAGAGCAATCATCTATCAATATTAATGTAAATCAACTATTGCAACATGCAAAAACATGGGTACAACTTACCAACATAATACCATGGGTAAAAAAGAGAGTATGAACTTTATGAGTGCATTGCATAGGATTCACAAACAAGCATGACTAATCTGTGGTGGTTACAGCCAGGTGAGTGTTTTCCTTTGGTTAGAAGAGGAACATGAAGGGGATTCCTGAGGTCCCATCATGGATCTACTTCCCAATAGAGAGGTGCTAACATAAAAAATGCATTAACCCATACCCCACTGTCTGTAGGAATTGCACACCTCAATTTTTAAATTTATATTTTAAAACCAATTATTGAGCATTTGATGATGGAGCTCCTCTGTAACCCTCCCAAGAGGGGTGGACTTTGGGGTATGATTTGAATGTAGAGTATGGCTTATTATGTAACCTGACCCAGACAACAGTAAATAGTAAACAAATTTTTAAGTCACAGCTAAAAATCCTCCAAAAGTGGCAAAGTCATTCATTATATGGCAAACTGTTTATGTGCTAGATTCCACTTGGTCTTACTTCATACTGCTCTTTTAAAATAACAAATTCAGTCTTGAACCCTCATCCCTGTTCATTTCCTCAAAGGCTTGGACAACGCCAGTCAAGTCTACAGATTGATGAGAGAAGAAGGCTTTGGGGCATTTCGCTGTTATAGTCAGGTACTCAAGGTAGAAATGTGCAAAAGCTGAAAGACTTTGCACAGTGACAACAGAGCTCAATAGACAAGGCCTAGAATGGTGTGTTCAAAGAAATCGAGAGATTGGTAGTCAGTGTCATGAAACAGTATTTCAAATATTCAAGTGGACTGATGACTCACGCTGGGAAGGGACCCCAGACCTCTGGTGGGGACCATTAAACAGGAGATGACCTTTACATTTCATGCTGAGGACTTAAAACGTGACTCCAGTAAGAAAATGTCTCACCATCACCTGTTCCCCTTGGCCATGGAGGAAGATATGAAAATGGAAGACACCAAAAAAGCTAATCGGGTCCTTGAACATGAGAAAGAAAACACTCGTTCCATCTGTCTCCTTGAGCAAAAATATTGATGCCCCTCCAGCAAGGCTGGAACACTGTAGTTTGACTTCCCTGTGTTGTCAAGATCTCTCTTCTCCTCTTCTCAGCCAGCAAAGGCTGGTAAAAATGAACCTAGCACAGAATATCTTGGGCCCTGAAGGAATCGGAACTTTATGTGAAGTCTTGAGGTGTCCGGAATGTAAGCTACAAGTTCTAGGGTTGTGGAAAGATACATTTGATAAGGAAGCCCAGAGGCTGACGGAAGGGGTGAGAGTTAGCAGCCCGAACCTGGCCATTGATGATTCTTATAATAATAAAGAATGGTGGTCCTGGGGGTGGTATTTATGATTTGAAGAACCTATATCCCTTAAATAAATAAAAATTTAGAGTTGCAAGGAAAAAAACCAATTATTAATCTCCAAATGTTAATGTGTAAAGTCACCTAGCACAATTTTTACTGCTTCAAAAGGTTTTATCTACATTCTGCTGAATGGTCTCCAAGAGCCTTCTTCAATCTCAGTTGAAAAATATGAAATTTTATTTGAACACATTAGCCAAAACCATTTGAATATATGGAACACATAGTTTAAATATTCTTCTCATTGTTCAGTGTCTCCTGACACTTCCTGCTTCATTGCTGCCTTCGGCCCATATTCATTATTTCTGGCTGTCATCTGTGAGCACTGGGATGTGAGGATAGTCCAGACCAGAGGGGCCATGGCAGTCTAGGGATGCAGGGATTCATACACGGAAGGGGTTTTCTGTCTTCCTGCCCAACACTAGCCAGTGGTCAGGGTCCATGCCTGATTTCTAATTAATAAGGAGCTGTATTTTTTTAAAACAAAGATCATGATTTCCCAACAGAGTGGAAGGAAGGGCATTTTCCCCTGCTGCCAAAGCAGGGCATCTTCTTTCTGCTGTGCAAATGACATGTTTACACTTGCTTTGTTGTCAGTGGAAATCACCTTCTTATGAAAATATTGCACACAGCATATCTGACAGAAACATGGGTTTGTTTGTTCGTTTGATGGTTTTGGTGCTGAGGACCCAATGAGGATCCCCAGGAGCTAGGCAAGTGCTTAGCACTGAGCTGTGCTCTCAGCCCCAGGTTTTATAGTTTTCATCATGAACTGACATCTGTCTTTTTAGGTACTGCAGCAGAATGTTTGTAGAGAGGATCCTCAGTAGACCCAGGCCCTCAAAAAAACATTAAATGCCTGTCAAGTCAAACCACTCTGCACTTCTCAATAACTAAATTTTTTTATCTGAACTTTGGAGAAAATAAGGGCTTAGGAAGAACAACACCACCAGTATGAATGTGGGTTAACTGGACCCCTATTACTGGGCATGGTATTATAATCCATGCAAAAACACTAAGTGGGCACTGCCTGGGACAGATTTGCATACAAAAGGAGATTATATGATAATGAAGTTAGGGAGAGGGCAAGAGTGGAATTTCTAATCAGAGTTCCTTCTAACCAACCTAGCAGATGAGCTCATTGACATAAATCTTCTCATCTAACTGTGAATGATGCCAACTACACACCTCCTAAATCAAAATCACTGCCAATCACATTTATGCCATTAGAAAATGCTCACACCCATTTCCTGGTTTCCACATGCGTGCCTCTCGGTTATCTGAACCTAATAGAGAAGGTCAGGACATTCGGCACGCTTCATCTGTTGCACCATTCAGGAGACAAGACAGCTTTCCATCTTGAGTCTGACATGGAAATGAACTTCAAGTGGCTTTTGTCATGCTGCACGTCGACTAGCTTTTCTCTTTAGACAATGGCACAACAGATCAAGAAACACTGGGAATTAAATATAAAGCTTGGTGCGTTCTTTGGGGTCTTTGACAAAAGTCCTTCTTGCTCCAGGCATTTCATTTCCTTTGTATTATCAGCAGTCTGTAAACTGCCAAAGCAGGCAAATAGAACCAGGAATTCTGCTCAGTGGACCGTGTTTGATTGGCTTTCCAGGCAGTATTTTAACTCCGTTTACTTTTCAAACTGCATTTTCAGCGACTGACCACACATCTCTGCAGGCTTAACCCCTAGTGCTGTGCAGGTCCTTCGATCAGGTGAAGGGGTCCTGCCTAACTGAGTTATTTACTGTGTCCACATGAATGCACAGCTGCTTGGCAGCTGCTCTAATTGGCTCTCAGATGGGAGCCAAGTGTCAGGGAGTCCCCAAGCCCATGACCAAGAGGAAAATAACTGGACTCCTAAACCAGGGCTTCAGGGACTAGGGCCATCCATAACAGCGTGGCTTGGTTCTAGACAGAGGGGGAGGCATCTGTGGCACTTTACTAAATATAGATCAAGAACATGTTTTCCTTTCTTTGAAAGCTAGGCACAGTTCATACACCACCAGGCTTAAGCCTACAACTCTGCACACACACACACACACACACACACACACACACACACACACATCACTTGTTTCACCATCCAATACAAAAGATATTGTCTCAGGTTCTTCAGACTGGTAATTAAACATACGTTTCCCAGCTACATAACAGAGCATAGCCATTCTTTCAGGAGATTTTCAAACCATTAGACTTTTATTCATTTAATTCCTCTGCATGTGACCAAGGGAGCAGCCACTAATCCAATAAAGCGATGTTCTTTCCAAACAGGAAAATTACACATAATTATATTTTCATACTGCTGAGATTTCTTTATGCCCACCAAGAAAACGCTATGAACTTCTGGCAACAAAATGATTGGTTAAATTACGTACATGCTTTTTGCATAGTAGTTGCCAATCTTCTCCTGTAATTATTGAAGGAAAGAAACAAGGTTAATACATCAAAGACTTGCTTTCAAAAAGCCATTGGTGACTTATGTTCACCTGTCACATGGTCACTGAGACTCCATTTGATGTTTATCTCACTTGAAATGTATCAATAACAAATGCAGGTCTACTTTTAGAGACTAGCCAGAAAGCATGAGCTTGGTTCCACTTCCTCAATATATCTTAGCCAAATGCAATACTTACACAAGCTCACTGTTAGATGTTAAATCATCAGCATATTTTATACAATCTGTATAATAAATATGAATGTTATTAATTCATATGATAATTTTCTGTAATATACTTTGCTTATATTTGTATTATTTTGTAAATATACAGAAATACAATTGATTTTAAATGCATCATTAATCCCATAATAGTACTGGCAGAAAGGATTTTTAAACTTTAATAATCCTGCATCTGGCATCTTTAATTTATCTTATATCATGTAACGAATTCTCCTATAAAGAAATATTTAAAATGGGACTTACGCGGAAGACGCCAAATCACCCCGCTGCAGACAGGCAGGGCTGCCCATGCCCTACCAAGGTCCTGAGCCGCACAGAACACAACGATTCAGCCCGCCGCACACAGGAAGGTCTGTGCACGCCCTACCGAGGTCCTGAGTCACTCAGAAGACACCGAATCACCCCGCTGCAGACAGGCAGCCACCTGGTTCCACATTACAAAGACTCAGAGGACACCAGACCACCAGACCAAGGTACTGAGTCCCACTGTTCCTGGCACAGAGGTAGGGGCTTCTGAGCCATCGTCCCACTGCTCCTGGTCCAGAGGAAGGGGCTTCCCAGTCACCATCACTCCCGCTGCTCCCAGCCCAGAGGAAAGGGCTTTTGGGCCACCTTCTGTCCTGCTGCTCCTGGCCCAGAGGAAGGGGCTTCCAGGCCACCATCCCTCCCACCGCTCCCGGCCCAGAGGGAGGGGCTTCTGAGCCACCATCCCACTGCTCCTGGTCCAGAGGAAGGGGTTTCCTGGCCACCATCCCTTCGGCTGCTCCCAGCCCACAGGAAAGGGATTTGGGTCACCATCCCTACTGCTGCTCGGGGCCCCTGGCCCACCTCACCCAGCTCAGAGGAGGTAATCCGTGCAGGTGCTAACAGCCCTCTGGCCCAGTCAAAATGAGAAAACATGTAAATAAGTCTCAAAACCAGACTTCCAGATCACCTACAGCAAGCCCAAAGGGAAATGAGATGGAACACTCTGATACTCAACCACCTGGACCCACTGAACTGGCAACAAAAGGGGATCTGGAAAAAATGAAATCAGAAATAATTTCTCAGATAACAGGAGAAATTGTGCCCCTAGTGCAAGACATGATTAATAAATCTAGAGAGGAGCTGAGGAACATGATGGAATCCCAACATAAGAAACAAATGGAATCCATAAAACAGATGCAAATAGATTTCCAGGACATGAAAAACTCCACTGAAAGTCTACACAGCAGAATGAGCCAATGTGAGGACAGAATTTCAGATATAGAAGATAAGATTGCAATTAGTGACCAGGAAAAGAAAAATTGCTTCAAAATTATAAGGGAACATGAGAAATCAATCCAGCAGTTGCTAGATGATGCAAAGAAGAATAACATAAGACTGATTGGGCTCAATGAAGAAACAGGAGAGAGTGGAGATGACATACAAATATCTCTTCACAGAAATAATGGCAGAAAACTTCCCAAGCAAGGGAAAAGAGCTTGACATACAGATAAGTGAGGCATATAGGACTCCAAATAGCCTTGATCAAAAAAAATCTACACATAGGCATATAATTGTTAAGATTCCAGAAACACAACAAAAGAACAAAGTTCTCCAAGCAGTCAGAGAAAAGAAACAAATCACATACAAAGGAAAGCCCATCAGAATCACAGCAGACTTCTCAACACAAACCATCAAGGCAAGAAAAGCTTGGAGTGCCATATTCCAAGCCCTAAAAGAAAACAGCCTCCAACCCAGATTGATGAACCCTACAAAACTATCTTTCAAAATGGATGGAGAAATAAGATACTTTCATGACAAAGAGCACCTTAGGAACTTCATGAACACTAAACCAGCACTCCAAAGAATTTTACACAATATCCTAGGAACAGACATTGAGGATCACAACCTTAGGAAGCAAAGCAGAATGAACCCATCTGGCATGACAAGAAATTAAATGGAAAGGGGGAGAACCCAACAAAAAGAAAAAGTCATGGCAATGACAAGTCAATACGTTTCAGTTATAACCATCAATGTTAATGGTCTCAATTCACCAATCAAAAGAAATAGACTGGCAGAATGGGTCAAGAAGCAAAATCCAACAATATGCTGCATACAAGAACACACTTAATTCAAAAGGAAACTCATAGACTGAAAGTTAAAGGGTGGAAAACAATACTCCATGCGACAGGAACCTGAAAAAAAGCAGGAGTAGGTATCCTCTTTGCAGATCAAGTAGATTTCAAACCAACACTGATTAAGAGAGATGAAGAAGGACACTACATCCTTGTAAAGGGAACCATCCAAGAGGAAGAGATGACAATCATAAATATCTATGCACCAAACAGTAGTGCACCCAACTATATAAAAACAAATACTAACGGACATGAAAAGTCATATATGCACTAATACAGTTGTAGTGGGGGACCTCAACACCCCACTGTCACAAATAGATAGATCAACTAGACAAAAAATAAGTAATGAAATACTAGAACTCAATCGAACTCTTGAACAAATGAACTTAACAGATGTTTACAGAGTCTTCCACCCCACAAAATCAGAATACACATTCTTCTCAGCTGCACATGGGTCATTCTCAAAAATAGACCACATACTCACACATAGAACATGTTTAAGTAAGTGCAAAGGAATTGAAGTTATCCTCTGTACATTATCAGACCATAGTGCGATGAAATTAGAGATCCATAGCAAAAGAAACTCAAAAAATTTCATAAACACGTAGAAATTGAACAACACACTTCTGAATAACCAATGGGTCACAGAGGAAATTAAAGAAGAAATCAGACAGTTCCTTCAATTAAATGACAATGACAATACAACATATCGGAATCTATGGGACACAATGAAAGCTGTCTTATGAGGGAAATTCATAGTAGTGAATATGCATATTAGGAAAACAGAATGAGCCCAATTAAACAACCTGATGCTGAACCTCAAGCTTCTAGAAAAAGAAGAGCAGGACAATCCCAAAACTCATACAAGGGAGGAAATTATAAAGATCAGAGGGGAAATCAATGCAATGGAGACTAAGAGAACGATACAAAAAAATCAATGAAGCCAAGAGTTGGTTCTTCAAATGAATCAATGAAATTGACAAACCTTTAGCCAACCTTGTCAGAAAAAGGAAAGAAAAGGCCCAAATCCATGCAATTAGGAATGAAATGGGTGAAACTACAACAGACCCAGCAGAAATCCAGAGGATCATCAATACCTACTTCCAGAACCTATACACCAATAAGATGGACAACACAGAAGAAATGGACAGATTCCTAGATACATATGAATTACCAAAGTTGAAAGAAGAAGACCTAAAAATTCTGAACAACCCAATATCAACCAATGAAATTGAAAATGTAATTAAAAACTTATCAACTAAGAAAAGTCCGGGCCCTGATGGCTTCACTGCTGAATTCTACAAGACATTTAGAGAGGAACTGCTGCCACTACTGTTTAAACTCTTCAGTGAAATTGAAAGGGAAGCAATACTCCCAAATTCATTCCTGGAAGCAAGCATCACCTTGATCCCCAAAGCAGAGAAAGACCCAACTGAAAAAGAGAACTATAGGCCAATCTCACTCATGAACATAGATGCAAAAATCCTTAATAAGATAATGGCAAACAGAATGCAGAAGATGATCAAGAAGATCATACACCCTGATCAAGTGGAATTCATCCCAGGGATGCAGGGAAGGTTCAATATACACAAATCAATCAATGTAATACACTATATCAATAGAGCCAAGGACAAAAACCATGTGATTATCTCCATAGACGCAGGAAAAGCATTTGACAAAATCCAACATGCATTTATGATAAAAACCCTACAAAAAATTGGAATAGATGGTCTCTACCTCAAACTGATAAAAGCCATCTATGAAAAACCAACAGCCAATATCATACTAAATGGTCAAAAACTAAAATCCTTCACACTCAAATCAGGAACAAGACAAGGATGTCCACTATCACCACTCTTGTTCAATATAGTTCTGGAAACATTAGCCACAGCAATTAGACAAGAGAAAGAAATAAAAGGAATAAAGATAGGAAATGAAGAAGTCAAACTGTCATTATTTGCAGATGACATGATACTCTATATAGAAGACCCCAAGAACTCCACCAAAAGTCTTCTAGACTTAATAACCAAATTCAGTCAAGTAGCTGGTTACAAGGTCAACACACAAAAATCAATAGCTTTCCTCTACACCAATGACAGACTCACTGAGAGAGAAATAGGTCAAATAATTCCTTTCACAATAGCATCCAAAAAACTGAAATACCTAGGAATCAACCTAATGAAAGAAATCAAAGACCTCTTCTCTGAAAACTATGGCACTCTGAAAAGAGAGATTGAAGATGATATCAGAAAATGGTCAGACATTCCCTGCTCCTGGGTAAGAAGGATTAATATAGTGAAAATGGCCATACTTCCAAAACTGCTATATAGATTTAATGCAATTCCAATTGAGATCACAGCAGCATACTTCATGGACCTTCAGAAAACAATCCAAAAATTCATTTGGAACAAGAAGAGACCCAGAATAGCAAAAGCAATTCTAGGTAACAGAGACATGGCAGGGGGTATCACAATCCCCAAACTGCAACCATACTACAAAGCTACTGTGATAAAAACAACATGGTACTGGCAAAGAAACAGACTTGAGGACCAGTGGAATAGATTAGAAGATGCAGAAACAATGCCAGACACACTCAGCCATCTCATCTTCGACAAAGGAGCCAAACACCCTCACTGGAGGAAAGATAGCCTCTTTAATAAATGGTGCTGGAAAAATTGGGCTTCAACTTGCCAAAGATTAAAACTAGACCTGTATCTCTTACCATGCACTAAACTAAAATCAAAGTGGATTAAAGATCTAAATATTAAAATAGAAACTCTGAACCAGTTGGAACAGAGGTTAGGTAGAACCCTTGAAGACATCGGTGTAGGAAAAGATTTTATGAACAAAACCTCAGTTGCCCGTGAACTAGCACAAACAATCAACAAATGGGATCTCTTCTTATTAAAAAGCTTCTGCACAGCAAGAGAAACCACCAGCAGTGTGAAGAGACAACCCACAATGTGGGAAAAAATCTTCACCTGCTCTTCCTCAGACAATGGTCTACTATCTCAAATCTATAAAGAACTTAAAAAGATCAGACCTCCCAAATTTAAAGACCCAATCCAAAAATGGGCATCTGAAATGAACAGACATTTCTCAGACAAAGAAGTAGAAATAGCAAATAAATACATGAAAAAATGTTCAGCATCACTGGTCATTTGAGAGATGCAAATGAAAAGAACACTGAGACTCCACCTCACCCCACAAAGGATGGCTGCTATCATGAAATCAACCAATAACAAATGCTAGCGGGGCTGTGGGGAAAGAGGAACCCTGCTCCACTGCTGGTGGGAGTGTAGACTGGTGCAACCACTGTGGAAATCAGCATGGAGATACCTCAAAGAACTAGGACTGGAAGTCCCATTTGACCCTGCTATTCCACTGCTGGGGATCTTCCCCAAAGAATTAAAAGAATCATACCACAGTGATATATGTGCACCCATGTTCATAGCAGTGCAGTTTGTAATCGCTAAAACTTGGAAACAGCCCAAATGCCCATCAACTGGAGACTGGATAAAGAAAATGTGGTTTTTTTAATAAAATGGAGTACTACTCAGCCATAAAAAATGAGAAATTAGAGACATTTATAGCTAAGTGGATGCACATTGAGGTGATACTCTTAAGTGAAATAAATAGGACACACCTGTGTAAATACCAAATAGTTTCTCTGGTGTGAGAAACTGAAAGTGTAAATAAAGACTAAGTGTATAATAGGTAATGTGAAATAGGAAGAAAAGGGGCAAAGGGGAAGGAAGTGGGAGGGCTAGGGGAAAGGATAGAAGGGAATGGGATTAATATGAGAAAATGGAAAACTAGGAACAAAATCTTTATAAATAGGGAGGAATGGAGGGGTTGAAGGGAGGGCTGGGCAAGGGTGAAAAATAAGAACCAAGAGAGACTATGTAAAGGTGCAAATTTCTAATGATGAATGTCATTATATTGTATACCTGAAATGTACCAATGATTAGAATGAATAATCGATAATGTAAAATAGGAAGAAATGGTCCAAAGGGGTAGGGGTAGTGGGAGGGGCAGGGGAAAGCAAAGAAGGGAAAGAAAAAAATGATGAGAAATGGAAAAGATGGAAATAAAGTCTTTGTAAATAAGGAAGGGTGGAGGGCGTGAAGGGAAGGCTAGGAATGGGGAAAAAATAAGAACCAAGATGCATTATGTAAAGGTACAATTCCCAATGAGAAATGTAATTGTGTTGTATACCTACAATGTACCAATAAAAGAATTTAATACAAAAAAAGAAATATTTAAAATTATACCAACTTATAAGAAATTAACAAATTGAAAGTACTGTACAACTATTTTCTACCCACTTAATATTTTGAAAATGCAAACAAGGACAAAAAATATACTAGAATTTTTATTTTAGATAGGATTTAGAAAAATCTTAAATGAGAAGCACAGTCTGTTAGTTTCCTGTTACTATAACAAAACACCTGAGATAATAACTTAAAAAAGAGGAAAGTTTAATTTTGGCTCACAGTTTTAGAAGGTTCAGTCCATGAGCAATTGGCCATGTTCATGGGCATGTTGGGGTGTGTCATACTGGGAACTTGTGTTGGGAAAATGCATTCACCTCACAGCCAGATAAAAAAAGAGGAAAAAGAAGGGCTGAGGTCCCACTGTCCTTTTGAATGACCAGCCATCCATAACCAAAAGAACTCATACTAAGCCTCATCTCTTAAAATTTTCACTTCCTCTCAACAGCTCTGAGTTCAGAACCAATCCTTTATCACGAGGGCCTTGGGGACCAGTTAAGATCCAAGCCATAGCATACAGGTGATCTTACTATACTGTGTGTCACCATCTACTAAAAATCACTATTGAAAAAAAAGCACAACATGAGGCTGTCAATCACAATAAATGTATTCATTATGTATTGCAAATATATACTAATATAAAATTTAGAAATAAAGCTGTCAACAAGAAAGTTTGATTTTTGTTAGTAGCTGACGATAGAGACTAGCCATAAGAGGAAAATTTCCCTATTTTATCAGATTCTTTAACATTTTCAGAGCCTCCCAGAAATTCTATTTTTTCTTTAAAAAACAAGTAAAGTTTGGGGAATCCAAATTCAAGTTTATATTATTCTGTAAGTTTAATGTAGATAGAATTTAGGTTTATGTTATCTTCCCCACCTCAATATACTGGTTGAGTCTGAGTGTGATGAGACCAGAGAAACTCTGGTTGTCAGTCCACAGTCTGTCTATGCCACACACTGCTTGGGAAGGAAGGAGGGAGGGAAGGCAGACAGGTAGGCAAGGGGAAGAGAGGCCAGGGGAGGACACAGGAGGGCAGGAGTGGGAAAGACAGAAGAGGGAATGAGGAGAAGACAGAAAGAAGGAAAGAGGGCAAGCTAGAGCTAGAAAATGAAAGGAAATGTCTATTTGAAAAGAAGAGAGTGGATAATATGTGGAATCGAGAATGTACTAAATCTGCTATTGGGTATACTGAGGAGTTAATATTGTCCTTATAAAGAAATAGTTAACCCTTATATAGCAATATATTTTTGTAAGAAACCACAGAAGCTAAACAGACTACAACCCTCCAAATTATGCAAAAAAATGTGGGGTCACGAAGGGAAAACAATAGAGATGGCTGTGCAGATTCAACCAACCAAGAGTCACAGATAGTCAGGAAAACAATGTGAAAACTGTCTGGGCTGAAAATGTACAGACTGTTTCTTCATTCCTTAAACAATATAGCTCTTTACCTAGCACTAATACCGTGTTGGGATTATAAGTCACCTAGAGGCGGTTTGCCATATTCAGGAGGATCCTGCGGGACATGAAATGAAAGGTCTCTGGGGGTGAGAGCAACAAGGAAGGGGCTGCAATAAGGAGGATTGAAAGGAAACCAAAATTATTTAAGGAAAAACCAACTTATGAAGGAAGAATGAAAAGATGAAAACGATAAAAATAGAAAAAATGAAATGATGGATCCTGACAAATAGTTTCCTGGGTTTTGTCTGCTTGCTCAGTTTTGGTTAGTTTCAGGGGAAAAAACAAAAGCCCATAAATGTTGGAATGGAAGCCAAGTGCGGCTGGCTGTGACCTGTCATTCTCACGCCGCTGTCTCAGATGCGGAGCAATGTCCAGAGGCTTCGGCATAAATGCCGCCTCCTGAGAGTGCCAGGCTACAGTTCTGTCTTTTACAAGGAAGGTCATCAAGACTTGCTCTTGGATATTCAGGGAACCTGCACATATGTCTCCCTGTTTCAATTATCCTCTATTATGAAACTTTAAAACAATGAAGATTAATTTATCCAACTTGCAAATTCGGCATTATGAAAAACTGACGGTCACTACTGAAACAAGTGAAATAGACATATATCTGAATAAATGATGCATGTAGCATCATTCTTCGAAAAGAGAGAAAGAATAGTACAGCTAGAATAACCTAATAATGATGTAAATCTAAACATCCACGAATATATAATCCACATGGAAGAGGAAAAGGACAGGTCTTGCAATTCTCAGGCTCAAGGGTTTGCAACTCAAAAACTTCCACTAAACTTCCACTATTGTTTCTTGGAATTCAAATTGTTGGAAAGTTCAAAGGAAAGTGACGGCATGCTCTGGAATTACAGAAGCAATGAAAAAGAGGTTTTCAGTTAGAAAATGTAGAAATCTAATTAAAGAATTAAATATAAATGTAACCTTTACTGCCTCACTGAATTATATCACTGGCCACATACTCAGAGTTTTCATTAAAATTTTTAATGCTTAGATTTTAAGTAGAAGTGGATAATCAAAGAGCATTAGTTATTCAGAGAAAATATAGGACATGAACTACAGTTTAAAAACCCAGAAGCTTGGAGGCAGCAGAAACGATGCAAAGAGACTATTTTAAGAGGAAAGTGCAACCATATTTAAAGAGATAAGAGATAATATTGTACTTATGAAAAAATAAGACACCATTTCTTAAGACAGCTAAAAAGATTAAAAGGACTCCTGAAATACTAAAAATTATGATTAAAATGCTCACTAAATAGCTAGAAAAGTCTGGGAACTACCCCAGAAAATTATAACCAAAATATAAAGAGACTGAGAACCAAAGAGGTTTTGGGTCTAGGGGACAAAATAAATTATAGGAGACCAAGAAAGAGAAAACAATGTGAGAAAGTAAAAGAAAATGGCCAAGAAAATTTCTTAGCACTAAAGCAAGTGAACTTACACACTGAAAGGATTCATTAAAGAGATTGAGAACCAAAGAGGTTTTGGGTCTAGGGGACAAAATAAATTATAGGAGACCAGGAAAGAGAAAACAATGTGAGAAAGTAAAAGAAAATAGCCAAGAAAATTTCTTAGCACTAAAGCAAGTGAACTTACACACTGAAAGGATCCATAGGTCAACAACCAGGGTAGAATCAAAGGAGAAGGAGGAACAGGTAAACACACACGTCAAAGCACGTCTTTTGAAACGTTCAGAGTGAAGACAGAGATTTTGAACACCTCCAGAAAACCAAAACTTAAATTACAATGACACTAGATTTCTCCAAAAAAGTCTTAAATTTTATAAGACTCATGCAAAAATGTATTCAAAATTCTAAGGGAATAAAATTCCCCACCTAGAAGTTTCTGTCCAGCCAAAATATCAAACAGATGTGGAGATAGAATACAGATATTTTCAAAATATTCATTACAAGGAATCTACTCACCATTCTTTCCTCCTCGGGAAGCTTTTGGAGGCTATGTGGGTATAAAGGAGAAACAAGAGAGAAGACAGTGGAACAGGAAGGGTGTGATCAACAAAAGAGAGTCCAAAAGGGATCCAGATGACAGGGACATGATGTGGTCAGACCTGTGGAGACAGCCTGCAATGAAAGGCGTCAGAAATTCATGAGACCTTCAAGAAAATCATATCGATCGATTCATGGTAACAGAGAGCAAATCCATGGGAAACAAAGCGAATGAGAGAAGACAACTGAGGGCAAAAAGTAGAGCAAGAGGTGAAATGTGGCATTTCAGGGCTTGGCAATGCAGTCATACTCCTGATACACTGAGAGCTAAGGGGCATGGCTTGATCCAGGACAGAAGGACCCCCAAAGGCTCAGGTGTGCAGGGTGGGGCTTCAGGAAGGTGACTAGATGAGGAGGCCACGAGCCTCAGCAATGGACAGCTCACTGACCAGGTCATAGCTGGATGGCCTGTTAGCAAGAGGGGCCCTGCTGGAGAAGGTGGGCATGACTTTGAAGGACATGTTTTTTCTCAGGCTTCTCTCCTCTCTCTCTGCTTCCTGGCTACCATAAGGTCCACAGCTTTCTTTTGTCACAATGTTCGCCATGATGTTTCTGACTTCATTCAGGCCTGGGGCAATGCACTCAGCTGACCATGGGCAGAAACCTGTGAAACGGTGAGCCAAAATACTTCTCTCTCTTTTTAGGAGAGTGTGTTTGTCCCAGCAACAGAAGGGTGACTGACACACTGAATCAACTACAGTGTGTGTATGTTTGAGTATTATTTCCTGGTTTACATATTTATAGTTTAAAAGTGAATTCCATGTATGTATGTGTATTACCTTTAAGACATATGAAACTCAGAATAGTTAGAAAGATTAACAGAGTGATCAGTAATACAGTTTCGAATTTTCAGATAAAATAAACATTAATTCTTACATTTAAAAATTCTAGGAAACAAGCTACATTTAATCATATTGTATACATTGTAGTAATTCAAAAACTGACATTTAAGGTACTTAATCTCTAAATGACATTTAAGACACCAGTTGTGTTAGTTTTCTGTCTCTTTACTGCACTTTGTAAGCATATTTCCTGAAGTTGAAGTAAAATCAATCAAATAAAATAATATAAAACTAAATACTATAAATATTAGAAATTAAAAACCAGTAACATTTTTGTCTGCCAAAAAAATAGAGGCACTAAACTAAGAAAAGATTACATCAAGTAAAAAAATTCAATAAAATGGTTAGCCACGAGTTTAAATAACATCATTAAAGGTTTCTTGTACATAAACACAAACCCATTGAAAATAGAAGAAAAATTCTAGTCACAGCAGTTTAAATTACATAAAAGGTGAGATAGCCATAACAAGAAATGTGTAGAATATATTAAATTTTAGTGAAAACTGTAATAAGAAACTGTAGTAAGTGGAAAGTCAGACAATGCTCTTGAAAGAGGAATGCCAACACTGTAAATCTTCTGTGACCTTAAAATTCTTTTTACTTATATGTGTAAAACATAGTTTAAAAAGATGGGGAAGGCTACTGCCAGAAAATGTAAACAAATTCAACATTGAAGGCACACAAACAAGTTTGCATACATATCAACATAGCTAGTCAGTACATGGTAAATGGATTAATTCAAATTGATAAAGAAAAGACAGACTGGTACTCAGATAAGTGTTCAGACAAATAGGTCTTTTTAAAATTAAATTCTTATTCTTTATCCCCAAAGGCAATATAGGTCTATTGAGGATGAAGTTATAAACTTAAAACCAAAGAAGTACTAAGAAAGAGTGCAATAGAGAAAAGAATTTTCATCTTGGACAAACAGCCCTATCAAGGCAAGGGAGACTTTCTTAGCATTACCCTACAGTGATGAATAAATCAAACCAGGTAGAGAAAAAAACATTCGAATAACTGAAGACAGAAAACTCACTGAAGTTGTCTCACCTCCGTCGTAAGGATGAGCTTGGGAGGGAGACTGTCAGTGATGTTAATTGCGCCTGTGCGATGTGAACAACAAAGTCTTAGCTACTCTGCTTGCTTTTGTAATTCCTCAAAACCATTTTAGTTATATCATTTTCCTTGCAGAATGCATCCCCCATATTAGCTTAGTGTTCCTGGTGCAGAGGAGGAATCTAGAAAGCCATGTGTGTGGTCCCCTGCCTTCCAAGTGCACCGAGCCCCAGCCCAGAGACAGAGCCTTGCCCATGTCCTTCAGGTGAATGGGCCAGAGGGGACACTGGAAGTACAGTGCCAGTGCGTTTGAGTATAAACAGGAAAGGGCACTGCCTGCGTACAGCCTGGTGGCTGCAGGTTTCTGTATGGTGCGTGCTCAACAGTCTTCTCAACCTCCTTATAAAGAGGAGGGGGAGGAGGAGGAGGAGGAGAGGGAAGGAGAAAGCAAAGGTGGAATGGAGGGGACTAGGGAGAGGAGAGAAGAGGGAAAGCAACAGCTTCCCCTTCTGAACACAGCTCCTGGGTGCCAGGTGGTGGATACAGACATGGCTGCTGCTCAGGCAGGACAGTGCCAGACAGACAGAGCTACTGAGACAGACAGCTAGACGACTGATGGTAAGGACTACACAGAGAATATGATTTTGTCAGCAGCTTCATCACTGCAAAAAGAAAAGCAACATCCACATGCAAAAACAGACATGTGCATGTGCACACACACAGTTTCAAAGGATACATTCAAAAATAAAACTGGAAATAGAGAAACTAAAAAGAATTTGGTATAGAAGAAAACAATGAAAGCTGAATTTTCTATGAAAAGAAATGTCTGGATTTTGTAGAAAGCATGGTACAGAAAGACTAGCTATGGTCCTTCTGGTTGTGGCCGTGAGAGGCAGAGAGAGCAAACTTTCCCAGAGACCTGAACGGTACAGCTTTCACCTGGCCATGACCTTGTTTCCTAGATATTTCAGAGCAAACCTTGAAGGTAGGTGATAATGAAATGATGAGGCATTATTATGTGCCAGACGCACACTGCCTAATACACTCTCACATTATACTTAGATGTACATAATTTTATTATCTAGTTTTTAAGATTACCAAGCTCATGTTTTGAAAGATAAAAAGCCAACTTCACCCAGCCAGAGAGGAGCAAAAGTCAAGGGGTAGACTGAGACGGTCTTGCCCCCAAACTTGAGCTTTTAATCCTCAGTGCTATTGTGCTACTTCAGACGCTACTGGGGGCTGGGATTGTGTGCAAACATGGACCACACAGAAGAAATCGACCAGAGAAGTACTGCACGCAGCGAAAATGCAGGAGTGGCACTTTGGACTTCTGAAGCACACACAAGAGCTCATGTTCCTGTTCTTGTAAATCTCAAAGGTTACAATCTAATCTCACTCACAAGACCAGTTAGATATCCAATGGATCCCAAAGTCACAGGAGTTGTATCTATCCTCCTGGGTTGTGTCCATATGGATTACAAAGTCGATTCATCAATGGAAAATACCATGACTAATTCTACTTTTAAATTAACAACCACAAACCTTTATTTTCTTTTGCCAAGCCTCATTTAATCACATTGTATTGATTGCAGTAATTTGAAAATTACTGACATTTAAGTCATCTGATGTCTAAATGATACTTGAGACACCAGTTGTGTTAGTTTTCTGTCACTGTAAGGAAATACCAGAGATAATTAACTTATAAGAGAAAAGGTTTTATTAGGCTCACAGTGTGAAGGCTGCAGTCCAGGACTTGTTGCTTTGGGCCTCCAGTGGCTGTGGCACTTGGCAGTGGCAAAGAGTACACAGTGAAGTGAGAAGCCAGGATCCCACAGTTCCCTTCAAGGGGACAACTTCAGTGCCCTAAAGAGTTCCCAGTAGGTGCCAATAGGAAAATGGGTGCACATTGAGACCACAATGTTGAGTGAGGTAAGCCAGACACATAAGCCTAAATGTCACATAGCTTCTCTTACATGAGAACCCCAAAGTATAAATAAAGAACAAAATAAAGGCAGAGAATAGGAAACAGGGACATAGATCTTTGGCAGATGAGGAGGAGATCTAGAGATACAGGGAGGGGTAGGCAGGACAGAGAAGGAAGAATAAATAGAATTAAGATGTGCTATGTTCATGAACCAGCTCCCCACAATGAACACAATCATTAGGTACTGCAAATATTTACTAATTTTAGAAAAAGAATAAGTGAAGGGAGGAAAGGTGATAGCAATGAGAAGACTCAGTTGCCACCAAAATCAAGCCATATGACTAAGTTAACGCTTTTTACTTCTCGGGGCACAGACTCTTCCCCTACAGAATGAAAAGCGTGAATCATTTATTGATAAACTGAGACGGTCATCTCCTCCATATCTCCGATGTCTGGGTATCCTAGGAAAATGACACAGTGTGTCATCACAGCCTTAGAACTCCACAGGTACACAGAACAGTCCTGAGCAGGGCATCGCAGCATCAGAAGACCAGACCGTGCACCACTGGGGACGCTTAGTCTCCATCTTGCAGGACCATTTGAAACAGAAAGAAGGCCTCACAAGGAGGACATTCCCTGGAGTGCTATGGAGCTTAGACAACAATCTAATTCTAATTTGAAGATTAGAAGTTGACATTTGAACTCTTAACACAGCTCAATGCATGAACTGTCACTCTGAGATTGCTCTTGACATTTAATATCTTTGGACAAAGAAAAAGTGTCTCATGTCGCTGTGTGTATCATGCCCCCTCCCCCGTGGCCTATTCCAGTCTAATGCAGAGCATGTTCTGTGTTAGAAGAGCTTTAGGGGAAAAAAAATTCTAGGTCTACAATAAGTCAAGACCTCAAGTAGTTTCTACACCTAAACGTCTGGGAACGGAAGTAATTGTTTCCAATATTCCTCTTCGCTGAACATTATCCCTTAATTAAGAAAGTGCTTGGGGACATTTCTCTGTCAGGGGAATTTCAGAATTTTTCTAATACCACTTTGTAATGAAACAGATTACCCAAGATGATTTAATTATACCAGCACATCAGTATGGGAGCGTAGGAAGACATTTATTGCTGTAGGATAAAGTTTCAGTGAAAAATAACAAATTAAACTACATGCTGTCTATGAGAAGTCAGCAGGGCGTTACACACACAAGATGTTTTCCATTAAAAATATGGTCTTGGGAGGATGTGGAACACGGCGTGGATCAGAGAAACCACACCCAAGGCAATGTATTAGCAGACATGAAGACAAGGCGGACAAGTAGCACCCAGCCAGAACTGAGCACATCCTGTCTGAAACTAAGCACCCCACACTTGCTGTGTTCAGTTGGGGTCCCCTGAAAGTGGGCAGCAAGCAGAGGGAGCACAGACAATGCCCAGTGCACTGCAGCACTGCAATCCTCATGGCTGAGCTCAGATGCTTTCTGCAGGTCTTCGTCCCCCTTCGCCCAGGAAGCTCTTTAGCAGGGTGAGACTGCTTGAGGGAGGAAAAGCCACAGGGTAATGTGACTGTCTGCTAGAGAAAAGGCTCAGGTTGTGCTGGCCCCCCGGTGGGGCAGAAGGAAGGCATCGATATGCAGACTCTCCAGAGGGACAGAGAACATTCTGATGTGCTGTGAACTGAAAGGCTCCATGAAACAAAAGAGAAATTATATTGTCACTTCACCTGTATGAGAGGCAATATACGTAGGATGATCAAAATATATGGCAAATGTTTAATTTTTTAAAAATTTCATACAGCAAAAGGAACAGTGCCATTAATCTTCTCAGAGCCTCCCCCTTACTTCAAACACACGCATCCCATCATTCCTACCACTTCCTGAAGCAGCTCTGTCGTCCTCTTTCCTGAGTGTCTTTATGAGCTAGGATCAAAAATACTGTGAATGCCACTGCCTAGTGCCATCCGACATAAAGGCAGCTCATAAACACATGACGCTGTGTCCTCATCCACTTCAGTCACCTGATATGGAATCATGTGACCCCAGCTCTTTCCCCAAAGTCAAAGTGACCATGAAAAGGAGACATTTTGTTTTGTTTTTGTTTTGGGGGTTTTTTTTGGTACCAAGGATCAAACTCGGGACTTTGCGCTTGCAAGGCAGGCAGTAGAGCCACTGAGCTAAATCCCCGCCCCTGTAAGGGAAATGTTTTGAATGGATTCAGGACATGGAAGCATCCACAAGAGCACAATTAAAGACACTCAGGAAAGTGGACTCCAGACCTGCTTCAGAAAGTGGCAAGGACAACGGGATTACTGTGTTCAAAGTGAGGGGATTATCATAAGGAGGATTCATGGCAATGTATCTTTTATTGTAATAATTCTATAACTTCTAAAAATGAAAACATTCACTTTATTTTTGATCACACCTCATAAGTGATTGCACACAGGTAAATTAGTGACACATGAATTCACAGATGCATAGTTAGGCAGGATTTTTTTCAAAATTTGGGACTATTATGAATTTAAAAATCACTTTGATTTAAAATTATAAGGTCTAGGGCCGGGGATTTAGCTCAGTAGTTCTACAGCCTACCTCGCAAGCACAAGGTCCCAAGTTCAATCCCCGGTACCTGAATAAATAAATAAATAAATAATTATAAGGTCTCTTTCATTATTTTCCTAACTCCATATTAGTGTCATTAAACTGTCACTTAATTTAAAATGGGAGAAAAACAAATTGCCAAGTAGCTCCTAGTTGGTACGGTTATTATTTAAATGATTCTAATTTGTGATCCATATGAGTGAGAGGCTTTATAAGCAATGAATAATTTCTGTATCTTTTTCATACTGGAGAGACTGGTTTATATGAGGCAGAGTATTCTGTGTAAATTCCTAAGTGCTAGCTCCATCACACTTAGCACTTTGATGGTATAGTTCCAGTTAATAGTTATTGCTCACATAATTCTGTAATAGTGGTCATTTAAGAAAGGAGGAAACCAAAGCTACAAAGTAAAAACCAAATCTATCCCAGATGCAAACATTAAAATGCATCGAGTCTCAGAAACATTCGTCTGAAATATGCAGAGAAAGGCTTGTGAGTTTGGGTGTTCATTATTTAACTGCTGCAGAATCTGATATACAATCAATCATGGTGCAAGATTTGGAAAACACAGGGAGGAATAAGGAATAAAAGTTGTCTGTAATTCTGCATCCAGATGTAACAGCTGCTGGCTTGTCCACAAGCTCCTACTCATGAAGTTATTCCCTGTATCCCGCACGGATTCCTGCTGGGGTGAAGGCGGCCTTCAGTCTAACTAGGTGTTTCCATGCTGGACCTTCTGCAGTCCTGGAATGCTCCAGGTCTACATGCCTGGAGCAGAGGCTGGTGAGCTCTTGGGCTGTTTCCAGTGTCGCTGAGAAGCTACGTTTATAATTACAGTCTTTTTAACTTATTTAAATGTAATTTTAAATACCAGAAGTGGTTACTGGCTACTATTTCGAACAGGCATAGCTCTCCTTGTTGCTCCTTTACTGTGATCTTTTTGTCCCAACTTTTTAAAAAATACTTTTGTCTTTGTATTTGGAATTTTCATTTTGACCACACAGTGCCTCTATATGGATATCTTCTTATTATACTAGAGAAGCATAATGTTCCCTGTGTGTAAGGAATCATTTGTTTTATTAATTCTGGGAAAATTTCAGCTGTTACTTCTTCAAATAATGTCTCTCTCCCAATGTCTCCTCTTTTGTTCAGAAATCTCATCAGACTCAGGTTGGAGCTTTTCCTTCGATCCACTGTATTTCACAGAACTTCATTTTTGTAGTTTTTCATAAGCAGTATTTCATTTATTTTTAACTCAATCATCATATTTTTTTCATTTCAATGGCCTTTTTCAATCTTACCAAGTATGTTTTCTTCAAATCTGCCCTTTCTTTTCTTTTCTTCCCTTTTCTTTTCTTTTCTTCAGTAGTGGGGATTGAATCCAGGTCCTTCACTAGATCCCCAGTCTTTTTAATTTTTTTATCTGAGACAGCATCTCATCTCACTAAGTCACTCAGCTGCCCAGGTTGGGCTGGAACTTATGATCCTCCTGCCTCACCCTCCCAGTGTGCTGGGATAACAGGTGTCCACCACTGCACTGGGCTCAAATCTGCTACCTTTCATAATGTTACAGTGTTTTACACATCTTCTTTCGTGTCTTTATGAGATGTGATGACAAATACAGTGAAGGCTGGGGATTTAGCTCAGTGGTTCTGCCACCTGCCTCGCAAGCGCAAGGTCCCGAGTTCAATTCCTGGTGCCAAAAAAAAAAAAAAAAAAAAACAGACAAATAGAGTGAATGCTACTGCTGCGTGCCATCTGACAGAAAGTCGGGGGAAAGGCAGGCTTGTAAAAAAACACTGCCATGCATCCTCTCCTACCTTATTCCACAGTTCTTTTCCAAAATCAAGATGGCCATGAAAGAGAAATGTTTTCAATCAATTCGGACCATCAAGGCAGCCACAACCGTCCAACCAAAGACACCCATGAACAGGTCCAGAGCTGCTTCGGAAAGGGGCAAGGACGATGGGATGTGTGAGCTGGAGGTGGGAAGGATTCTGAGGGGCGTTCGTGGCAATGTTTTCACTGTAATATATTTCTTTTCATTTAAACATCCACCGTATTCTTTAATCACACCACATACAGTCCTGTTACATTACATCCTTGTACCTGTATCCACTCGTTTTTATTCACAGAGGACAAGTGTCGTGTGTGGTCTGCCTTGTACAGCTAATGGACTTTCATGAGCTCTTCCTTGGCGAGAGATGTGGCCCTTCCAGGACTCCAGTGTCAGCTCCATACTCCCTTCCTGCTGGGCTCAGCAGACCCTGGAGAGGAGACCTGAGAACTGCACCCCAGAGAGCGAAATCACCCCTCCCCCCCTTGTCCTGCAGCCTCAGCACCAACCCAGGCAGTCCGGTGGTTTGCTGGCAGTTTGCTCGCTCGTGGTACCTTGGGCTTCCCTGTCTTTCTTGAAGCCTCAGAAACACATTTAATAATAGTGTTGGTTAATTTTTATGTAGTAAGAGGGACATTTTCAAGTTATCCCAATCTTCCATCTGAACTCATTAAATTTCTGTTTTAAAATCCTATAACAAAATTTTGTAACCCAGATAATCATTAAGTATATAGTAAGAGCCAATACTGTTCTAATTTTGGTGTTATAAAGTAAGATCAGAACAGATTTTTCATTAAAGCCATTATTCAAGCCTCTATTATTTTCCTGGGCTAAATTGCTACAAAGAAAACACTCTATACAACATACTGCCAAGCTGAACTCTGGTAAAATTATAATTATCTATATTAGAAAGGGACACATATAACAATACCTATTTTACTTTACCTTCTTGAAGTGGCATACTACTTTTTAAATCATTATAATGATAAATGAAAATATTTCTCTGTTGCTTGGTTTGCACTTTTATATTTGTGGTGACAATTATTTTTAAATGTTTATTAGTCATTTGTTTTCATATTATGTTAAGCTTTTGTTCTTTGGCCCTTTTTATTATTACTCTCTTTCATCATCACTATACAGACTATTTTATATATTTTATCTATTGGGGCATTATCTTATTTGATGATTGTTATCATCTTTAAATTTTAATAGTTTGACCTGTAAAAAGTTTTCAGACTCACATTTAAATATACTCATAGTATGTGCTATGAATGTTATATTAATTGAATGCTTACAAAGAATGACCTCACTGAATAAACATTATTTATATGCATTTGCATTGTTCCTACTTTTCCTTGGGTTTTAGTAAACACTGGTCTCAGGAAACTCTGAAAACTTGGTTTTCCTTTTCCCTCTGAAATAATGTGAAATCTGTATGTACTGTATTCTCCTCTGTTTGTATCTATTGATTCTCTTTTCACCCATCGATTTAGCTGTTAAAAAAGAAAGGCACTATTTTATTACAGAATCAGTAAAGTCCTCACAAATATCTCAGAGCAATTCACTCTATTGTTTTACAAAAATGTCATGATTAGACTCATCTATTCAATTTTTTTATTCATTAATTTTATTGGTACATTTTAGGTATACAATATGCTGACATTCATCATTGGGAATTTGTACCTGTACATGATGTATCTTGGTTCTTATTTTTTCCCCATTCCCCGGCCCTCCCTTCAGCCCCTCCACCCCTCCCTATTTACAAAGACTTTGTTTCCATTTTTTCCTTTTCTCATATTTATTCCCTTGTGTGTTAAGCCTCCTCCTGCCCTCTCTAATTTGAATTAAAATTACATTAAACCTACTAAAATTGGGGAATAAAAGTAATATAAAGACAATTCCGCTTTTCTATTCACTATTGTGGCATTTATACCACTACCTATTCAATCATGCTTATTACTAAAAGGCAACATTGTCTAGATTTTAACATATAAGGAGACGATAGGACAATATAACACTATTTATAGGTACTTTAAATCTGTATGTACTATTGTAATTGTCTTTCCATTATACCTCTTAACTAGTACTGCAAATGCACAGGAGAAATCCTGATTTGAGTGTGTTTGTTTCATTTTTGTCTGGTCACCTCGGTTTATATTATTTCTTAGTAGATTTGCTTCAGCAAAGATAATAATAGTAGCCATATATATATATATATACTCATACTATTCTGGAGTATATCTTTTATCAGGAATATAAATTCCAGACAAAATGTAAATAATGCCACTGATAATTTTGTTGCTTGCTTTAATGTAAATTACTCTTGAACCTCACGGAGAAAGAGTTTTGCTGAGGATCTCTGTACCTTATTCCTTGGACTGATGGCTCCAATCATATTCTCCACATATATTACACTTCTTTAAAGTCACTGAAATACTGTGTAAAGTGTTCCATTTAACTCGGCTTCTGAGTGTTCAAATTTTTAAGAAAAGATAATCACAATAACATCTGTAACAGAAATATATGCTGCTCTGTAATATGTTCGTATCTGTCAACTTGCTTAAAAAGGTATATTTTCATCTTGGGCTGCTCTCTTTCCACATATCTGACTGACATTCTCTTGCAGAATGTGGCTACTTTGGGAGTTCTCATAAAGGGGGCAGGGAAAGTGGTTGGGGAGAACACATGATTTAGAGTTGAAAATCCTCCACCACTTTACAGAACTTTGACTTATGGTAAGACATTTAGTTCTTTAAAATCATAGTTTCCTTGTTAGTGAAATGAGAATAACATACATCCACGGCCCAATGTCATTACAATGATTAGATGAGATCCAGAATGTCAAGCCTCTAACTTAATGTTTAGGGAATAAGAGTCACCATAAATCATAACTATTGTTATTAGCATTCATTTTATCCAAGGGCTACAAACTTCATGGACTTTGGGATCTGAGAGCTAACATAAACACTTGATGGTGAGAGGAATTGAGGCACTAGGGAGCAATGATAACTGTGGCAGATTGGGGAGTGCATTCTGACCAGCAATGCCCCAAATCCAAATGCTGACAGTGTGCTGGTCAAATAAGCAAGCATGTGATTTCATCAGTGTGTGGCCCCCATCATTACACTGAGAGCTTACACGATACTCTACACTAAATTACAATTGTCAGTCTTGAAATGAGTTATTATACAGACAGATAATGATGTACATATACAGAAAGTGAGACACATGTGTGTATATATGTTCTCAAGTTTGAGAATACGCATTCATGGAAATTAACAAGTTAAAGAAGAAAACAGAAAGCACACTGTTTCAGATTATATAACCACAGAGAAAGAACAAAGTACACCTCAATATAATCAATGACTGAGTCAATGTGTTTCAATTAGGTAGCAATCAATTATATGCCTCATGGACAGGAAGGTATATTCCAGCTCTCTAAGTAGTTAAAAATTCTATTGTGCTTCTAATTACCTATTTAATTCCTTGAATACCAATGTGCAATTAACATTACAAATAATCAAGGTTAAAAATATAATTAATGCAAGTGTGATTTAGTTATAATTAAACTAATTACACAGATATGTAGCATAATAAGAGACTTGCAGACCATTACGTGGATGCAAATTTATTCTTCCTTTCAAGAGCAGTTATTTGAATTTCATTTTCCAATTATTTTACAAATGATGGAATGGAATAATGAAAGAGAAAGTCTTTCATAGATAAAATACAATGAAGCAGTTATTCTGCATCCTTTTGTAAATTCTGACTCTTTTGTTCATATGTACTTGTAAATAGAGAAGTTAGAATAAAATAAAAACCATTACTACCACAATCAACAAAATTACTGTATTTTTTTACTTCCATGACTGTAGGGAAAAATCAACAGCACAACATCAAAGAGATTCAATGCCATGTAGCATGATTCTCTTTCAGATGAGGTGTACCCACAACTAGCTTTTCACTCATAAACTTCAAATATTCACTCAAGAAATAAATTGTATTTGTTATTCTCAAATATAATTGGTTCTGAATATTTCATCTATTGACATAGACCAAGGATAACCCAATCCCTGTGCCATGGACAAGTCCCAGTCCCTGTCCTGAGCCAGGCTGTACAGCAGGAGGTGAGTGGAAGCTTTGCTTGCATTTCCAGCTGTCTGTTCCCCATCACTCACAATACTGCCCAAGCCCCACCTTCTGGCAGATGGGTATGGCATTAGATTCTCATAGGAGCATGGACCCTAGTGAGAACTAGAACTGTGCATGCAAGGGATCTATGCTGTGCATTCCTTATGAGGTGGAGCTGAGGCAGTGATGCTAGCACCAAGGGGTGGCTGCAGATACCGATTAGCATTAGCGGAGAGGTTTGACTGTAGAGAGATGCTAGCAGGCTCGGATCAAAATCCCATCATTGAATGGTGAGTAGCTCTCCATTAAGGTGAGACATGTAACTATTTCATTATATTTACAATGTAACAAGATAAAGGAAATAAAATGCATGGAGCTTGAATCATCCTAAAACCTCCCCTTGCCAGCTATAGAAAAATTGTCTTTTATGAAACCAGTCCTTGATGTCAAAATGGTTGGGGACTGCTGATATAGACTACAAAAATGTAAGTGCATTCTTTGCCTTCGGACAGCTGATATAAGTGGGACCCAAGAGCCCTTCATGACTGCAGTGTGGGAGAGGAGCTCTGAATGCAAATTCAATTGTGATTCCCTGGGGGTGGGGTTAGGGCACAGCCCCATGTCTCATAAAAAGAGGCTGAGAAAAGATGCTCAGTGCTAATAGGAAGTTGCTTATCATCCAGGCTGGATTAGCAGGGACAGAACCAGGACCAAGCTATCATGAACAGGAAATGGGATGTTCTCCATAGAACTGTGAGATGAGGACCCCAGAGGTCCACAGAAGCCTGGTCTTGTACTAGAGATCCAGGGAATGAACAGCCAAAGATATCAACAAAATGCTAAGACAGAAAGGGACATGGGGGCTGGGGAATGAGCAAGAGTAAAAACACATAAACTCACTAGTAACACGAGGCAGAAAACTCCCAGGCCACAAGAATATCTAACAGAAGGAAGTGAAATAATAAATAAATAAATAAGACCTCCTGAAGAAGTTGAATTCATCTGGACAAACAAAAGGATACACTAGGATTTTATGAAACAAACTTCAGAGTTAAATGATACCTCCTAAATGCTCCAAATGAATGTCAATATATACCACTGTCAAAGCAGACAAAATATCACAAAGCTGTTATAGCTCCTGAAATTGTAGTATAAATGATGCAAATGAGTCAAAATACAATTTTGCAAAATAAAAAGATTATGATCTTTTATGCCATCTGATAAAATGATTCATAAAATGATTCTTAAAATAATGTGCAATTATATAATATATAATATATAATATGCAATAATATATATTATATATTATATGTATTTAATAATAATATGCAATAACACAGTCCCCCAAATATTCTAAGCAATGGTAAAATGGAACTAGGAAGACAGCCCAGTACTGCAGTCTGCAGGAAGGAGTTAAGGGTGCCTGGTCCCCAAATCCACAGCATTGGATCCTTGATTACTTCAGGGTGAACTCATGTGAAGAACTGCACCTACAGGAAAGGCCATCTGGGCTGCCTTTCCTTGTGTGTACCAAGCCACAGGTGTCTTCCCTGTATCCAGGCAAGAAGATAACTTCATCACCAGGAACTGGAAGCTGGAGCCTGTAATTGCCCTAAATAAGCAAGTCCATGTCTGTACTCCTGTCTTCCACCAGGCTGGACAACACACTTGCTTCTACTGAGGTCCCTACAACTGCCAACTCAAGGACAGAGGCCCCTTTGTCCCTTCACTTATTCATTAATTTACCACTGTTTGTCCAAAGAGTACAGAAGCATTTTCTTGGCTATTTCTTCAGACCTTACACACCTTTCTGAAAAGCCTCTTGTACACATAAGATTAATAAAACTTGTGAGCTTTTCTTTTATCATTCTGCCCTGTGTTAATTTGGTTCTTACACTCAGCCAAAGAACCCACGTAAGAACTGAGGGGGAGGAGGGTCTCTTTCTCTCTGACACGAGGATGCATCATGAAACGTGAGGAATTCAGGCCAAACATTCAGCACACAGGAGGACTTTGTATCTAATAGAAGACATGTTTCTAAATGGTGGACAGAGATGCTTTGTTTTGAAAATATTTTAGATGTCATGTGGACAGAAATGAATTATATTTCTACTACACAACATACTCAAATATAAACTCCATATAAAGTAACCACATGAATAGAAAAAAAACACAAATCTTTGGAAAAGAAAATATGGAAAACAGTTTTATAATCTCAGAAAGGGAAAAAAATGTCTTAAGTTTCAAAAAGCAAAAAATAAAAAGGGAATAAAATAAAATTGACATCATTGAAATTGAGAATTTCTGTATATGCAAATCTGTAAAGCAAAGTTAAAATAAAAGGTTCCACTGACAAAAATATTTAAAACACGTAAACCATGCAAAAGATTCATTTCTGTGAGAACACAGAACTCTTATATTAATAAGTAACAAAGAGTAACATTGGTGAGCAAGGGCCAAGGCCCGGGACAGGAAATGGAAATGGGGACAAAGCCCTGGAGCTCACAGGTGATTAAGGAAGTCCAAAGGACAATAAGCTCCCATCGACTCACCCAAAATTAAAACTTCTAATCATGATTACAGAAGAGGATTATAAAACTGCTTCTGGAATATTATGAGTGAAATATCCAAAACAATCCTTTCATCTCAATCTATAACTTAAATATGCACATCTCTTACTACACAAATATCTACACTTACACACACAAACACACCCAGATAACTGACAAAATGAGAGGTAAACAAGCGGATATGTATGCATACTTAGATTGGCAGGGAACATGCAAATATTGACAATGGGTTGTAGGATTAAGGGAAATTTTGTTTCCATCTGATGCCTGACACATAAAGGCACGCAATAAATATTTGGTGAATTAAAGAATTACCTAATTGTTGAGTGATTATGATATTCCTGAAAACTGTTTTTTTCAGTTACTGTATTTGAACTCCAACATAAAAATATAAATCTAAAGCAATATTGTCCAAATCTCTTTAGGAACATTTCTCTTATCCCCACTGAGCAGACTGAAATCCAGTAAGGTCCTGAGAACCTGGTAGATAGTCATGGTCATGACCTTCAGAGAATTTATAGGAAGACATGCAGCTTTCATCATGCACTTCCAAAGACAGAGTTTGAAGTGGCTTACCATGGTACAGTGAGTTTTGCTACAGTAGAAATACAGAAAAGACCTCACAAGAATCAAGTAGCAAATCCAATCTCAGAGAGGTTTAGAGCTGGGAATCTCTTTACAAGAAGAAAACTCATGGCAGTTGATAGGAGTAGAGGAAGCAGAAAGACATCCCACCAATCTGATGGCCCCACACATGGAGGAAGAAACTCAAAGGCCCCATGATCCCAGGGGAAAACTCCTAAGGTTTAGAAGGAATCACAGTCATGCACTGTGGGAAACAGGAGTGAAAGAACTGGCTTAAGAGTGACATATAGGAATAACACTGGCGCACACGTGTTTATGTGTGTGTCCCACACAGCCTGTACAGCTCTGCTGGGTGAGCCGAACGCACAGTGTGGAGCAAAGGGAAGGAATGCCTGCCCCGCTCCTGCAGACACCACCATCCCATCCGTCTGGGTGGTGAGTAAGCATCCCACTCCCAGCCCAACACAGCCATGACTACTGGGAAGAGGAGGACAGACGGTGGCAGAGGGGACCCCCGGTCCCTGCTCACACCTTCTGAGACACAATCTCCCGACCTACCCTTGGCCTCAGCTACAGGGACAGAGCTCCACTCATTCACACTGGCAAAGTCTTTTCCATTGCAGAGAAGTGAAAATTGCAGGGGAAACATGGAGGAAAACGATGTTCCAGATTTTATTTCACAGGATTTAAGGAACTGGGGAGCTCCCTGAGCTGGACTATCATCTCCTAAGGTAGCAAAATGATTCACTCTGGATCTTACCCCATGGGTGACCTCACGACAGCGTGGCCTGAACTTGGGGAGATGTCACCGTTCAGCATTTTGAAAGTCGTGCTCTTCCCAGCTCCATTCACCCCCAGGAGCCCAAAGCACTGAGGGGAAATAAATGCAACAAAATAATGCATTAAATAGAGCACATTACATGCAAGGAAAGTTGTGCTAGAGCAGCACTTGCTCTGAGTCAACTCCGAGTTGGCACCCTTAGTGTGTGATATTTTGTACGTTTAAAATCACACTATTGTATACAGCACTTTATGGATTTCAGAGTACTTTCAAAATCATCCTGGGACCTGAGTAAGATAAAAATCCCAGTACTAATTCATAGACAAGTAAATTTATGTATGACAAAAGTCAAGAGAATGAGAAATAAATGCCAACCTTCCCAAATTATGCAGAGATAATGGTCTTTGCAAGTTGCATCATTATAGTAATGAAATCCTTCTGATTTCATTTTTCTATGTTTTAAAGTACTTTTTAAAATATCCCATCTTCCAGTCTCTAATTATACTCTCTGTATATGAGGTGTGATTAAATTTTAAATGTACTACAGTGAAAAACTCATGGCCATTAATTTCCCTCGAAACAGTCCCCACTGCTTCCAGCACACCCATCCCCTCGTCCTCGCCACCTTCTGCAGCAGTTCTGGAGCCCTCTTTCCTGAGCGTCTTTAGCTGTGCTGTCATAGCTGCCTCAATATCTTGAATTGAGTCAAGACATTTCCTTTTCATGGTCATTTTGACTTTGGTAAAGAGCCTGAAGTCGCATCATGCCAGATCCACTGAGGGAGGTGGTGGAAGGCAAACTAGTGCTTTTGTGTGACAAAAATTGTCATAAGCATTTAAAATCACTTGAGGGTATCAAAGCAGCCATGAAAAGATGGCTCCAGACACTGGAAACTGGAAACAAGACTCCAGAACTGCTTCAGAAAATGGCAAGAATGACGGGATAAATGTGTTCAAAGTGAGCAGGAGGATTCTGAGAAGCATTCGTGGCAATGCAAGCTTTACTGTGATAATGTTTTTAAAAATTAAACACTCACCACACAGTTCAATTGCACCTTGTACATGTGCACAGTTGGTGCACTGTGTACACGTCCAGCTGTGTCCTTCCTTTTCCACTAGAGAGACTGGAAACTCATTGCTAACGCAGAACCTCCGTGGACCCTGACAGTGTCAGTGACCTCTGTCAGTCTGGTCTGGGACCAGTCCTTCCCCTCAACCATGTGGAAAGAGCCCCTCGCAGTCCCTTTCCTGGGCCACCAAGCATACAGTACTTTCCCTGAGGTCACCTGGGGGCCTTAGACCCTGCACCTTGCCAGGCCCCTTCCGAGACCCCAGCTTTCTGGTGTATTAGGGCTGCTTCCACTGACAGAAACTGGCTTTCTGGCTCCTTGCATCTTGGAAAGTGACTACTTCTTGAATTTTTTTGTCACCAGGTCACACCTACCTGCCACACAACCCCATTATGTACCCCTAGATGCCACCAGATCCCCATGTTGCCATCTACTTTGATGACAATGCATCCCCCACTTTCCCGGCTCTCTCCCACTCTCTGAACTATGAGTCCACCGCAGGTCCCTGCTCTCAGACAGACAGCGACTGAACTGGGTACCCTGAGGCACACTCCATCGGCCCCCGCCCCACCCCACCACAGGCCTCCCACGCACTTGCCCTCCCTTCCTGTGCCCTCTGAGACATAAAGCACTGACGCTGACACCACTAGTGAGCCTTTATTAGTGCCCTTCCTCAGAACAATGCTTATGCTCTTGTGCAACATCACAAATGTTTATGATCCTTCACTTCCTACCCAATCACTTGTTCCTGGAGGGAAGAGGGCATACTGCAGTCATCTTTATCTTTTCTGCAGGCTCTTGTGAAACACTTCCTATGTGGGTGATAAACTGTGGTGCTCATAAAAGCTCAGAGAAGGGACCTGCAATACTAGGGATCTCAAATGTCCCGAGAGAGGCCCACGTGCTGAAGGGCTGGTCCTCAGCCCAGGGCCCTGCTGAGAGGTGGCAAGCCCTGCAGAGGTGAGGGAGGACTCAGGTCCTGGGGAGGGACCTTGAAGGGGACACAAGGCCCTCGTGCTGCCTTCTCCTCTCTCTTTAGCACCCAGCCATGAAGCAAATGGGCTTCTTCCACCCTGCACACTACCCACGATGTACAGGCCCACCGGAGACTTGGAGCAGGGCACCAGAGGATCAGAGATGGAAACCTCCAGAACTGTGTTCCAAAGTGAACCCTTCCTCTCTGTAAGTTTGTTATCTCTGTGGTTTTGTTGCAGAAATGAAAAGCTGACATAGAACCCAAATTTAAACAGCATCTCAGCTCACTCACATAGGCAAATCATTCTTATAGAGCACGACAGGTGTTTTTCTCTTACTCCTTAGCTTAAGCGAAGGCAAGAGTAGCTGCAAACCTGGGTTTAATTGATTTTGAAGCAAGGGTAAGAAATCAGTAAGACAGTCAAGTTTTCAGAGCTAGTCTGAAAGCAGAAGAAGCACTAACTGTGAAAACCTAACTTTAGCATCTTGGTTGTATTTTGCCAGACATCACAGTCTGCAGCATAAGGATGCCACGGGCTCACTTCAGGCTGCCCCTTGGCTTCACCTGACCTCAGGAAACCCCTGTCAGAAGCAGCTCCTCTCAGCTCACAGGCAGGCATGAGTGCCAGTCAGATGACAGGATAACCTGCTTTGGATTTCTCAGGAGCTCGGAACAATAAGCGCACAAGGTGCTCCTTTATTTTTAACAGTTAATTAAAGGTAATCATTTCCAGAATTGATTTCCCTTTATGCATAAGTACAAATCAGGAACAATTTATATGGCTTCTGTCAGTTCTGATTAAAGATTTCTTCAAGAATTAATGCCATGCTGATGGGGAAACATTCTCAGCTATGACTACGGTGTGTGTGATTTAATCTTCCACACAGTGCTTTGCTGGATGTGCTTAACTAGACACTCAATGAATACTAAAGCCCAAGACAGTGGTATCCCTAATTAACTGGACTTGTCCAGTGGCTGTACTCAATAACAAGTCATCTCATAGCCAAAACTACTCTGAAAACTCCCCAATTACATGAAACTTAAAACATTAGGAAACAAAAATCCTCTACAATCTATCAATAAAGGTTTCACATGAAGAAGTCAACAGACCCTCTCTTCAGTTCCACTTGTATGACTGTGGGGATTCTTCAATTTTTTTTTTTTTTGTACTGGGGATTGAACTCGGATCCTTGTGCTTGCACAGCAGACGGCAAAACCACTGAGCTAAATCCCGGCCGGATTCTTCAAATTTGAAGGCCTCGAGTTCAGATATCCTGAGCACACCACAAGTGGACCAACAGTGAGAGTCACACAGATTCACCACGGAAAAGCATGAAAAAGAAAAGCTTCGTTACCTCTCCTCTTGGTATGCCCAGACTAATATCTCGCACAGCCGTGGTCTTCCTGAAAAAGCTTCTGTAACTTTTACTGAGGTTGCACAACACCAGGATGTCTCCTCCCGTCCTTCCTTCAAACACCCTCCTTTGCTCTTTTTCAACATCTACGTCCTTAGGATGTTTGATGGTGCCTCGGACAGCAGAGTGAGTCCTGGGAAGGTAGAATCAGAGTTCATTCCCACCTGGGAAATGACCAGAATAGCTGACAAGAGAGAGAAAGGTGGACATCTGTGGAAACAGAAGACAGGGCCTCCACCGGGTCAGAAGTAGCTTCATCCAGAGCAGCTTTGCCCATGACCCTGATTACTGAGTGCACAAAAATCAGCTTCATTCCCTAATCTGCAGGAAATGTACATGTTCCTGAAAGACCCTGGAACAGATCAACAGTCAACTCCAGATAATGTCACAACTTTACAAATAATAAAGTCATGCCGTACCTTAGGTTCAATGTAATTAAAAACCCAAACATTATCACATTATTGTAAAATACCAATTTTTATAGGTGCTTTGAGTAAACAGCTCATTTAATAAAGTAGATTATAAATAAAAGTAGCCAAATAGTTTAAATTTATAGTACAAGTTGGATTTGATAAGAGTTGTACAACTACCACTTTACACAACATCTTGCTAGAAGTATGCAGTAAGTGTTTGCCAGAAGAATACAAATTTTATTTTGAGTTCTAACAGGTTCACTCAAAATCTGAATTGCTCATTTTTGTTATTATTTTCAATCTGTGGCATTTTAACTTTCAAGTACATTTCAATTTCTCCCATAAACTGTAATATGGGACCACTTTAAGGGCTAAATAGGCACAGATCACTGAGTGAAAATTAAACTAACAGGGCCAGGGATTTAGCTCAGTGGTTTCGCCACCTGCTGCACAAGCGCAAGGACCTGAGTTCAATCCTCAATACCAAAAAAAAAAAAAAAAAAAATTAAACTAACAGGAATGTCCTGACTTCTACAGAGTAATGTTATCATCCTAATGTCATGAAGAGAAATGGGTAGACGGTATTAATAACTTAATTTTGTGAGGTCTTGCAATTCTTACATTTTTTCTAAACAAAACGGTATTAAAAAGCAATCTACTGCCTGATCACACTCCTCCTACCACAGGGTGTCTGTTGTTTTACCAGGCCTGATCTTTTTATTGGTACTGGGGATTGAACCTAGAGCCTTCACACTGAACTGCACACTGAGTTACGTCCGTAGCCCTTTTGGATTTTTCACTTTGAAAAATGAGTTGCTATGCTACCCAGGCTGGGCATGAACTTGGCAATCCTTCTGCCTCAACTTCCCAGCCTGCTGCAATTATAGGCACGAACCATGCCTGGCTTGACAAAAACATAATTTATTCTACATACACAATAGGTGATGAGAAAACATAATGGGTCAGAGTGTACATTATATGATATCAGGGTATATTATATGGTGCCATTTATATAACATTTGGAAGTGGGCAAAATAAATGAAACAATGGAGATAAAAATAAGAACAGCAGCTCCTTGAGGGTGATTACGGACAGGCAGAGGGTGATAAAGGCCATCAAAGGCATTCAAAGGATTCTATTAATCCACTTGAGAGTCACTTACATGAGTCTGTTCAATTTGCAAAAACCCGCTGAATTACACACTTTCCTGCCTGAATGTTATTTCCCTGTCCTGGGTGAAGGTCTTGATGCTTCAGCCTGTGGTGGGCTTTTCTCCGAGGTCTTTTCTCCCTCCTACAGACCACACTGCCTTACGCCCACCCCGGAGATCTGCCCCCAGTGGCCACATCAAAGCTCCATGACCTTCTCCCAAGGGCCTCCTGGCATCCCCACACCCACCAGTCTCACCCCCAGCTTCCTGTCTCTGGCTCCAGAAGGCATCCAGGTGAGCACAGCTGTCTACATCTCCATGCTACTAGATGGAAGACAGTGATTGAGGCTGAGGACTCTCCCACAGTTAAGGTCCTAATTTATCCACCTATGCCCATCCATGTGCATCCTCCAGCCTACAATCGAAGACTGGTGTCTCCATGAAAGAGGACGGATTCCTGTAGCACTAGACATGGCAGGACTTTCTAGGGACTTGGCATACAGAGTAGCTGGAGCCCTCTGCCTCAGTCAACATGCAGGATGCAGTGAGCAAAGCCCAGCTCCAGATGGGAGAGCCTGTCCAGCTGGTGTTGGCCAGGTCTGGGTTCCCGCAGATAAAGGAGAGAGAGTCGGCCCCAGCTGCAGGATGGTGCCAGAGCAGCTGTGGGGTACAGGAGGAAGTAAGCTCCACACTCATGACCAGCAGCAGGTGGTGGTGGCAGAGTTCCTGCTCCTCAGGAAAGGCAGAGTCTCTCTGACCTTCACACAGAGGGCATGGTCTTCCCTTTCTCTTCCAAATCAACTACGACATGTGATCTAAAAACATGGTGGATGTTTAAATCTTTTTAATGTATTACATAGAAAACATATTCCCAAGAAGCCCCCTCAAAATCTTCCCCCTTGTTTTGAACACACTCATCCCAACATCCTTGTCACTTTCTGCAGCAGCTCCGGGAGTCATGAGTTGTGCTGTCCTGGCTACTTCAGTGTCTTGAATCCATTCAAAATGTTTCCTTTTCACAGTCATTTTGACTTTGGGGAAGAGCCAGAAGGCACAACTGGGGCCAGATCCAGTGAATAAGGCGGATGAGGAAGCACCATCATGTTTTTACAAATTGCCTTTTCATTGGATGGCGCTCAGCAGCAGCACTCACCATTTTTTATCACCTTTCACAAAGACATTCAGAGAAGAGGACTCTAGAACTGCTTCAGAAAATGACAAGAAACATGGGAAGGAGGGGGAGACTCGGAGCGGGAATTCAGGGCAATGTGTCTTTTACTGTCATCATATTTCTTGCTTAGGGTTTTTACAATTCCTTGTTTTTAATTTTTTATTTTTAGTAGTCCTGTCTGCAGTATGTAATGGTTACATTCATCATGGGGAGTTGGTACATGTACACAATATGTCTACAGTCACCATATATTTTGATCACCCCTTTCATGAAAAGTACAGTTTTCCTACAGGAATAGACTATGGCCAAGCAGACAAGACTAGTGCATTAATATGACAGATGTGCCCCACTCCAGAAGAAAGAGGCCTGGAGGCCAATGTCCTCTCTGTGGGGAGGACGGAGGAGCAGAGATAGATTCAGAACAGGAGCTGCCACCCAGAGGGGGCGTTTGTGAGAACTTGGCTTTACCTCTTCAGCAATGACCAGTGGCCTGGTAGGATCTGGATTTAAGTAACAAACTGGGTGGGCCTCACAGTCACTGTGAAGTGATAAGCACCAGTAAGCAACTTGGGCCTAAAGCAGATGAAATGTCAGTGCTCCATGACCCTCATGCTGGCCCTGAATGGCAGAGTGGACTATTTGCCGTGGCCATGGAAGACATTAAAATGTAGTTCATCAGGGCCAGGGATTTAACTCAGTGGTTCTGCCACCTGCTGCGCAAGTGCAAGGACCTGAGTTTGATCCCCGGTACCAAAAAAAAAAAGAAAAAAGAAAAAAAGAATGTGGTTCATCTAATACTTACATTTTGCAAAGTAAAGGTAAGATCCAAAGTGTTTTCTTTCAAGAAAAATCTTTTGTTATTATAGAAGGAAGAAACAATCTGAAACCCACTAAAGGGGAATCTACAGCACAGGTTTTAAGACAGACTGAACTATTAAGGGACATTGTGGAACCGATTGTTTGAAAGGCACTCAGAATTCTACCCCAAATTCAGTCAGTGAATGGAAATCTGCAAATTCTACAGTGATTAGGGCCAAGTCCAGAAAAGCTTTGGGATTTGTATTCAAAACTGTTACTTACCAGCTTAAAGGGGTCATGTAAGGAAATATGTCACGAAATGAATGAAAAGATATTATACAAGGGAATCACCATAAAATATCAATAATGTGTCTTTATAATCTTCATGGTAGGTTTCCAGTGACAGGACCTTCATTCATTTCTGCATAAAGAACCCCTCCCTTAATCAGATGTCAGAGGGAAATAGTACTTAGAAAGTGCAGGTC
The DNA here is from genome assembly GCF_053883595.1 of Heterocephalus glaber. Lineage (NCBI taxonomy): Eukaryota > Metazoa > Chordata > Mammalia > Rodentia > Bathyergidae > Heterocephalus > Heterocephalus glaber. The sequence continues at coordinate 12,851,811 of NW_028258381.1, forward strand.
AAGGGATTCAGGTTATGCAGGGGGAGGTATATTATTGTAAATTACTCAAGAGAAAGCAGAGCTCTTCCTCACATATTTCAAATGTATTATCTGAGGATACTTTAGATACCTTTGCAAAGCTACCTTCACTCCCATTTTTAGGCTTGTGGGGGCCACAGTGTGCACATGGAGCACATTACATAGTTCCACCTCCAATACGCCCCTCCTAGCACTGGCTTACATGTCTGCCTGACAAAGGTAAAAACACAGCAACAGAGGGAACCGGATATGGAGAAGGGCACTGCTTATCTGGGCTGAATTTCCACACCTTCCTGCTCCCAGGAATTAATGGCATTGCATCACAGAAATAAATTATGTTACGGTATCAACCAAGTTCACCTTAGGTGCTACAATGTAGCCGGAAAATGAAGCAGTTTCAAAATGGAAGATACACTGAGACAACTCAATAAGTGGAAAGATTATCTCACAGATTGGCATTTTATCCTCTGAAATTCTCCTTCCTAGTGCTGGTGACTCACACCAAACAAAAATCAAACTAACAATAAAAGGAACGTAAAATCGTATCAGAAGCATGGACAACACCAATCAGATGCATTCCTTACCTCACAACCTCCAGGACGGCTTCCTCCCTCCCTGCCTCTGTTGAAGGGTGAGCCCTTTAGAACATACCCTGCCCAGCGCAGAAGGTCCCGGTGGAGCAGAACTCGCAGCAGGAGGAGAACCGTGCCTTGCAAGGCCAATTCCACGAAGATCCAGCCCAGGAGGTGCATCTCGAAGGGACTCACATAGGAATCGATGCCGAAGTTATGGGTCAGGTCATACCTGATCTGATTATAGCAGAGTTCTATCAGCCCTTGACCAAGGCAGAACTGGGGGAAAATCGTGAAGACCCACTTAAGGACATCATAGATGTTCTGCAAATTCTGCACAGTGGAAGAAAGAAAAGCAATGAAATTAAAATCTATCCTCCTTTCAGCAACATATGCGAGTGGCTTCTTTTCTCCTTGCTTGTGTCTCAGGTCTTCCCTCCAATTCTTCAATGACCTTCTCAGCCACCCAAGCAGAGTATGATTCCTGAGATTTAACAGCTAACAGTATTTTCCTCACTAGTTTTACTTCCTAGGACCTTTTGCCCCTTTCTTCCTTGTCTGCTTTCTGGGATGGGAATGTCTACGCTATGGACGCCCCTCCTCTTTCAGAAGCCCATAACCTGTTTGGGTCCCACAGGCTCACAGCTGGGGAAAAATAAGCTCAGGATGTGTCTCTGAGTGTCACCCACAGCTGATTCACATGGCATTTGTAAGTGAGACTCTGAACTTCTGAGCTGATGGAGCAACAGGTTAAAACCCTGGTGGCTGTTGAGATGGGATGAACTGATTCTTCAGGTGAGAAAGACATGAATCTTGGGGCCCAGAGTCAAAGTAATATGGACAGAATATCTGTGTTCTCCTCAGATTCATACTGTAAAGCCAGTGCCCAGTGTGACGGCGTTAGGAACTGGGACTTTCTCAAGGTAGTCAGGGGTCAGTGAGGTCATGATGGCAGAGCCCCCACCACGAAATCACTGCACTGACAAGAACAGGAAGAGACCCTGGCTCTGTCTGTCTCCCCAGTGTGTGCGGTCACTGTGAGAAGGCAGCCTTGCAAACCGCAATAAGGCCCTCAGGAAGAGTCACGTCCAAGGCCATCTTGTCTTGGGCTTTTCAACCTCCCACGCTGTGAGAAATAAATACTTTTGTTTATGTCTCAAGTCAAGGTTTTTGTTTGTTTTGTTTTGTCGTCTTGAGCAAACAAAGACACACGGGTAGCATCAGTGCTCGGAGTTCAAATGGCTGCTACATAAGCAGGTCACGGGCACTGTGCTGCAGACTGTGAGCATGTAAATCATGTGCATGCCTGGCTAATTCTTAGCACAATAAACAGAAAATATACACAGTCATCATTACTAAGCATAGAACTGTGCAGTGTCACAAAACTAACTATAAGTAACAGGAGAGAACAAGGAGAATTCCAGAAAAAAATAACAAGCTACAGAGTTGAACACAATTTCAAAATTGATGCACCTAAAAATTTAAAATCTGCCATAACTTTTATGACTGTCTATACCACCTGACAAGCATTCCTCTTATTTTATAATGAGATTAAAATGATCACAAGGGTAAGCAGTTATCCACTAAATGTTTTAGATAAATCACTGCATGTCAATAATGTACCCTTTACCATATTTCAGTGTTTCAATAAATATACACAGTACCAAAAGGTGAGCTCAAGAGCCAAAGAGGAACCATGCCCTGGAGAACATGAAGAATGTCTACACGCCACACCCATGTGATGTGAAAGGGCTTTCTCCTGGCCTTTGGGACAAAGAACAAAGTCTTTCCACCAAGAAACACAGCCCTTGGAGAAAATCTACTGAAATGCTGGCCTGATGAGCTGACCTTTATACTCAGTATAGCTACTTTAAAGTATTTAACCCAGAAAGGACACATTAACTAGCACTTCCAAACAAAGTCCTGGAAAATAATGAAAATTTAGACTTGCATTTTACAGTCCTTCTCTCTTTATAGTCAAAATATAAAACTGTTCTAAACATACAATCACATTTTATAAGGTAGCAAAAATTATCATAATGTGTACTTATAACAAACAACAGTGTGTCATAGCATAAATATTAAACATTCAACCTACAGAATTGTCAATTCTATATTTCATACTACACAGAGTATGATACAAACTGAAAACATGGATAAGCTAAGTGTAGTCTTAAGGAATGTGGTTTGGGGCAACAGAAAACACAATAACTTTTGGGGTATTTATTGCCGAAAGATGGTATACTGTCTAATATAGAGAGATGTACAGAAAGTATAAAAGCTTCACTTAATTCTTGCTTAGTTTTTTCTTGACTACAACTAGTTATAAATTTCAATCAGTCTTAAGAGAGTTAATGAATTCCATTTTTTTGTGAAATTATATTCCGGCATCAAGGAATGCACCACAAGAAAGAATCTTGTATTATAGTGATAAGAAGAGCAGAATATGGCAGCTCCTAACAGGAATTTGTGACCAAGGAAGTGGTATACGAATTGGGGTGGCTCCATACCATGTCTTCAGGACCCTACAACGGTCCCTGGATGAGTGTGCAAGACCGAGTTAGTAAGGAACCCAAGCATGTGAAGGAAACGTCGCTGTGGGGACTGGTCCTGACCTGGCTCTGAGGCTTTTGCCATGGGGATGGTCTGCCTTGGGTCCCATTCTGAGTCACCAAGGTTCACAACACCCCGATGGCCCACGTCCCATGGACAGTGAGGGAGATAGGGGGGAATCGTGTGCTGCTCCCATGGATTTCAGGATTCTCCTCAAGCTGAGGCCAATTAATTGCTCTGCAAGCTCCCTCTTTGAAGGCTAGACATAGTAATACAGATTACTGTCAAACCAGATCTGTAAAAATCATTGAAACAGATCATCCCCCTCGTTGACTGCTTAATAGATATTTACATACTTCACTGCCTCCACACACACGAGGCACAATAATAAAATAATACTGCCCATCTGCGGAGAATGCACTGGCCTCTGAAATCCAGTGGTGAGGGATGGACCTGTCAGGATTAGGCAGATGACCAGTCCTGCCTCATGGAAATGATACCAGCTCCATGTGATTCCTTCCCAAGGAATGCTGAACCTCCCTGGGCATGTTCTCAGCCCTGCATCAGCCAAAAGCCTGGGCTCCCAGTCTCTCCCCCAGGAACGTTCTCCATCCTGCATCAGTCAAACACCTGGGTGCTCTGAGGAATCACAGAAAGTGACAGCATGGAGTTGTGAGAAGGCAGTCAGGTCAGAGGGGAGGAAAGAAAGCAAGAATGGGAAGGGCGGAGGAGCATGCAGAGTCTGAAGTCTCCTCAAACAGCTGCCTAGGAGGTGTCAGGGCTGACTGCAAGCGGAGGCCAAGAGTGAGGCAGCCCGGGAGGGAGGAGACAGCCTGAGGGGGCACAAGCTCTCAGCTGGACCTGGACGCCTGCCTGTGGGGACAGTCCCCAGAGTGGCCTGCGAATGAGGAGGCCAAGTGGACAGAGTCACTGGTCCACCTGGCTGTGCACCCCATGCTCAGGGCAGCCCTTTGCTCCACCACCTGGAGAGTAGTTCCAGGGGCCCCAGCCAAAAGGACAGGGTCCCCAGGTCGCCCTCCAGACTGAGAGTGCAGTCACCGACTGTGACCCGTCCTGCCTTCTAGCATCCGACAAGATGGGGACGCTTTGCCGGGACACTTTTCATTGCTTTCTCTCCCCTGCCCTTCCACTGTCAAACTCCCCGGGGAAGATGCTGGGATGTGGCTGTGGATACTTCCATGACTCTGTCCTGGCTCCTGCAGCAGCAGCCACTGCGCATCTTTTGTCAGCTGTCACCGCATGTGGGCAGGGCTCGCACAGCCACAGATGTTTTGTGAATTAGAGCCACTGTCTCTTCTGGGGTTTAAAGACAGTGGGCATGGCACATCTCCGCTGATTTCCAGTTGGCAAAGCAGCAACACTGCCAGCATCCCCTCCCTGCCGCTTGAGCCCTTGGAGAGGGGGGGAACCGTGGCTAACTGACCTGGGCTTTGGAGACGATGGCCAGGAGCCGGGGCATGGTCGTCATCAGCAGGGTGCAGAGGCCGAAGATGAAGTTCAAGGAGATGTAGGAGATGAAAGCCACGTCTGAGCTGGAGAAGATTCCAGACATCAGATACATCCATGGAAGTGATGCATATCTGAAAAGCATGGAGAAAGCCACGCTTCCTGTAACAGCTATTAGCCTGAGGCTGAGTTATGCATGCAGTTTATTGGCCTGGCGATTTCTGCTCATGTACCCCGGGCCCTCCCTGGAGGAAGCGCTGCTCTGGGGGCTTTCTGTGTAATGAGAAGGCCTTCTGCCTCCCTGGTCAGCCTCCCTTCCCCACCTGTCTCCTCCCAAGGGGACACCTCTATGGTGCCTCCCAACAGCCAAGCAAGCACGATGTCCACTTGTTATACTGAGAAAACACTGTGGAAAGCTGCAGAGCGGTACCTAAAAATTAAAACAGAGAGCTTCATTTCCAGAGTCTGTCGCATGCACAGCAGGACCCAGCAGTCACTGCCTAGGTGTTCCTAACCGCCCTCATGTGCCGCCCCGAAAGCCTGGCCCAGGAAGAAGAGAGCCGGCCACTCCGTGCAGTTTGCCAAGCTCATCCGAGGGGTGCTGCATATGGGCTCCTTTCTGTGGCCCCAAAGCCAAGCAGGAAGAGCCCTAGTAATCCCCTCCAAGCAGGCTCTGTGGGCTCAGACAACTTCAGGACCTAAGAAACCACCCAACCTCCCCAGAAGGAAACCTCCCGCTTTCATCTTTGTCCTCACAGCCCAAGAGCCAGGATTCCTTCTGGCCAATTTCCCTCGGCTCCTTCCTGCCACAGCATACGGGTCCCTTCCGTGCATGCCGCTAGGGGAAACTGGAACTTTGAAGTGCTGTTCCAAACACCAGCAGAGAAGCCACCTACTAGTGTGTGCTCCTGGGGGTTGACTCTGAGCTACATTCCAGCCCTTTTTAGTTTTTATTTTAAGACAGAGCCTCACTAAGTGGCTCGTTATGTTTGAGCATAGGCAGGGATCCCACTTGCAATCCTCATGCCTCGGCCTCCCTCAGCCTTTTGGATTTGTGGTGTGCACCACCATGCCTGTGGAAGTCACTTATTTTAATAAAGAACAGAAACAGGGAGATGGATTTTCTGGACAGAGGAAGGGGATCTGGGGATGGGGCGAGATGGGAGGGAGAGGAGGGGAAAGGAAATAAATAGGATCAACGTGTGACATGTGTGTATGTATCAATTTACCATGATGTATTTATTAGGTATCACAGGCATGCATTAATAATTTTTTAAAATAAAATACAAAGAATAAAAATTCACAGCCTTTCTCGTAAGACCCATCTAGCGGGCAGCCCTGTAATACTCTCTCCAGACTCCAGGTAAATTCGTCACTGTTTTCTTACGGTGATTAATTGTTTAACCTGCAACACTTCAGTGCCTCCTAAATGCCCAAGGCTGTTTTAATATGTTAACTAGCTCTGAAAATTATGAGACTTCAAATGTTGTCAGAGACGCTAGGGTGGCGTCTGGACAGCTATTATTCTAGCACACTTCCCTTTGCATATGAAATCCAAGATTGCGGAACGCATATCTGAGAGAAACGAGGCCTGCTCCTACTGTGGAAAACACTGTATACAGAATACTGTCCATAAAATCATAGTGTCCCACAAACGTCACTCCACATCACTGGGGCATGAGGGGAATTACTGTGGAGCCCACAGTGGAGACAAGAGCTTTAAAGCCGTTATTCTAAAACAGTTACTGTACAAAATAATTTAATTAAAATAATTACCAGAGACAAGCCCTGACTTCTAGAGACTTTAAGCTGCCAACACCTATGTCCAACATGAAGAATCAAAGCCCACGGGCTCACAAACACAGCATACCCCTCTCGACCTTCCCTTCTCAGGCAGAAATCAACTACTGCCCTGTGTCACGTGGCTTCTTTGAGAAGCAAATAAAATCATAGTATTAAGAGTAATTCTGCAAGTGAAATATAAACAGTAGGGCTGTGACCAATTTTTAAAAATTAACTGTTTGACTGATTGCAATACTGGGAGCTGAACTCGGGGCCTTTTCCCTGAGCTGTATCCCCATTGCTTTTTACTTCTAGTGTTCAGATATGGTCTCACTAAATTGCTAAGTTCCTCAGGTTGGACTTGAACTTGGAATCCTCCTGCCTCGACCTCCCAGGCTCCTGAGATTACAATCCTGCGGCAACAGGCCCTGCCTTGTGAACCAACTTTCGGGCTAGCTTTAATTGCTATAAAATTTGTTGGGGAGTGAATAAAAATTGCCTCTAATTAAATACTTCAGATTCAATCTCTCTGTTCTGAAACATATGACAAATTGCTTTGCTTTTCCACTGGACAGAATTTTTAGCAGCTGAACATAACCACTTTGGTCCACTTACACCTCCACTAAAAGGACCGGGCCTGTCTTTGTTCCTTGTAATCTGTGGTACCCAGCAGCTCTCTCTGCTCAGCCTGGTGATGTCAGGGTGAGGGGAACTCTGGAGCAGCACCTCATAGAGCATCTGATGTGGTCGGCAGGGTACAAAGCACAGTGAGCCTGTGCCCTCCTTTGATGGACGTCTCTGTATCCACAATGGGCAGCACGGATGCCTGCCTTTCCCACTGCCAGGCTGAATACCCCAATCTGTCCTGGATGGGGGACTAATTACCACCGAGAGGCCAGTCTCTGCTCCCTGGAGTTTGCTCAAAATCTGCACTTTGTCACACATTACATAACGCTCCCATGCTGGGTTGTATCGTTTCAATATTGGACAAGTAGATCAAAGCATTATCTAAGGAAAAAGAACCGGAGACAAAGGCCTAGTTTTCATTGATGCCCCTGGATCTGCCTATCACTGATTAATGACAGGTCTTCCAGTGTGGTTTTCATACAATTCCATCACAATCCTTTTTTTAACTACATTTTCTTTAGTTACCTTTCAAATACTTGGTTGGAATGAATATATTAGCAAAGCTGGTCCCCCTGTCTTTTTCTGGTTTTGAGGGAAAAAATATTGAACTGACTTATAGCGCATAATTTCTTGTCTCGAGAGACCAGGGCTTTTAATACTCTCCATGCTTTTATTAAAATATTATGTATAGTCTGAATGATTTTAGAATCTGATGGAGACCGGTGTCCTGTTCACAAGTGCTCTGAAATTTATGGAAGGGCATTATGTCACTGCCTCCCTGAGAATCAGCCCCTTCCATGCTGTGTGACTCTCCCGAGACACCTCATCTTCACAGCCATTCAACACTAAATCCACACCCAGCACCTCCTAAGGTCGGATGCTTTATACAGGCGGGACTGACTTTTCCTGCAGACACTGTCAGCAGTTACTTTCTTCTTTTGATGCGACTCTGTTTCCCCTTTGGATTAGATATCAAAGTCTCCTTGACAAGGAGAAATACTACTGGGCCCAGATGTTATCCTCTTTGAGCATCCCTTTGTCCATCCTCTCCGCATTCCCCCAGTTCCAATTCATTAAATGGGCCTGTTTAGTGCTGGCTGTCCTTGGGTCTAGGCCCAGTTCCGGTCCTGGAATTGTTCCCGGGCTCCTGGGACCTGCAGGTCCTGTGGACTCGGAAGAGCGAGCCAACTCGCTGGAACCCTTAGGAGGAAGTGTGTAACCTGTTGGCCTAGGACTGTGCAACAACACAACAACACACCCATGATCCTCCTGAAATCTTCTGGAAAATGTAGTTATGTACACAGAAAGAATTCCTAATTGGATGAAAAGTCTTAAAGGGGCTCAGGATCAAATCAAGGTCCACAGATGTCTCAAATCTTGTTTTGTAAGTTTCTAACCATTTGAAGTTACGTTCTTACCATAGTTTCTGAAATCTCCTCCTTAAATTTTAAAAATAATTTTACAGTGAAATCCATTCTCCACACATTGTTAGGGGGATGCCACAGAACACTCAACTGGATCAATAAACTGACATCAGGCCGTGAGACCTGGAGATACACAAACACGGATCTTTACATAAGAGCGCATCAGTGTCAAACAAAGTAGGATAAATATGTACTATACGTGTTGTGTCACTGAGGACATACTAGTTCTAAAGAATAAAATAATTCTAGAGATGACAATTATAAAGTTAAATTAACCAGACTGTTGAGCCACTGTCCACTAAGTTTGTACGAATGACCTAATTTCATCTCTACAGCAACAGAAACACCATTTATAGGGAAGAAACCAAGGCTGAGAGAGAGGAATTAACCTTCCCAAGACCACATAGCAACATCAATAGTAGCCAGCAATATCGACAGTAACCAAAAACGTATTTTTCCCATGTCCCTAGGTGTCTTTCCACCTATCCATCCTCCATCAATTCATCCACTTCATAATTCTGTGTACTTTCAGTAAAACCGTGCACCCTAATTAAATGCTTTCAATAATACTGGGTCACTGACAGAACAGCAAAGTATACAGTTGTTATTTTAGTTGTGATTTTTGGTTCACAGCTGGAGGTTTTATTTCAAAACTAGGCTCGAGTCCTGATAAGTCAGAGTATTATTTCCCCTACTATGAGAAAGCAGCTCTGACCCACTCAGCCGCGCGGAAACTTCTATGCCTGGCAGAGAAGACCCAGACACCCCCGCCCCCAAATGCACACAAGTCAGGGCACGGCGAGCCGCGATCTCGGTGAGCATGTGGAGGGGGAATTTATACAGCGACTTCTGCCTCTGCCATTTTTCCTCAGCTCAAAATCAGACCAAGCTACCAATATAGAGGAGGGGGAAGCACTCCAGACAGTGTGCGCAAGGGCTCTGTCCAAACGCAATTTCAAGCCCACAATCAACGGCCAAGTGAGAGCCCGGGGATCACCCCACCCCACCCCACGCCCGCCGCGAGGCCATCTAGCCTCGCTGACAGGCCCGGCACGGTCTCCTGATGACCGTGGCCCCTCCCTCCAGGGCCACTCATCACCCGGCTGGGGCTTGTTTGTTCCGCGCCGCCAGAAGCCACGTAATTGCTTGAGAAGGGAGGAAATCACGGAGCCGACAGCAGGTTCAAAGCCATCCTGAGGGTTTTCTCTTTCAAGAAACAAACTATAATTCTGCAGCAGCGTTTCTCATCACATACCCACCCGAACAGAGCCAGCAGGAGGGCCGTGGCTGCCAGGTTCTCGCGGAAGGTGAAAGCCGTTAACTGGAAGGCAGCGATGACTGAGACACACAGGCACGAGGACACCAAGTAAAAGAGCTGAGGAAATAAAACCAACAAAGGCAGAGGCCGTTAGAGATTCACACGGGAAGTACCCTGCTCGGGCCACACCCTGCTGCCCCCACGTGGCGTCTGTCACTAGACTCTGCCCTGACTTTTAAATGAGGTCATTAAAGTGGAGCCTGGTCCCCTATGAGTGTAGAGGAAATGAGGGCCAGGAGTAAGGCCCACGGCTGCGATCCCAGCAGAGGCAGGAGCATTACAAGTTTGAGCCCAGCTCAGACAACTTCATGACTTTTCAGACCCTGTCTCAAAATAAAACTTAAAAAAGCCTGAGGAGCTGAGCATGGTGATGCATGGCTGTAATCCTACCACTGGGGAGGCTGAGGCAGGAGGATCACTGTGAATTTGAGGCCAGCCTGAACTGCATAGTGAGACCTTGTCTCAGAAACTAAAAAAAAAAGTGTGTGTGGGGTGGGGTGAGGATGTAGCTCAGGAGGAGGCAGACGAAGGGGTGGGGGACTAGAACACAGACACACCAAGGGATGATCCTGTAAGGACAATGGGAGAAGACAGCCATCCACAGGCGGTGGAGAGAAGCCCTGGGAAGCCCACTTGCCTGTACCTGAACCACGGCCTTCCCACCTCCAGGACTGTGGGGGGTGCCGTGGCCGCCCCAGCAAGCTGGCACAGTCCCCGCCCACCTCCTTTGGGAAGGATCGAGGGCTGCAGACACTGGTGGAGCCCAGGACAAGCTCCTTCCCTACCTCCCACCAACCTCCCCTGCAGCTGCCCCCACAGGCCAGCAAGCAGGGCCTCCTGGGGCTCTCACAGACACAGTGCCGTCTTCTGGGCCACTGGCTGTGCAGCTGTGCCTCGGTGCCACCCTGTGACTGGCTCGCTCTGCTTATAGGTCTCAGCTTCAACTGCACTCGCCCTGGGGCTCCCACTTCAAAGTCCCCCCACCCCACCATCCTCTTCTATCTCTCGGGTGACCCAGGCATGAAGCAGTGGTATCCGGCACCGGTGATTTATTTGCTTGTTTTCTGATTTTTCTATGAACAGAGAGATCTTTGGTTTACTCATGACTTCAGGACCAACATTTCTGTGCATGTGGGTGGCTGGAAAAGAATGAGATAGCTAGGGGCTGATAAAGAGCAGAAACATCTCGTACAGAGCTGGAGGCCAGAGAGCCCAAGGTCACGGCCCCCCAGCAGGTGTGTTGTCTAGAGGGTCTTTCCCAGCCGGGAGGCAGCACCTTCTCACCCACTGTGTGCTCACATGGTAGAGCGAGCTCCACCTCAGGACTCCATGGCTTCCAAAGAGCCCACCCCCTGGGCCAGCACACTGGGGACCTGGCTGAAGACTGGCTTTGGGGAGCACACACGTTTACTTTAGAGAGAGCTGGGACACACCTTGCGCCCCAGCGGATCATGAAAATGCTCATTCCATGCACCATGAAATGCAAGGGGCAAGGATTGCTTGGATAATCATAGAGAAGCAGTCAACCAAAGCTGCAAATGTTCTGTCCTTAACCCCAGGGCCAGGCACCCCGGGTAAACCAGGGCCAAGGCAGAGTGAGGGATGCAGAGCACAACCTGAGGACGCAGGCAGGAGGAAGCCATGGGGCTTGGGAAGCTGGGTGTGGCCCTGGGGCCCAGACAGGTGCTCCTTGCAAGGCCTCATTCTTTCCTGCTGCAGCCTTCGCTTCTCCCTGGGGATGCTGGGGCCACTGGGCGATATTAAATGGCCGATGTGGGGAGCAAAGTGGCCCAAGGCCATGCGTGCTCTGGAAACAATCTGAACAGGAGGCTGAGGCTGGCACTGAAATCCTGCTCAGCCCAGCGAGCAGCAGAGTCTGTCAGTCACTTCCTCTCTCCCACCTCTGAGCGTCCATGGTGGGGTGAGGCCTGGGGCCCAGCACCTTCGTGCCTCTTCAGAGATTCATTCACCTCCCTCCCGCATGCTGACTGAGGCTGGGCATGATGCACAGAATCCGGAAGGCTGTGCTGTGGGAATCCCCACTGTCGTGACTGTCACTGGGAAGGTTTGAATTGAACTCAAAACAGTCAGTCAAACTCCTGAAATACTGGGGTAACTTATGTGTGACCTGTACAAGCTATACTTTAAAAAAAAATCTATCTTACATGATTGAAAGGAAATAAATCAGCTAAATTCTAAGCCAGCTCAAAGGCAAAAACATTATAGAAGAGCAACAGGTTAAAATGTCAGGTGCTGTACAAAATGCAAGGCAGCTGGTGCAGAACCTGGCCCCTGACAGTAAATGGGAGGCCTGGCCTGCCTTCCTCCTGGACCAGAGACTTCCGGGATCATCCAGAATCCCACGTATAAAGGCAGGAGGGTGACTGAATCACATTCCCACAAGAAGGCCAAGACAACTGGGAAACAAAGAGAGTGAGTGTTGGCCACAGAAGGGCATGGAGCACTCTGTGGATCATGGCAGATGCGCTTCTGAGGCAAGATAAACATCTGGAACTCTATCTATGCACGATAAACATGTCTGCCAGGGAAGAACTCCAGGAGCCTCTGTCCTGTCCTCGCGGGGACTGCAGACATGGTGTGGGGGTCCCTGTGGGAAATGTGGGCTCCCTCACACGAGGCAATGAGGACAAATCATTCATGAAGGACAGATCCTTCCTAATTCCTTCTGTCATCTTGCCCTCCTCTTCTTCCAAAAGAGCACTTCGAAGGTGACAATTCTCTCATTTCCTAGCTTTCCTGGGCGTCTCCAATTTCCCAGATCTGCAGCTGAGGTCCCCGATCCCCCTACCCAAGCCAGCCTGAGGCTCTGGTGGGCATCACTGAAGGTGGCTGGGCCTGAGATGTCCTCCCAATACAAGCAACCCTTCTTTGTGGCCTGTCCCAGGAGGCCACACCCTCCTGCCCCTGCCCCATGCACACAGGCCTACCATGTCATACAGGAAGTGAGTGACCCAGTACGTCCTGTAGCCAAGGCCACTTATGTGCTGCAACCTCTTGGCTCCGGTCACCCTGTCCCTCACCACGTTGCTCCCGACGCTGGCGGACAGGATGGAGAATCCCAGCACAATGCACAGGGCCACACCACACTGCCGGATGCTCTCCAGGCTGCGGGCAAAGCACAGCAGGTCCTCAGGTAGGAGAGGAGGGTGTGGTCCTCTCTGCTGTTACAGCAGGGCTGATGACTGGCCAGGCGTAGGCTAAAAGTGCGGCTCCCCACACTAGAACCCCGGCACTCTGGAGGGTGGACCACTGCTCAGAAGTTGGGGAAGGCATCACCGAGGAGCAGAGCCCCAGCATTTCTGCGTCTGCTGTCTAAGTCTGCCCTGGAAGCCGAGCCTGACTCCTCGTTAGGTGAAAGCCATCCCCACAGTAGCAGCGACACAGTGTGGGCTCTGCCTGTGTTGGGGTGAATTGGTCACAGCAAGCCTGCCAGTGAGGGCACTGGCGACAGGTCCCCCGCACTGTCCCGCTCCAACCAAGGAGATCCTGGAAATGACCGTGGCCATGCTGCAGCCACATATACCACACGCTCCCCTACAGACTTTTTAACTGCAGCGTTAGCAACACCTTCGTGTCCAGCAAGTGCTGCCAGCCTCCTCTCTGTCCTGGTTTTAGGGACCTTGGGAGCAAATGGTCTTTCCAGTGTCCCACACAATGAAACCTTCTCTGAATGGAACCACGTTCTGGGCTGCACCTCCTTTCCCCTCGTGTCTCATTCATCAGCCACTGCTGCTTGGACTCAGGCAGCTGTCAGGGACTATGAGAGGTAGAGTCTTGAATATCAGTGTGTGAAGGGCAGGGCAAACTGGGACCCATCTTTCCTGCCACAGTAATGACTGGAGGACAGAATTAAGGATTAAGCACGTTGTGGCCGGGCATGCTACACACAGGTACACACCTGTAATCCTAACACTCTGGGAGGCTGAGGCAGGAGGATGGCAAGTTTGAGCCCAGCCTGGGCAACCGAGCAACTTAGTGAGACCCTGTCTCAAAATAAATAAAAATAAACAGCCAGCCGTGGATGTAGCTCAGTTGGAAGGATCTGGGTTCATTCCCAGTGTCATTTTTTTTTTAAGCATATCATATCATGTTCCTACCTTGATAGGCAGGCTACAAACAATGCCCTCACTATCAAAGCAGTGTTAAGTTTGTTGACAATATGACACAGAAGGGAGATGGCAAATACAGAGGCTGTGCAGAAGACTGTACCTTGTAAGAAGACAGTGGAGAGTGACACTACACCCCTCCACTGGGACAGCAAGGCGTCTCCCACAGGAAATGTCAGGGCGCTGTCCTGTTTACCTGTGTGTGTGCCGTGTGTGTCAACCAGAAAAACTGTCCTGGGTGTACCTGGGTACCTCCCAGCTGGGAGCATAGGGCAGCAGTAGAACACTTGACTGGAGGCACCAGGCCCTGGGTGCCACCCCAGCACTGCACTCGTACACACAAATGTCCTGGAAGATGTGCACCCCACGCACTGCCGGGAACTCTCTGCCTTGGGACAGTTTCTCCTTAGAATAGGGCTGCATGGTGGTCCCATCCACTCGCAGCTCAGTGGCTGCATCTCCTTCCATTAACCTTCTCCTCCCACCCACCAGGAGAGGTCCAGGCCCGTGCACACACTAACTGCATACATCTCTCCTAAGAGATGTTGGCACAAAGATCTTCTATGCTTAGGTTTCCACCCTTCCCACTCACATCTTGTCTTCATTCAGCAAGGCCCCTCCATATGGACGGCTGTACAGCGTTATTCCTGTGAGGAGAAAGTTGCAAAGTGAGCCTTGAGCCTCTCCTGCCCAGTGAGTCACGGCCCACCCCTAAGGCACACAGACACCCCATGCCCAGCTCCTGCGTCCTTTCCCCAGGCCCCTGTCCACCAGCAACCCCAAGACCGGATCCCGCTGTGCAATTCAGCCATTGCGTGCTGACACTGCTGTCATTGCTAACGCTGCCAAACATAACTGGTTAACGATACATGTCACCAATGCCACACATGCACTGTACATGCGTTATATGATGGGCACTGTACTCACGTGTTACATATTATGCACCATAAGTGCCCCAATACCCCGGGATAGTTTATGATGAAGAAACAGACTTAGGAGATAAAAGCATGCAAAGGAGAGTATTTGGTAGCAATCAGGTCAATATTCAATTCGCCTCTGCGGAAAGCCAGCTTAGAGGGGAAAACTGGACCACTTCCTTTGGCCAACTTTTAGTTGTTTGGCTTTGCTTTTTTCAAATGCTGGCAGCCAATAGAGAGAAACTGCCACCAAGTTATCAACTAACAGGGTTTCATTGTGAAGGCAGCTCATAATAATACATAGCGTGGCATCCCTTGCCCAGCATGCCCCAGTCCATACTGCATGGAGAACTCTGAAACTTCACACAAGTGATTTGTATCTCGCCCTAAAGACTCTGCGAACTGTGAGAGTAATTAGATTTCTGCTTCTAATTGGTTGCCTCGAACATGTGGAGCTGAGTGGCTTATACTGGAGGCAGCATGAAGGCCCCAATCCTTGCTCTGTTTCATGCTGTAACTTCTGTGTTTTCTTCCGCTTCTCCTGACATGCCTTTAACTCATCTGTATTTTGCAGTCCCTTATGAAGGCATAGTAAGTCCTTCCTGAAACACCACAGGGTATAAGGAAACATAAATAAATTAAAAGCTACAGTCTTAGAACAGACCTCAGTTCTCTGAAGTCCCAGCAGTCCTGCCCCGACGCCCTGACATTGCCAGGCTGCCGCCTGCTCCCTCCATCACACCAGCCTTCCCAGCCCCTTCCCTGGCAAGCTCAGCTGTGCGATAAGGCAGGCGAGCTCTGCTCATAGCAGAAAGAACAGTGGGAGGCATTTGTTCAGCAAGTCTCTTCTACAGTCCTGCAGGACAATTTCTGTGATTATAAATTGATATTGTCCAGACATTCTACTCCTGGCTCCCAGTGTGTGGGCCTAATGCCTGCTGCCTGGTTTCCTAGATCCCGGGCTTCACTTCCACATCCATCTCGGACACAGTTTCTGGAGCCAATGCCTGCCTGCCTGGACCAGAACATCTGCCAGGCTTTCTTCCCTTTGTCTTCCAGTGAATGTGACTTCTGGCCTCACTCCTCATCGTACCTGCCAGTCACTCTGTGGACTAACTAAAATGCTGCCTCCTGAAGCTAGCAGCTAGCATTTCACCTGACAAGCAGCCTGGTACGGACCACTTGGCTATGCGAAAGCCAGCTGACCTCAGCAGTGCTCACAAAGCACACTGCCCAGGGTGATGGGTGTCCCTGCAGGTGCTGCAGACAGCGAGGGTGGGTCTGCAATGTTGTGTGCTATTCCGGGTGCTGCGTATGACTAGGAGAACCCAGAAAAGTGTGGTTAGCTGAGTGTGCGAGATCTGGGAATTATATTTTCTTTGGAACATAGGGGAATACTGGAATTGTTAAACATGAAATTGCACACACACACACACACACACACACCAAGAGAGTATGAACAAATGTAAAATATCACGTATACAAGGAAAGAGACTTGCTCAGTACTGTTTTGGAGAGAGAAACTCATTGGAGAGGAAGGTTCCAACCATATCACCAAGCATCTTTAAAATTAAACTGTGATTGTTAACTACAGAGCCTTCCTGACTCTCATGACTTAAATTCTACAAATAATCAAAGCCCAGGGGGTCCTGGGAACCTCGACATCAAAGCAACCAGGAGTGCAGGAGGCTTGGGAGCCCTCAAGGTGCCGCTGGTATCTGAAGTCTCCACGGGGACCCCGCCTTTTGATTTAACCGAGCAGAGTGGCCAGCTACAGGATTGCATTCAGCATGCAGCTCACCCTTCTCCCCAGGAGAACACAGGGTCCCCATCTTTTAACCATACCTTTGGACCTGCCTTCTTACCCCACCTCTTCCCTCCGAAGCACTATGGACTTTGATTTGTGGACCCTGTGCTGACTGCAGTCAGTCGATGGCAGAGTTGAAGGACAACTTCATGTGGCAGAAGTGTGGGTTTGGCCACAGGCCTCCGCTGGCTCTCCTCACCCCACATCCTCGGGCCCCTGGGTCCTCCCAGGCATCCTCTGATGATCACAGATCCACCCCACACAGCTCGCCCCATATTCTGCAGGCTCATGAGGACCCCTCCCTATGGAAGGCCTGCAGAAGTCCTCCTCATCCTCCAGTCTTTCCACACGAATGACTCCGTGGTCCTCCCATCACCCAGACTCAGAGGCGAAGGCTCCTCACCCCTGCCCCACACATTCCAGGAGTCCCCACATCTGCCACACCCCTCTCACCTCCATGCACAGCAGGGGCCCTGCCCAGAGGGCCCTGACCCAAGTCACCTCTACCCTGCCTCCCCAAGTTCACAGTCCCTCAGCAGCCTGGGAAACTTCCAAAAGGAGCAGGAATGCAAACAGAGCATTCATATTCTCCTCCTAGACACAGGTGCCCTTTTCAGAACAGCCCCACACTCATATTGACCTCTTCTCTCTTGACCTCATCTGAGACCCTGGGACACTATCGTTTCCCCGACCCTAACTACAGACTCCTGTCCCCTCTCCTCAGACTGACATCTTCTGTCTCAGGTCTCGCTGATGAATCTCATGCCCTTGTCTGAAATCACAATCCCACTTCTGTGTTGTGTTTCCTGCTTCACTGAGGTACAGCTGATGAATAAAAAATGTAGACACTGTTCCCAATGTACAATGGGCTGGCTCACAATTTTTCAAATTCATGGTGCGAAAGAGAGTTCAGTAGAGTTCATACTTCAAATTTTGAGATTTAGTCTCTTCCTGGGACAGCAAAAGGATGCTCTCTCTGGATGCTGGGCAGGGGCAGCCACTGCACCAGGTCCTGGTCACCCCACAATCACAGAGGGTGCCAGGGGGACCAGCACAGGGCGCCAGATACAAGGCTATACTGAGTAGGATAGTTGTATTACATGCATTTCCCACTTATAATATTTTCAACTCACGATGGGTTTATGGGACCTAACTCCATCATTTAATCATAGAACCTCTGTATTTAAAGTGTATAGTGATGTTTTAATTACATATAAGTTGTGGAATGATTATCACTCAAGCCAATTAACATATCTACCACCTCTCCTATACTGTTAGGGGAATGTAAATTAGCACAGCCATTATTAAAAACAGCACAAATGTGCCTCAAAAAATTTACAGCAGAACTACTGTACCACTAAGGGATTGATGAGATTATATCCAAAAGAAATAAAATCACTAGTTTAAAGATATCTGCACCATCACATCTATTGAAGCATTATTCACAATAGCCAAGATATGAATACAATCCAAGTGTTCACTGAGAGATGAATGCACATAATGTAGAGTGTCCATATTCATTATACACATAAATATTCACATCTATTTATGTATGTATATATATATATTTCATGTATCCATTCATCCACTGATACAGATATATAATATACATAAATACACACATATATATGTGAGTATATATAGGTATATACATTTTCTGTATCCATTTATCTATGGCTACACACTCAGACACACAGTGGAATATTATTCAATCTTTAAAAAAATGAGCTCCTACCTTTCACAATATCATGGATGAAACAAAGACACTATGCTCACCAAAATAAGTCAGAGACTGAAAGATGAATTCCTCATGATCTCACCTATACATGAAATTTCAAAAATCAAAGTCATAAAAATAGAGAAAGAAGGTGTTTATCAAGGGTCAGAGGAGGGGTACATGGGGGGATATGAGGCAAAGGGTAGAGACTTTCAGGTAGAAGATGAATTCAAGTTCTGGAGACTTAACGTTGCAGACTGCTATTAATAACACTGTGTTGCTTATTTGAAAGCTGATGAAGATAGATCTTTAGTGCTCGCATCACACATGCACACAAGAAAGACGAATTAAGCTGGCAAGAGGACAGCAGAGAAGGGAAAGGAGAGGCATTTCTCAGGCTCTGAGGCCTTGCTTACTTGTGAGCAGAGAGAAGTACCCAAAAGTAATAGTCAGCCCTCCTTAGACACAGCTTTCACATCTGTAGCTTCAACTAACCATGAATCAAAAACATGCAGGAAGAAATGTACTGAACTGAATGGGTGCAGACATATTCCCTTTGTTATATTCCTTACACACTATAGCCTAACAATGATTCACAAAGCACTCGCACTATTTTAGGCATTGTAATAATTGTTATGAAAAAATAATAATAATAATTGTTATGTTGTAGGCTTAAAACATCGTCTAAAAGTCTCTCAGGCTGGAAGGCATGGCCTGGTTGGAAGAGGTGGTTATTGGGCCCATGATCCAGAAGGGTGGAATCTTATCCCCAGATCTTCCTTTTTCTCTCTGTTGCCTGGTTGCCATAGGATGAGCAGTTTTCTTCCTCCACACTTCCACCATGCTATTTCTGCCTTGGAACCAGCCCACCTTGAACTGAACCCATTGAAACCATAAGCAAAAATAAACCTTTCCTCCTTTAACTTGTGGGTGTTAGGTATTTTGTTCTAGAAACAGGTAAGTGACTAATACTGCAATTTAGAAATTATTTAAAGTATATGGATAACTTAGTGACTTTCTCGTTGCTGAGACAAAATACCTGACACCCATAGTTAAAGGAGGAAAGGTTTATTTAGCCCACAGTTAGTAGAAGTTTCAGTCCATAGTTAGCTGGCTCCAAGGCAGGGCGACATGGTAGGAGGGCATGGCAGTGGAGGAACAGTCCATAGCAGGGCAGACAGGAGGTAGCAGCAACCAGAAGGCCTCCCTTCCCCTTTTATCCTATCCAGGCTACAAGCCTTTTGTGTGGTGCCACCAATACCCAGGGTGGCACTTCCATTATCCACACCCAGATCTACATTAAAACAATTTAGTTATCACACACACACACAAACGTAAACCTAGCATCACACACTCTAATTCAGCACCACACACCCATGATCCAGCCACCTTCCAAAAGCCCCACCTATGACAGCATGAGGCTTTGGGGGGACATCTAGATGACAGCTATAACAATGGAAGACAGAGGCATGCCTAAGTTATCTGAAAATCCTCCACCAATGCCCTTGTATACAAGGGTGCTGAACAGTGAGTATTCTGCTATCTGTAGCAGGGAAGGATCCTGGAACAAATTCTGCACAGACACCAAGTGATGACTATCCACACATGAATCTGTGGTCATGAATTACATGCAGTTTAGGACATTAGGTTGTTTGTGTAAATTCTCATTCTGTCACATCAGGATTATTATGGCCACTTCAGAAGAGGCACCTCAAGCATAGGTATCTGAAGAGCATCCCAGAGTCTGACAACTGTGACGAGCTAGGACTCAAGCCTACACCTTCAGATGTCTCGATCTACTTTCCTACAGGCATGTCACACACCTCCTCAGCACATGCTTCTGACTTTGCAAAGAGCAGAGCCACTCAGGAGAAGGAGACAAGGCTGAAGGTCAGACACCTCTGCCCTGCTTATGGTGCAAGGAAAAGCTGCAAACTCTCTTCACAGAGAGTTCAACAGTACAACTTTAAACTACCAAGGTTGGATCTTCACTTGACCAGGTTGCACCAATATCTTCTCTTACATTTAAGCCGATATAGCAATTGCGCAAAGATTAAAAACAGTGCTCAAATACGTCTTTTCTCTAGCCTCACTCTTCTGTTATGAATTTATCACCCTCCATGGTAGCACACTTCCTGGATTTCTGTCACTGCTTCAGAGTTTTAATCTAAGAGGCCAGGGTACATCTGGTTCGCATGTCACCGCAGAAAGACTGCCTGCTCCAGCCCTGAGTAACTCCCAACACACCAGTCACGATTCTGGGTGCTCTTACTCTGTAATCTGGTGGTGAGATTCGGTGCTGAAGACACCAGCAGAATCTCCATGCATCAATCTATAAGTCAGCCTGTAGTGTTCCAGAATGGTAGATTCTTGCAGAAAATAAAGCACCCCCATAATGGTCCAGGCCAGGCACACCCTCACATTTCAGAGGCAGAAATGGAAGCTGAGGGAAGAGACAGAATAATGGAGCACAGAACTCCCTGGCATCTGCAAAGCCAGGCCTGTGCCTCTCCTGGCAAATCACCCATCACCATGCAAAGGCTCTGCACCTGGATTAGGGCCCTGTCCAGCCAATTGTGTGCACGGCACAGAACAGAAAACCTTACCTGCAGCAGGGGTGACACAGAGAAGCCTATGTATTTCGCAGGAGGAGCTGCAAGAGGGCCCACGCCTACGACAGCCACCAGCCCTTTCCCAGCCCTTGCACACAGATAGAAGCCTCCTGGGCTCTATCTGAACTGGAAGCCAACACTGCAAACATCAGAACCCATGAACTACTGTGTTGCGTCTTCCTTTCTGGGGCCCTCACTCGGATATCACTCACAGGGCTACACCTTTTCAGGTGGCACTGACTGTACTGTGATTAACATATGCTGCTCACAGAATAAATATTTCAGTATAATGCAGTAAGGAAGAGTGCATGCTGCACACAGCCCAACAGGGCATCCTAGCATGGGCTCATCCTGCCCTGTGCTCAACAGATGCCATGACCAAGGCACCTGTAACATCCAACACTGTTCAAAAAGCCAGAAAATCCAGGGAGCTGAGGTATGCTTGCAATCTCAGCAGTCCTGGAGGCAGAAGCAGGAAGATGACAACAATTTAGCAAATTAGTGAGACACTGTCTCAAAATTTTAAAAATGAAAAAAATTTTTAAAGGGTTAGGGGATGTAGTTCAGAGTGAGGGCCCTGGATTTAATCTCCCAATACCACACACACACACACACACACACACACACACACAGACACACACACACTCACACACACAGAGGAAAGAATATTGAGTGCTTTCACCATAAGAAAATATGAGTGCTGGAGGAGGCAGGCATGTTTAACCTGATGTGAACATTCCATGATGTGTACATCTATTAAAACATCACATGTGTTATGGCTTCTGTCTAGATGCCCCTCCCCACAAAGCCTCACACAGTCATAAGTGGGACTTTTTGGAGGTGGGTGTGTGATACTGGGATTAAGGGTGTGTGATAACTACACTGGTTTAACACAGTGCTGGGTGTGGATAATGGAAGCCCCGCTCTGGGTATGGGTGGCACAGATCAATGGCTTGTAACCCGGATGGAATATATAAGGGACAGAAAGAAGGCAGGCTCACTGCTGCTGCTGCTTGCTGCCTTCTGCCTGCCATACCATGAACTCTTTCCCCTTTCTGATGCCTCTCTGCCACGCCACCTTGCTTTGGAGCCAGGCAACTACAGACTGAAACCTCTACAAACTGAGCACCAAAATACTGTAAACCTTTCCTCCTTTCACTTGTGGGTATTGAGTATTTTGTCCCAGCAATGAGAAAGTAACAATGACAATACGGTTTTTATGAATATACTTTTATGTTTTTATGAATCCATTTATAAATCTATGACCACTACCACTCAGGTAAAACTTACTTTACATCTGTTCTTCCGTTTTCAAAATTAAATTAAAAACTCTCTTTTAAAATTAAGATACAGAGAAAATGAGAGGGCCTTAGGTCACAGGACTTAGGACTGAACAGCACCAAGCAAGCAGGATCTGACCATCAGCCTGTGGAGCTAAGTAGAGGTCTGTCCCGGCTTCTGTGAGACAGCAGCATGCCCTAGTGAGGATGGGGCGAGTGGCATCCTGCCTTCCTTCTCTCTGAGTGGTGGAAATCTGGGCACCGGACACTAACTGGGTTCATGAAGGATGCAGGAAAGATGGGGACCCCCTCCTGCACAGACTGAGGTGTGGGCAGAAGTGTGCTGCTGGGGCGATGAGGAGGTGGGGGGCTGCCCCCGGACAGGACCATGAATGAGGTCAAGACTGGGCAGAGCTCGAGTCACCCGGAAGGGAAGGAGAGACTCGGGCAGTTCCAGGGCAAAGGGCAAGTTGAAGAGCGCATGGGGTCCACCTGTGCACAATGAGCCCAGCGACCCAGGCTGCCTGCTGGCTGCGGGAGGGAGGGGAGCGCTCTTAGCCAGAGCAGGAGAGGCGGAGTGAGCTCTACCCTTTGTAAATTTATTTTTTATTAGTTCATGTCTGCAGTACAAAATGACTGCATTCATCATGGGGCCCAGGTTCACGTACACACCACATCTTATTTCTCTTTATTCCCCTTCTCCTCCCTTCTCACCTCCTCCCTCCATCTCAAGATCCCCTTCCCATTTACCAAAGATCTGTCTCCCTCTTTCCGGCTGTCTATCTTGTCTTTTGTTCTCTAAATTATTTATACTTTGGGTTTCTCATATAAGAGAATTTATGAGATATTTAAGCTTCTGTGGTTTATTTCGCTTAACATTATGGTCATTAAGTGCATCCATTTTCCTACAATTGATGCAAGTTTATCCTTTTTTATGGTAGAGTAGTATTTCATTGTGTATAACTGCCATTTTTTTTTAATCTTGCAATCTGGGTTACTGCTACCTTAGATGTTTTCAACATCCACATTTGTTTTTAGTAGCAGCTCTGCAGAGCTACATATACTTAAAAACCAAGTTAATATGTCTTTAAACTGGGGCTAAGAAGATTCTATGTGTATTTTGGAAAAAGTGGATAAAACCTGGTGTTATTTAGATAAATGATCTGCATGTGCATATTCTCAAAAGGAAAATTTAATGAGTGGAAGGAAAATAAAAAAGACGCGGGGGGCGGGGGGGGTGAGCACTTCCCGAAGTCTCACACACCTCTCATGCCTCCCCTTGATTAGGAACAGCAAGGCTTTAGGAGCTGGAGCCCCTTCTATGGTGGGGGGCGGGGGAGAGAAAATGCAGCTTATGGGCTGCTCACCCATCAGGAGCCCTGTCTATGTGACTTCTCTGGGGACAGGACCCACTGTGGACAAGGTGCAGACCAAGGGGTTATAGGCAAGGGTCAGGCAGGGAAGGAAACTGAGGCAGAGGAGAGGTCTAGGCACCAATCTGAGGCCAGCTGAGCAGAATGAGAGGTACAATGCCAGTTTTCGGAATCTCCATTTAATCCATTTTGTGGGAGGCCTGGAAAAGCATTTAGAGTCTTTGATGTCCACAATGCAAAAACCACTTTATTGTAATGAACAATCTCTGTAATTGGGTAATTATTTTCATTGTCAATGTGCACTCAATGCTCTATTTAGGTAACAATGGTATTGTGAGAGGACCTTGTGCTGGGTGACATTGGGAGGGATCTTAAAGGAAAGGGCCACATTTCAGCCTCATGCTGGTTAGAGAGAACTCTCCTCTCTCCAACATCACTTCAAAGGTTTGCAGAAATGACGTTTTGAAATGTACCTTGTGGGCGTGTTTGAATCATTTTTCTTTGATTGTTCTTGTCACTTATATTCTGGCTTCTCTGTCTTCTCTGAATTGGCCCACAGCAATGTATAACTGTGTAAAATTAGTTCTGTCATTTAGTATTCTCATTATGGCAACATCTGCTATGGTTTCTAGAGTTGGTATATTTGTCATTTGTAAAAACACACATCTGTGCTTTTGTCCTGCATCCATTATGACAGCAAGATACTTAACACATCCACAAGCCCAGCCATCACTTGAGGGCTCGTTACTCTTATATAATGTGTGACTCTGCAAGTAATAACACCCAGATGTCTGTAAACGGAAAGCTTCACCTTAACGTCAACATGCATGGAAAAGTTTGTTCTTATAATTGATTCACCAAGACTCATCGGTGACATGAGAAGAGTAGAAATATTAACTCACTCAGACAACATTAAGACAAATATGTGAACTCTTCATACTAAAAGGTAAATTCTGTGGCCTTCCCCTTGCTTCCTACTCTTAATCTCTCCTGGAAAAAGATGTGGGTTTTTTTCTGAATACGACGATTTATTATAACTCTCACTGAGAAATTAAAGCCAATTATAAGGAGGTCTTGTATTTTAAAACAGGGTAAAGAATAAAAACAAATTGTGATCTACTCCAAAAACAATCAGAAGTAATCACTGTTTGCACTTTGTGCTAATTATTTTCTTTGGAGTTTTCTGTGTACATACGTTATCATTGAATATATTATCATTCACTTATGTTTTATGTTGTTTACCTTAATTTCATTCATGGATCATTCTTGACCTATTAATATTTTGCCACATGGAAGAAAGGTATATAATGTGCTTCATGCAAGTTCTTCCTTTATCCTGTGGATTTTATATTATTGTTGTCTTCCTTTGGGTTAACATCTCAGATAGCTGTCTGAGAGCATTCTCTTTTACTAACAATACATCTACTTGGGGCTGGGGATTTAGCTCAGTGGTTCCACTGCCTGCCTCGCAAGCTCAAAGTCCTGAGTTCAATCCCGGGTACAAAAAAAAAATACATCCACAGCATATTTTTTAAATCTACCTTCTATATGAAGGTATCTCTGTGGCCCATTCACTCGATAGGCAGCATCTGCAGTGGGTACGGAATTTGGATGTATATTTTTTCTTTCCAAATTCCATACACAGTATTCTATTAGCCATTGTTTTTGAGGTGGCAGGCCAAAAAATATCACACTCCAAAATCCAGTTTAAACAACCCCAAACATGTGAGTCCTTCCTCCCACCCCTGGAATGCTATTGATATTTGTATGTTGACTTTGTATCCTGCTATCTTGCTAAGTTTGTTTATCAGTTCTAGGAGACTTCTGGCAGAATGGTTTGGGTCTTCTATGTAAAAGATCATATTGTCTGCACATAAGAATAGTTTGATCCTGCCCTTCCTATACCTACCGCCTTTCCTTCTCTTGCCTGATTGCTCTGGCTAGTGTTTCCAATACTATTTTGAATAGGAGTGGTCATAGTGGACATCTTTGTCTTGTTCCTGATTTTAGAGGAAAAATATCCAGGTTTTCCCCATTTAATATGATGCTAGCAGTAGGTTTTTCATAAATGGCTCTTACTAGGTTGAAATAAGGCCTTCTCTATCTGTTTACTTCAGGGCTTTGATCATGAGAGAATATTGAATGTTGTCAAAGGCTTTTTCTGCATCTCCTGAAATGGATCATGTGATGTGTTTGCTTGCTTCTGTTTATGTGATGTGTTACATTTATTGACGTGCATGTGTTAAACCATCTGGCTACACACATGCAGAAGGCTGAATCTAGACTCATATCTCTCACCACATACTAAAGTAAAATCAAAATGGATCAGACCTAGATATTAAAATAAAAATACTGAATATGGTAGAAGAAAAAAATAGATAAAACTCTTAATGACATAGACATATGCATGGCCTTCCTGAATAAAACTGCAGTTGCACAAGAACTAACATCAAGAATCAATAAATGGGGTCAGATCAAATTAAAAAGCTTCTGCAAAGCAAAAGAACCAACAGAATGAAGAGACAAGTTACAGAACGGCAACATATTTTGCTAGCTATTCCTCAGACAGAAGACTAATATCTAGAATTATAAAAGGTAGACTCCCAAAATAAAAGATCCAGTTAAAAAATGGGCAACTGAAATGAGCACACACTTCTCAGAAAAAGAAATGCAAATGGCCAATAAATACATGTCAAAAAATTCAATATCCCTGGCCATTATAAAAATGCAAATTAAAACAGCACTGAAATTCTACCTTACTCCAGAAAGAATGGCCATCAGCAAGAAATGAAATAATTACAAATGATGGTGAGGCTGCTAATGCAATCTTGAGCAAAAATCACTAAGTTAGAGGAATCACAGTACTTGAATTCAAAATATACTACAAAGCCATAGTATTCAAGCAGCATGGTATTAGCATAGAAACAGACACATAGACCAGCGGAACACGATATAAACCTATACATCTATATTTAACTAATTTTTTAACAAAGGCATTCTGATAAGGTTTTGGGAAAAGGACAATATCTTCAACAAATGGTACTGGGGAGACTGGATATTCACAGGCAGAAGAAAGAAACTTGACACCTATCTCTCAACATATACAAAAATCAACTCAAGATGGATAGAAAATTTAAATGTAAGACCTGCAACTATGAAACTACTAGAAGAAACAATAAGAAAAACACTCCATGACATTACACAGTGCAAAGATTTTTTTTGGATAAGATCCCAAACACACAAGAAACAAAAGCAAAACAAGACAAATAGAATTACATCTTCTGCACAGACAAAGAAACAATCAACCAAGTGGAAAAACACTACAGAATAAGAGAAAATATCTGAAAACAACACATCTGATAAGAGATTGATATCAAGGATATATACTCTATAGCAAAAATTTAATTAAAAAATAGAGAAATATCTGGCTAGCTATTTCTTGAAACAAAACATACAGATGGCCAAAGGTATACAAAAAGTTGCTCAACATCACTAATCATCAGAAAACACAAATCAAGATGAGATATTGCCTTACTCCTGTTGGAACAGCAATTACCAATAAGACAAAAGATAACAAGTGTCGGTAAAGGTGTGGAGAAAAAGGGACACTTACACACTGTTATTGGGATGTAGATTAGTACAGTTATCATGGAAAACCCTATGCATGTTCCTGAAGAACATAAAAATAGAACTACCACATGACCCAACAATTCCACTTTCAGGTATGTACCCAGAGGAAATGAAATCAGTATGTCAAGAGACGCCTGATGCCCTTGTTCACTGCAGCACTATTCACAATGGCCAAGATGTGGAACAAACCTATGTACCCACTACTGATGAATGGGTAAGGCAAAATGTAGTGCTTATTATTATTATTATTATTATTATTATTCATAGCATATTATTCATCCATGGAAAAGGCAAAACCCTATTATCAATAACATGGATGAATGTGGAGATCATTGCATTAAATGAAATAAGCCAGGCACAAAAGCCAAATCCTGCAAGATCTTACTTACACCTGGAAGCTAAAAGAGTTAATCTCACAGAAGTTAGTCTGAAAGTGGTTACCAAAGCGAACTACTGGGAAATGTATGGAAGAGGAGACAATGGAGAGAAGTTGGAAAAGTGGCTATAAAGTTACTGTATTAGTTAGCTTTCTGGTTGCTGAGACACAGTACCCAAAACCCACAACTTAAAGGAGGAGAGATTTAATTTGGCTCATGGTTTCCAAGGTGTCAGTCCATGGTAAGCAGGCTCCAAGGCAGGAACATCATGGTTCAGGGTCATGGTGGAGCAAAGCTGCTCACTTCATAGTGGCTGGGAGGCAGAGCAGGAGAACAGGGCCAGAGAGAAGGGACAGGGACCAGATGTACACCCCAAGGTCACACACCAAGACACATCAGGAATGTGCTCTACCAATCTGCTGGGTGTTTCTTTTTTATTATTATTATTCATTACTTTTATTTTA
Source organism: Heterocephalus glaber (assembly GCF_053883595.1). Lineage (NCBI taxonomy): Eukaryota > Metazoa > Chordata > Mammalia > Rodentia > Bathyergidae > Heterocephalus > Heterocephalus glaber. The sequence continues at coordinate 12,879,876 of NW_028258381.1, forward strand.
TGTCATGTTAGGTGTTTCTTAATCCAGTGAAGTTGACATATCAGGGTTAGTAGTCACAGTTACAGAGAGTAGAAATAGTTTCTGGTGTTCTATAGCACAGTAGGGTGACTATAGTCAATAATACTCCACTGGATATCTCAAAATATCTAGAAGAGAGGCTTTATAATGAATGAGATAATAAATATTCCATGAGATGAATATAAATATTTGATCATCACACAATGTATGCATGAGTCACAATATCACATTGTACCCATTAATGTAGACAGTTATTTCATGTCAGTGCCTAAAGAAAAATTAAAGGACACAGAAGAGCTTCTTCCAGCTCTGGATGCAGTTGGTCCTCCCTAGCCTCAGGAGCCAGCTGTTGTCTGCCTTGTCCCCAGCCCCACTGAGGGGACTGTGGGCCCCTGGCTCCTATCTTCCCTCTTTGTCTACTTCCCTTCTCCATGATGAACATGTGAATCAGCTATGTCTCCCAGTTCAAACACAGCTGCACATGCATCACCTGGGACACTGGAAACTCCTACTCTCAAGTTGCCCAGATCAATCAGACCAGAGTCTCTGGGTTTGCAACAGAAATCAGTATTTTTAAAACTCCCAGACGAACACAGTGTGCAGCCGGTTGGACCATGGTGTAGGAATGCCCCTGTGCCACGGCCAGAGTTCACTCCTCTCCCATGGCTGTGCTTGTTGGCAGAATCCCCGGGCTTGGGTGTGAAGGTGAAGCAGTTTAACTCCAAGGCTGGGAACTGTCATCCCCACCTCCACCACTGCCTCACATAGTGCAGGAAGAGCACAGCGCCCGTCCCCCTATGCTGTGACTGTCGCTTCCTGGAGGATGTTCCCTCTTACCTGCTTGGGAACTAATGTGTTTGATTTTCTCTTTTGATTTATTCCTTTCATTTTACTAAAGCAAATTTCCTCTCATGTTCATTCTTCTACATCTCCCCTTAATTTTAATCCAATAAGTATATGCCAACTTAGAAAGTCGTAATGATAAAAGCAGCACACATTTACTTTGCTGCACACTTATCTTTTTTACAGAATGTAAACATAGTACAAAGAATGGTACCAAGGATCAATTATTTAAATAAACATTTACTGAAATCCTCTTATGGATAAAGACTTTAGAAAAACACAAACATCCATAACATAAACACCTTCTGTGAGGAGTTTACGTTCTTATTACCAAAGACAGAGGTGCAAACCAATAACGGCAATGAAAACCACTGAGTGTTGTAATGAGCTAACAAGGTGTCTTGAAACTATGTTATGATACATGAACACTTCTTGGAAATGCATGTGGGGACGAACTTTAGAAGCTAGTGACTGGGAGAAGAGAGATGAAGCCATTAAGTCATTTTGCAAGGGTGTTAAGGATCCTGATGGAAAGCACAAGGTCCTGAGTTCAATCCCTGGTACCAAAAAAAAAAAAAAAAGAAGGATCCTGATGGATTTACGAGACACCTGAGTCAGGCCTTGAAGTTGAGCAGGAGGCAGGCCTGGTGGTACACATCTGTAACCCAAGCACTCTGGGAGGCTGCAACAGGAGGATTACAAGTTCAAGCCCAGCCGGGGGAATTTAGTGACTTAAAAAGGCCCTGTAGTTCAGTGCAAAGGTTCTGGGTTTGATCCCCAGTACTGAAGAAAAAAAAACAACAGTTGAGCGGAAACCCACGGGGTGCAGAAGGGTTAGGCAGCCCAATAAGGAGAGGAAGCTGAGGGACAGCTTGGCGTCAACAGCCCCTTCCCTGAGAGAGCCTGGGCCGCACGGCAGCTTGCAAAGTCCTGCGCTGGGCAAGGACGAGGACAGTTGCAGGCTGTACCAACCACACTTTGGCAGCAAAATGTCAACGTCCCGATGGTAGTTCACTACCGAATGAATATAAGTGGATCTGACCACCCACAAACGTGCTTCCGGAAGGGAGGGAGCGGAAAGGGGTGCAGTCGAACACCCGTCCTGGATCCCGAATCTGTGTTTGTGGTTCTCATTAACAGATGCTGGGGCAGCAAGAGCAGCTGATACCTCCGTGTCCCCTCCCCGCGGCCTGGGCAGCGCCGCCGAGGCCTGATAGGAGAGTCCTGCACTGCAGTCTGTCGTCACTGGCGGCAACTCCCAACACAGCTGCAGGAGTCCTGAGCCTCTGTACCACTATATCCAGTTCATTTAATATTTCTGAATGTTCAAAATACACCTCTTCACCTCCTCAGCCTGCTGAAGCTTCGCGTTATTCCTTATTTCACACATGTGCACACACAAATACTCACAGGCACACACACACACAGTTTCCTCATCCTTTCTCTTCTGATTTCCATTCTCATAACTATCGCATTTGCCCTCGGGTCTGGCCAGGTCCCTACACTCATTCCCCTGATGACTCTGGAGTCTTCTGCCCCTTCCTGCCTCCCCACCTGGGCCCGAGCCGGCTCTCTCCCCACCTTCCGCAGCCTTCCCCGCGTCTCTGCCCCAGGCAGCACCTCCTGGCACCTTCAGCAGCCTGGGTCCTCGGGGTGAGGGCTCAGGGTGAACCCCTATGCGGCTGACTTTCTCCCCAGATCCCTGAACCTTGCACATTGTCGCTTCTATGGGGCCAGGGCCACCATCTCTGACCCCGCGCAGGCCACCTTCCCCTTCCTTGAAAACAATTCTTCCTCTCAGCATTGCCACGATGTCCCTGAACTGCACAGAAAGTCGTTTCACAGAAAGCTGGGACTGGTGTTTCAGAGTCTTACATCTCTCTGGCCCTTAGCCCCAGCACCACGACCTTCCCCACCTTCACTGTTCTCTCCCCATCTCGCCTGGCCTGGCCCTTCAGTAGCCCCTCCACTGGTACCAGCCCTCCCCTTCCACCATGGCTTCTAGATCATTCTTTCTAACTCATACCTTTGGCCCTATCAATCGTATCCCTGGTATTCGGAGAGACTGTCCCACGACTATTAAGCCCGTACTTCTCACCCTGTCAGTCCAGGTCAAGCAGAATTTGAGCTCAGCCAATCTTTCCAGGGAGATCAACAGTTATTCCCCTGTCCTTGAAGTCAACCCAGACTCCTCACTGTCTGCACACGCACTGGGATCCCTCCTCAGTGCCGGCTGGGCGTGCAGCTTGGCAGTAGAGAGCATGCTCAGCAAGAACAAGGTCCTGAGTCCCTGGCCACGCCTGGAAAAACAAAGACCTGTCTTGCGGTGCCCAAGCCCAAGCACAGCTTCCTGACCACACATATCTGCCGCCTGCTGCAGGCCTGAGGCAGTGTGTCCTCAGAAGGGCCCTCTACGCATGCAGCAGAAAAGCCAGGGCTCCTCTTAGCTGGGCTTAGAATCCAGTCACGGCCCGTTACTAACTTGCTGGGGCCCACAGCTGCTGCTTTCTCGGACATCTGCTTTCTAGTCAGCAAGGTAGGCAGATATTACCTTCTTCCAAATTGATATGAACATTAAATGAGAGCGCAGATGTGAAGTATTAACAGAGTCCCGGTACATTTCAGATCTCTCATACACACCCTCCTCCATATGACTTTAGTGTATCTTAGTCACACACATTTTAAATGTTTTATATTACTCACTGTCATTATGAAATTATTGCAGTGCCACAAAGTCAATTTATTTTAAGAACTGGTAATAGGCAGGGGGTGTGAGTCAGTGATAAAGCTCTTGCCTAGCATGTGCGGGGCTCTGGGTTCAAGTCCCCAGCACTGAAAAGCAAAATTGTCAAGGGAGAGAAAACAAATACGGAAAAGTGAAGTGACATTAGAGTGAGGTGAAAGCATGTGAGAGTAATGGCAGAGGCGCCTCGGCTCAGGGACTTAATTCTTTCCACCATGCTGGTCGCAAACCAAATTGGACAAGAACCAAATCAAATTCAGTGGTGCGCTTCACTGTTGAGGTTTTGGGGAAATTTGACTCCATTCTCGTCCAATTGGGTTTGTGACCAGAATCGCGGAAAGATGAAGTTTGTGAACCGAGGCACCACTGTGTTCAGCATTGATCTCTGTGTAAATTAACACTTCAACAAATGTATTTTGTGGATAAATTATGATGGATATGGCCTGTTGTTGCTAATATTTCCTGTTTCTTTTTTAACTAAAACTGAATTAACTTGATAAATTATACCTTATCCATTCAAGTAAAGCAAATAAAGCTTCCCTTGAACCAATAAATTGGCTCTGTATTGCAGAAGTGGACCTGTGTCATTTACCAAAATAAGAAAGCTTCGATCACCAACCGTGGATCAACACAGATAAAAACCAAGTGACAGTGTTCACTGTGATTTGTGCTCTCCTTTGCAGCATTCCACACAAGTGTCCTTAAAATGGGAATTTGCTCTTGCTTCTGTAAGAGGTCAAATAGTCACTAAATTCTCATGTGGCCTTTGTCCCTCTCCTTGAGGGATGAGGCCAGGGTCTGCAGAAAGTCTAGCGTCTGCTGGGAGGCAGACGCAGGGAGCACCTACAGCCCTGTGTGTCTTTCCCTACAGATCAGCTCCAGGCAGAAACCTTCCCTCTGCTTCACTTTCCGACTCCAAATTCATTTCTGCTTCTGTCATTCTAAAAATATGGTTCATTTGAAAGCAGCCGATTCTAATGCATGAAAAATAACCTTACCGTACTGTCTCCAGTCCACAGCAGGGGGCAAGTGTCTCCACAAAATGAGATTGTTCAGATGATTTAAGTAGGAAGGCAGGGAGTGAAAGCTCTTCTGATTATACCACACCTAAAAAAGAAGTAATTTAATGGCTCTCATGAAATGAGTTCTTCAGTCCCTTCTAGGATGCAGGCACTCGTGTGTCAATTAGCGTCAACAGCACCTGAGAACAGGGCTCCGATACTGTTTCCACCTGGCCGATGCCGAGCAGTCAGCTCCAGGCTGCTAATTTCATATTTATCTCAAGCATATAATTTACAGCTAAAAATAGATTAATTTTCCCCAGAACAAATGTGAATGTTGCTCTATAATTATAGTCTCAGAGGCAAAAGGGAACCGAAGCCTGTCATTTTTTTTTCTTTCTCAGTTGGTAAGCTAATGAAATTTGACCTACAAATTAAAAGCATGGAAAATGATCAGAAAAAAAAGATTACTTTCCAATTAATAACTTAATGCAGAATGTTATTTCTCAAAATAAAGCGAATTGGACATTTGTTGAGTGTGGAGAATAAAGCTGCATGCCTCTTAGTGAGGAGAAAGGTGAAGGAGGAATAAAAGAGAGACAGTGTTATTAAAGTTGGGATCAAACCATCGATGCCTACATTGGGAAATATCCGTATTTTAATGAAAAATAGATGCTCAGTCTGGGAGCTGGTAGATGTCCTCAAGAAATACAGAGAACCAACTGGAGCGGCAAGTCTTCATTCAGCCCACTGAAGCACTCACTTCCCTACATAATGCTGTCTTTTGCAAAAAAAAATCCACTTGCAAAAGCTAATGTTGCCCCAGAAAGTGTACCTCCTTCAAGTTCTCACTGAGCTTCATGCAAAGTGTAAACCAGACCTGAAGTCCCTGGTGTCACCACATCCTGCTATGACCAACATTCTTCATCCAGGATCCAGCTGCAGCAGCTATTACGTCCCTGGGATGGCTAAGAAATAAAATATGCTAGGGTGCTTTAAAAACCAAACCAAAACACTGCTGAACAAGACAGGGTACTCCACCTCCTTCTCGGCCCCCTTCGTTCAGCAACTCAGAAGACAGACCTGACCCCTCCAAGTCTCTGACACCCTCTCGAGTATTCTAACTGCATGGAGTGGCCATTTCAAATCCTCCTTTAAGCTCCCAGGAGAAGGAAGGCAGTTTGAGCTGTGCATGAGAGTTCAAGGCTGTGCCTGCACAGAGTGGGACTAGGGAACCCCACACCCCCAAAGATAGCAGCCAGTCTAAAGCAGCTGAAACCCACAGCCCTGAACTGAGCATGCTCACACCAGTCAGGAGCAGGCCTGGCTGCCTCCCCAAGGCAAAGGCAGAGGCAACTGATACAGTAAGAGCACTAAGAGGGTGTGTTACTGTAACAAAAACTGGAAAGAGGAGTCACTGCTTTTAAGGTCAGCAAGTAGGCAACACAAAGACACTGGTGAATTTAGAAGTAGTTGATAAAATCTGTAGGAATGCTAAGAAAAAAATGTCAAGAAATCTGCTGTAGGTAACTGATAACCTGGTGACACATACTATACAGCATTACAGTATTTGGTAAAACTGTCAACTTTGAAGGTAGAACTTGTGCCCAATAAACCTGAGTGGGAGATTTCTAGGCAAAACGTCAAGACAGATTCAGAACATGCTCCAGGGCATGGCTCTGAGAACCTTGTTGAGATCACTGAAAGAATCATGGTGCCAAGGGATGTTCTAGGGGTCAAAAGGGACCAGAGCTTACGGGGCATTGCTCGCTGCTACCTGACATTACCCAAATCCCAATGTTTAACGTTAGGGAGAGTAGCCTGTACCCACGAGCACCGTGAACGTAGCTTGTAGACCTGAGTTACAGAAATAGCCTCAAATGCTCTGTAGGGAACTCGACCAAGAAGCCAGAACTGGCTGGGCTCAATGCAGAAGGTAAATAGAGTCCAGCTTCCTATGGGCAAGCTGAGAACCTCCTCTTCACACAAACCCGTGAAGGGTCATGGGACAGGAAGCACATGGCTGGGAGTAGAGTCAAGGGACTTTTCGGGTGATGAGCTGGTGACACTGCCTGGGAGCAGCACCAGGCCCCAGCTATGGAGTACCCCACCCCCACAGCAGGGCAGCAGGCCCACGGTTAGCACCGCCCCCAGAAGCCTGACCACGCTTACACACTGCTGAGGACCTTGACTGCTTGCTGCTCAGCACTATTGAGGCAACGCATGATTAGCTCCAGGGTTCAAGGAGACAGCTTGACAGGTTCTCCAGCCCCTTTCCAGTGGTTCTATAATGCATTTAAGTAAACAAGTCACACTTTATGATGATCTTAAAATTAGCATTTATGGTTTCGCCACATTCAGAGAAAGGGCTTTTCTTTTTTTTTTCTTTTTCTTCCAATGAGCAGTCTTCTAAAGCTGCATTGGGTTCTGAAAAGAACTCATGGGAATAGCAAAAGCAATTCTAGGTAACAGAGACATGGCAGGGGTATTACAACCCCCAACTTGAAACTATACTGCAAAGCTACTGTGATAAAAACAGCATGGTACAGGCAAAGAAACAGACCTGAGAACCATTGGAATGGATTAGAAGATGCAGAAACAACTCCAGACACATTCAGCCACCTCATTTTTAACAAAGGAGCCAAACACCCTCACTGGAGGAAAGATAGCCTCTTTAATAAATGGTGCTGGAGAAATTAGGTTTCAACTTCCCAAAGACTAAAACTAAACCTGTATCTCTCACCATGCACTAAAACTAAAATCGAAATGGATTAAAGATCTAAATATTAAAACAGAAATGCTGAACCGGCTGGAACAAAGGCTAGGTCGAACTCTTGAAGACATTGGGGTCGGAAAAGACTTTATGGAAAAAAACAAAAAAAAGGAAAAGACTTTATGAACAAAAGTTGTTCATAAAGTTGCCCATGAACTAGCACAATCAACAAGTGAAATCTCTTCTTACTAAAAAGCTTCTGCACACCAAGAGAAACCACCAGCAGTGTGAAGAGACCACCCACAATGTGGGAAAAAATTTTCACCAGTGGTCCCTCAGACAAAGGTCTACTATCTCAAATCTACAAAGAACTTAAAAAAATCAGACCTCCCAAATTTAAAGACCCAATCCAAAAATGGGCATCTGAAATGAACAGACATTTCTCAGACAAAGAAGTAGAAATAGCAAATAAACATGAAAAAATGTTCAACATCACTGGTCATTCCAGAGATGCAAATGAAAACAACGCTGAGATTCCACCTCACTCCAGAAAGAATGGCTGCTATCATGAAATCAACCAATAACAAATGCTGGTGGGGCTGTGGGGAAAGAGGAACCCTGCTCCATGGCTGGTGGGAGTGTAGACTGGTGCAACCACTGTGGAAGTCAGTATGGAGATACCTCAAAGAACTAGGACTGGAAGTCCCATTTGACCCAGCTATTCCCCTGCTGGGTATCTTCCCTAAAGAATCAAAAGAATCACCACAGTGATATATGTGCACCCATGTTCATAGCAGCACAGTTTGTAATAGCTAAAACTTGGAAACAGCCCAAATGCCCATCAAGTGGAGACTGGATCAAGAAAATGTGTTTTTTTAATAAAATGGAGTACTACTCAGCCATCAAAAATGAGAAATTAGAGAAATTTATTGCTAAATGGATGCACATTGAGGTGATACTCTTAAGTGAAATGTACAGGACACACACATGTAAATACTGAATAGTCTCTCTAGTGTGAGAAACTGAAAGTATAAATAAGGACTAAAAGGTACAATAGATAATGTGAAATAGGAAGAAAAGGGGCAAAAGGGAAGGGGAAGTGGGAGGGGTAGGTGAAAGGAAAGAAGGGAATGGAATTAATATGAGAAAATGAAAAAAGGAAACAAAGTCTTTGTAAATAGGGAGGGATGGAGGGGTTGAAGGGAGGGCAGGGGAAGGGAGAAAAAACAAGAACCAATAGAGATTATGTAAAGGTGCAAATTTCCAATAATGAATGACATTATATTGAATACCTAAAATGTACCAATAAAAGGATATACAAAAAAATTTAGATATTAAAGAAAAAAAAAGAAGTCATGGGATTTCTTCCCCCGATGGCCTACAAGTCAGAAAGTGATAAAGGCCAGCAAGTGAAACAAGAAGTTAATCTCCTTTTGGACCACACTGTGCCACCTGGAAACTCACCTGTTGTCTCAGGAGTCGCAGAAAAGTTCCTACATAGCAGCAAGAGAAGAAACCACTTAGGGGGTACTCCTCGGGGGCGAGGTTCCAGGGAACACAATGTCCAGGGGGAGCGTGTTTAGAGTGGGACTCTTTATGCGAAGCACACACGTTCTAAAGGGTGTTTTGATTAAATAAGCTAAACACTCAAGATGTGAGTAAAATAACTCAAGGAGAGATTGCACAAGAGACATTTTACAGTATAATGAATCATACATTATGCATATTCATGTGCAAATTTCCCATTTTTTCCTGCAAAAGGACTATGGAAATTCTACCACGGATGCCATGTGAATATAGCCTGCAGGCAGAAAGGAAAGGCGGGTCATTAATTACTGAAAGGTTAATGCAATCATCTGGGACATCAGCCACCAGCAGCCGCCCGGGGTCAGACAGCGGACTGTTCACACCTCGCTGTGGGCTCCTCAGAGCCCTAGGAAGGGCCTCACTGCCCACAGGGCCACATGCACCTCGTTTGCAGGCCTGTGCCTTGCAAAAAACACACCAGACACCAGGGAAACTCCAGAAACCACCGCTCAGACTCATCCGGTTCAGTGCAGAAGAACAATCTAAACACAGGCAAGGGCACGGGTGTCTGTCCCACCTCCTCCCTGAACAAAGAGCCCAACCCAGGCGGCAGATGTCTTAGAGCAAAGGCACAGCCATCTGCTGTAGGTAAGAAGGGTTTGCGTGTGGCTAGATTAAAAAGTCAAAGTGTGCTTCAAGGAAATCGACAGATGCCTTCTGCACATGAGGAATGTTTTCATAACGGAGCACAGAATGCTCCAGTGTGTGAGGCAAATACACCTTGGGTGGTTTTTCTACCAAGTTCTGAACGATGATAGTTTCATGTTGAGCTATAAGTCTTCTGGTTACTTTGAAAGGAAGAGCAATTCAAACAGACCTCAGCTGAAGAAGGGATTTCTAAGCATCCACGCTGTGACTCAGATTTTTCTACCAGGATTAAATTGTGAAGTGTGACTGGGAAGGTTTTCATCAGGGATTACATGGAGAAGGGCCTGCTAAGAACCTTTATGCACTGAGTAAACCTCCTCGAGCAGGGTCCTTGTGCAGCTGAGCTTCCCAAGCCCAGCTGAGCCGTGAGCAGACAGGGCTCCCTGGGCCCCAGAGATGCCCCTGTGTCATGAGCTCTTGGTGAGCTTGGGCACAGATCCAACACCCACAGGCTAAGGAAAGAAAGGTGTGGTCACTCCACACTGACGTGCTAAGCCAACCTCATGTCCATCCTCTCTCCCTGGACTTACCTCGTTCTCACCAGTGTGTGCTCCCAGCAACACCACACTAGTTCCCCAATGGTGAGAACCGAAGCTTGGATTCTTCCATCTTTCCCATCTGCTGACTTCAGTCCCTGCATCCCAGCCCCTCCCACCTCCCTCAGCAATGCCATTAGGAAATGTCCTAATTCGTGACAGCCTGCTGGGGCCCCTAAGACTGGTCCTGTGTTATTGCCACTATCTTTGTTTCAGTGGTGTCCACCCAGCCTCTTTTAAGATAAGGAATTCAAGTTTGTGTACAAAAAAAATTCCTTGGCCACTAGGGATAAGAGTGACATTTCTAGTTAATGCAACTATGGGTGTGTTTAACAAGAGATGATCTTCTCATTAGTTTTAGAGCTTGTTGGTGAAGTCCTGTTCTGACAAAAAGCAGTTGTCTATTTGTTCATTTCTAAACCATCGAAAGGAAAACAATTCATTTTCTCTTTCAAGGGAATGTTTACATACAGGCATCCACAACACTCAGTAACAAGCACAGGGATTTGATTTGATCCCTTCCTTCAACTCTGTGCTCAAAATGTATTTGGATTCCTTGTGGTTACTGTTGTTACTAAAGACAGAAAGAACCCAAGGCCTTCCACTGAGTGACATCCCAGGCTTTTTCTTTTGAGACAGGGTCTCACTAAGTCACTAAGCTGCCAAGTCACCCAGGATGGGCTCAAATTTGCCATCCTCCTGCCTCAGCCTCTCAGAGTGCTGAGACTACAGACTACAGTGTGCCACTGTGCTTAGCTTATATTGGGATGTTTAGTTGCTCTGGATATTTTCCAAAACAGGGAGAAAAGGTAAAGAACACTATTACCTTTGCCAGAGTTCTTGGTTTTGAAGTGTTTGCATTCATGTCTTGAACTTCACTGGGGACCCGCACTCCAAAAGACCAACCTCCGAGGCTGTTGACAGTAAACACAGCATCAGTGCTCCGGCTGGGGTGGGGGAGGAGACACGGCTACCCAGGGGACATGCACCCACCATGCAAAGAGGTCAGAGTGGTCACACGGTTCTCTTTCTGGTCTGGGGCATGACCACACCGGCCAAGGCATTGGCAGCCCCCAGGCAGGTACTGCTTATGAAGAAAGACCAAGAAGAGCCGGTCACATGGGAGCATGTGCGTCTCAGCATGAATACTTTGCTGGGTGATGCATGTCACCTGAGGTCGTGGTGGTGACCCAGCCCCCGGCTGCAGTTCAGGTCATCCTCCTGGGAGTCTACACAGGACGGACGACTAGGGCCTGTTCATCGCCTCCTCTGCTCCCTTCTCCCCCGACTCATGCAGCTCCTGAGCCCAGGAGGCACCAGAGGATGAGAGGCGGGTAAGATCCTCCTGCTCTTTGGGATCCTCCCGCACCTGCATGCCATCCCTTCTATCAGCCACCACATGGGTCAGCCCCGTGCTTGCGAGCTCATCTTCCAGGCAGCTCTGAGACTTGCTCCTTGGTGCGAATGGTGTCTTTTATCTCCGTAGCTTCCTGGGCTCTATGATACCTGGCTTCCCAAACAGCTGACATTAGACATCAGGTGCATATGAAGCTGTCTTTCCCAGTCTCTGGGTACAAAGAGATTGAAGAACTATCTCGTACCCCAAACTCACTGGAAAAACTGAGACCCAGGAATAGGGATGTTACGTCCCCAACAGGCTCACAGGAATTCATTCATTCATTCATTCAACAGATGTGGGCTGAGAACCAATCATGGCACTGTGCAACATGCATTTCCAAGCAAGATGGTGACCTCTGAGACGCACTTTCTGATACGCCAGAGCCGGCTCCATGTTCTGCATACACAAGTTCCTAGCTTTGAAAAACTAACCGTCAGGGTCAGGGACGGAAACCAGAGAGCCGAGGAGATGGCAGCAAAGAGCTACAGGCAAACCAAGCAGGGACAGCCAGGTCGGTGTCTGAGGGACGGTGACTCGCTGGCCTGCATGGAGATCCCAGGCTTCCTGCATGGCCCAGGTGCCTGTGCATGAGGCAATGCATGGCATGCGGGGAGCTGGAAAAACTCAACAGTGTGGCAAGTGTCATGTAGATGCACCCTTGGGCTGAAGGAAAAACCTTTCCCAGAAGTCGCCTCAGAGGAATTTTAAGACAGGAGCTGCACGGGAATTTCACTGAGACTGTTACTTCATTATGCAGCCAACGCATCTGCTCCCAGTCCCAAAGGCAGCAAAATCACTGCAGGCCCCTGCCTTGGCCACTGACGGAATCTCACTGAGAGATCCCCCAAGGCTTCAAGACTGGAGGTCCACGGAAAGGAACCTGACTAGGGCCTGGTGCACGCATGGCTCCAGGACTCTTACAAGCACAAGTGAGGCAGACTTTTGAGTTTTCAGGATCGTTAGCATTTGAAACAATGGCACCATCAGCGTCTGTATCTGTGCCTCCATATCTGTGGGTCCAACCCAGCAGGGATGAAAAACATTACAAAAAAATAGACTGTATCTGCCCTGGGTGTGTACAGACTACTTTTTGTCATGATTCTCTAAGTAACATGGAGCGACAACTATTTACATAGCATTTGCGTTGTATTAGATATGACAGCCATTGAGAGAAGATTTGAAGAACACAGGAAGTTGCATGTGAATCCCATGCAAACACCATGCCACTTTTTATTAGAACACATTTGCAGCCCATAATGCTTCCTTCCTTCTGTGGAGCTGGTGCATGTACATAACACATCTTCATTCCTTTCTCTCCCTACTCCCTTCATCTCTTGATCCTCTTTTTTGAGAAAGCTCTATCTCCCTACTTCCTATTATCTATCTTTCATTTTGTTCTTTATTTATAGGTTGGGCTTCTCATATAAGAGAAACCACGTGATTCTTAAGCTTATGTGTCAGATTTATTTCATTTAATATTACGGTTGCAAAGTGCATCCATTTGCCTATACATGACCATGTTTATCCTTTTTTACGGTAGAGTAGTACTCCATTGTGTGTAAATACCACATTTTCTTCATCCACTCATCTGTTGATGGACATACATACGGGCTACTTCCACGATTTAGCTATTGCATGGATAGATATGCTTGGATCACTGTAGCATGTGTCTTCATCCCTTTCAGAAAGATATCCAGGGGGGTCCCAGAACCCATACCTATAGATACTCAGGGATGACTGTAACTCAAAGACCACAGAAAAGACCCACAGGAGTTCTGAACTCACCTTGGTTTTTCCGAAGGCACCAGTAAGTCCTGCTCCACCGGGAATTCAGAGAGATTAAACAGGGTGTGGCCCAGGTGGTTGGTCAGGTAAGGAGCCCCAGCACTTCTGTTTGGACACTGCTGTCATTGTTTCCAAAGAGATAAGAGAGAAACTTTCATAACTCACACACTGGCTTTCTGACATTGCTTTAAACTAAGCATGATTTTCCCTAGCTTTCAATTTTTAATAAACTAGCATCAGTCTTTTTACGCGTTCTGATTTCTGAAATCTCTTTAAGAGTCTCCTACATCTGAGGATTGTGTGGGAATTCCACAGTGACCCCAGCACTCAGTTATATCTGAGGACTTCAAATCCTTTTCGGTGCGTAGTTCGGGCAGATGTGTAAGAACTAGAAAAGGGAAAAATGTTTTCACTGGGGAGATCTTGGGTTTGATAAAGCTGAAAGGGAGACAGAGGCACCCAGGGGAAGAAGATAAGCAAGAGCATTCACAAGCGTGAGTTCCTCTCAGAGGTGTCTCAAGTGGGACTCACACCCCTCCCTGAGGCTCGGGACAGTGGCCGCTCGGGGTCTGACAGGAAATGAGCGCCAAGCAAGGGAGGAGGTGGCAGCCACCCCTGGAGCCTGCAGAGGGCCACGTGTGCCACAGAGCAGTGTACACTCGATGGGTTCACCTCCATTTCGGCCAGAACAAGGAAGAAGACACTCTACAGAAAAATAGAACGCTTGGGCCCTGCGCCTTCCCTTTCAGCTCTGGAAGTGCCTGCTTTCATCTGCAAAAGCAAAATAAAAACAGCCTGATCTAATGCATGTGTTTGCTGTTAGATTCAGAAACACATTTTTTTAAAGTTTAGGAAAGGAAGAAGGTTATACAGGTTGAAGACATCACTTCTAGGCTCCTGCTAGACAGGCCTCAGGGAAGAGATGCAAAGGAACAATCCTTGTTGTCAATTAGAGCTCAGCCAAAGGGGAAAAAGTCAAACTGAAAGAAGCAGAGTCAAATTGTTGTTGCCAGAGGCAGGGGCAGTGAGGACAGGGCATTGGAGAGACATTGGTCAAAGTACACAAATCATCAGTCAAATGGGGGAAATAAGATTCAGAGAGCGAGTGTGGGATGTGTGGTGACTAAACTTGAAAACAATGTATCATATATTTCCACACTGTTAAGAGAATAAGTTTCAGTTGTTCTTGACACAAAAGCATGAGAAGGTAATAAATACACTGTGTGTGGAAGGCTACCTCTAGCTATTTAACCCATGCATTCTTTCTGGAAAAGTTGGATTTAGCCATTCTAAAATATATACATGGATTACAACTTCACAGTCTACACCACATATACATAATTTCTACTTGCCAACTAAAATAGACAGGTGGAGAAATGATTCAGCCAAACCCAAGTATCATGTGCACAGGTTAATATAACAGCCTTTAAAGCTTCTCTGCTCCTAGCATTTCTCCCTGTAATCCATCATATCACTGCATCAAGATATGTCTTTCTAAAACCCTATTTTTATTCTCCTTAGTCCTTTGCTTTACCCAGCATTTCTGAAACTTACTTGGCTATCGAATTTTTCATGTGAAATCTTTTATTCTTTCATACATATTACTGAAATCTCACAGTTCATGTGAGTTAGATGGGATTTAGGAACACAGACATAAACCATTTCGATATTTATTCATTTATCCCTAAATCACTGAAACCCAATCTAATCAAAATAGGCTTTGGTAGCTGGTAAACAAAAGCTCCTGGTATAACAGGATGCTTAAATCAACGCTGAAGAATAAAAATGCAGAAAAACATTACAGGCTTTATGAGTACACAGAAGAAGCAAAACAGAGAAAAACAAATAGTTGTGTCAAAAAAACCATCAGAGTGGAAGCAGCTTCAGGTAGAGCGGAGCCAAGTAGGTGCAGGCCAAGAAGACCCCCAGGAAGCCTGCCAGCCCCTCAGTTCCCAGCTCTTGGTGTGGTTCTGGGTTATCACTCTCCTGCATCCCCAACTTTGGTCTCAGAGAGGAAATCTAGCTCTCATAACTCAAATAAAAATCTGATGACCACCTGAAGGTCATCTTCCCTTGAAGTGTGAGGAAATGCTTCCCGTGGGGTGATTCCAGCTTATCATTAATGGAAGCCAACTAACCAGCTTAGTGATGGCCTGTAGGGGACACTAATGAGCAAGTGCAGGAGGCCAGGGGTGGGGTGGGGAGCAGAACCCAGCCCTGCATAAGTGACGTTCGCTTATGGGATGATGTGGGGAAATTTTTCCCAGCAGCAGCCAATCAAGTGAACCAAAAAGTCGTAGTGATTTGGAAAACAAAACTGAAGACTTTACAGTTGGAATAAACTCATCTTTTTCTCTTAAAGTTTTTATTTAAAAGATCAAAGCTGCTGCAGAACTCACCAGGCAGCCACACGAATCCTGGAATTCTGAGGGAGAAAAGGGATCCCTACGCCAACATGAAGACTTCATCCTAAAGAACAAAAGAGAGAGCTGGCATGGTCTTTCCATTCACAAAGCTATTTTGTTTGCATAAAAGCAAGTTGCAGTGTGGTGCGGGAGAACACAGCTCCCAAGACAATCACCTCCCACTGCCGCCGAGGCAGCGCTCTGACATTTGTTTTCGCAGTGTGAGCTGCTAATCTGATGACAGTGTTTTATTACAGCGCCAGTATTTCCATTATATGACAGGACCCTCGCGGCTTCCTGTGCGGAATGCCACCAGGGCTCCTGGCTTTCCTGAGGAGCCTAGGCTTGCTGGGGGGGCGAGGCCCGCAGGCTCCTGACCAGGCTCCAAGAAACCATTCATTAATGAACCTAGCTAATCCTTTTCTGAGCCTGACTCAGCCACTTCATTATCACGTAGAGAAAGACAATGAGTACATCTCCACTCCGGTGCAATCGAAGGTTAGGACAATGGTGCAGCAGCGGCTCAAAAGCCTTTCCTATTACAGAGTTTCCCTATAGCTGTCTATCCTTGGGGGCTCCGTACTTCCCAACATGCATAAATTTTTTTCCCAACATGCATAAATCAAAATTTACTTGAATAATGGTAATTATTCTTAATTACTCCAACTCTGGGAGAGAACAGAGGAAACTAACCTTTCTTTACTGGATTGTAGGCACCAGCTAGACACTAAATCCTCTTCCCTGCCCTGGCTTTTAGAACAAGGAGCAGAGCTCTGAGCGGTTCAGCAGCTGGCCTAAGGCCACACAGCCAGCGAAGGTCAGGCCCCCTGGGCTCCAAGCTCACACTGGTGGTCCAGGTGTGCGGCTGCAGGGCCAGGCCGCCAGTACCACATCAACTTGGACAAGAGTGGCTCAGCGGGAGGAAACTGGCCATTCTTGTTAACCAGGTTAGGAGAGTACACTTCCCACGTAATCATTTGAAATATCAAAAAGTTGAAAGACTTCTCCAAGTACTACTTCCTTGGCCGCTCAGCCCCCACTCCAGACTTGAGTTTGAGCCTTAGAAGTTAGCGCGGAAATAACACCTAGGGGAATTACGTATTTAACTGCTCTGATGTACCCAACTACTGCCTTTTAGAAATGACTCCATTCATGGCTCTTAAGGTCTGCTTCACACGCACGCTCCAGATGATGCTGCAGACCCACTGCGGTGTGGATGTGTTTGTCCCCAAGAGGTTCGTGTGCAGGCAGCTTGGTCCCAGCATGGTGGCACAGGCAGACGGCCTGACCGTTAAGAGGTGAGGACTCGAAGGAGGGAACATGATGGGACTCCCGTTAGAGCCTGGGAGAGCAGCCTGCTGAGCTGAGCCTGGCCCCGGCTCCTCCTGCTTCCTGCCTTGCCATGTGATCTCCTCTACTGGCCACCACATGTGATGCCACTGGTCAGAGCCACACAGATGCCTGCGCCAGGCTTCTGAACCCCAGACCCTTAGGCTCAATAACCTCTTTTCTCTGTGGGGAGCAAAGCTGGGGGTGCTCAGTTATAGCACTGGAACACAGGCGGGCACAGCGAGCACACAACTGAGCGAACTGCTTCAGGGCAGTCCTCTGCTGCTCTTCCAAATGCTCATTGTTCTGGCCCCAGCTCCCCTTGAAAGAGTGAACATGCAGGTCCAGGAGAGCTCACATCATGAGCCATGACAGGTCTGACTGGTCCCCGTGTTCTGAGCCTCTCTTCTCTTCCAACAAGTTTTGTGTCCAAACACTCCCCATGACGCTGTGGTAGCATTTGTATGAGGGATGGGCAGATGGAACGGCAGGTGACCATCTAGAGGTTTCTGTGTCAGTTTCCTTCCGGAGTCTAGGAACAACGTAAATGCACTTTTCCACGTAGCAGAGCACGCCCCTGACGCAGTCCATAGGACACACGTGCCACGACACTGTTCTAGAACAGCTATTTCATGAACAAGGTCACTTGGTGCCCAGGGTTTGGAAATGCTGGGTTACACAGGCCTCTCTAATGTACGGTTATGTTTCTATCCAGGTGCCCTCAAAGCCTCACGTGCTCATAGGCAGGTTTTAGGGAGAAGACTGGATCAGGAAGACTGGTAGCAGGTGGACCTGGGTAGAAGAGGTGGTGGCTGGAGTGTGGCCTGGAAGAGTTCATTTCTTCCCCACTCTTCCCTTCTCTCCCTCCTGCTTCCCCGAAACCATTTGGTGAGCAGCTCTCCTCTGCTGTGCCCATGCACCACTCACCCTGCCTTGGAGCCAGGGGACCATGGACTGAAACTGAACCAAAATACATCTCTCCTCCTAAAATCGAGGGTGTCAGCTACTGTGTCCCACCAACAAGAAAGTGACTAAGACATAGATAGCCTAATGTGCACAGCAAGTCTTCAGACAGAGGCAGAGGTTGTGAGCACATCTTTTAAGAATGATGCTCTGCAAGGAAAACTTCCTGGAAGAGACCCAAAGCACCGAAGAGGTCACCCTGTGGGTGGAGAGCACTGCTCTGGGAATGCAGATGCCCACAGAGGCAGGGAGCTCTGGTAGGTGGCCTGGTCACACCGCAAGTGAGGGAGGAGGTGGGGTGGGATGGAAGCCCCCTGGTTCTGGAGGTGCATTCCCCACTCCGCTCTGTGATGCCAGAGGTGAGCACTCCAGGCTGGACCTCTGCTCCCCACCTTCAGGCACCTGTCAGCATCCCTCTAGGCTCCAAAGTCTCACCTCCCAGCATTCACCAGGCTGAGGAGCCTTAAATCGTCACAGGCACTGGGAATATTAGACAGCTGAGATCCTGCATTGCATTGCTGCAATCTAATCACAGCAATGTTTTTCTTAAATTATGAAAATAAATTTTACACATCTCCCTCAGTGGCTTTTTAGGCTTCATAGAAATAAAAGACCTAGGGCCGGGGATGTAGCTTTGTGGTTCTGCCACTTGCCTTGCAAGAGCAATGTCCTGAGTTCGATCCCTGGTACAAAAAAAAAACAAAGAAATAAAAGACCTGGTAAAGACTACTTTTTGTTCTGTATTAAAACACTAAGGATGGAAGTGGGGAGAGACCTTCTTGTCTCTGAACCAATAGGAGGAATCTGTCACTGAAGTGTCACACAAATGAGCCTCGTAGAGGAAATGACCGGAAGGGTGGGCTCTGGTCCCTGACTCCCCCTTCTTTCTCTGCTTCCACTTCCTGACCACCAAGATGTGAGCAGCTTTCCTCCTCCAGGCCCTTCCACTGCTTCCTGGGAGCTAGCCAACCACACACCGAATCCTCTGCAACGGTGAGCTAAAATAAACCTCTTCTCCTTTAAGCTCCAAGTGCCAAGTATTTTGTCCCAGTGATGAGGTGATCATCAATACACTGACTGAGAAAATGGGTACAAACAGTGACAAAAAAAGACCGAGTGAAGGGCAGACTGTGTGGGTTTCACAGCGCAGGACACAGGGCAGGGAGCCCACATAAGGCTGGTGATCAGGCTGGGCACAGGGAGAGAGCTCTGGGGAGAGCGGGAGGCAGGGAGTTCGGGGCCACTGCCGTGTGTTTTGAGCAACTAAAACCTAAGTAGGTCCAAGTAGAGTATTGCGTGTATTCTGGTGTCCTTGACACATGACTCCACCTTTTGTTGGTCCTTGTGAGGCACTAGATAAAAGAAATATTTGTCTTCTGCTAACTGGTCTTTTTTTAATCCAACAATGGGCCAAAGAGGGAGCCCCGGAGGTCCGAAGTTCTGTTTCAGCTCCTCAAACTGATGTGATTTACATCCTCCATGTCTCATTAGAAGAAGAGGGAAATCACATCATCACCACTGACGCCTTGGTTAAATGAATTACTTTGTTTTTCGAAAGAAGACTAAAGGGAAGCAACATAATGAATTATCTATTAATTCTTCCATACTGAGAACATTAATAGTTATTCAGTCTCAAACAAATTACCAGCATGACAAATGGGAAAAATATGTCACCACAAATTAGGAAACATATTGCCAATATTGCATCCTTGTCTGGATTTCTGTATTTATTACTTTAAAAAATACACTTCTATCATTCCATGTCCCATTACGGTTTTTTATCACTTGCCTCATTGGCTTTATCCAGAATTGTAAATTTCTTCAGACCGGGCCATATGTATTTTATTAATCTTGATGCCTAAAGCAGCATTTTATTTATAGTAGATCCTCAATAAATACAAGTTGAGCAAAATAGGAGCAAAAACCTATGCTAAAAGGCATGCTCTACCAGGGCTTCATAGAAAGATCATCTCTATATTATCATTTTCAAATTCAAGGATGATCACTTTCACAATTATTCACCACACACTGATGCACTGACCTTTCTTTTTTTAACACTTTAAAATTTTTAATTGAAACATAATAACCACACTTATTTGTCATGTGCGTTGTGATATCTTAATGCATGTACACATTGTATAATAATCAGATCAGGAAAATGATCACATACATCATTTGAAGTATGTATCATTTTTGTGTGCTGGAAAAAATCAAAATTCTTTAGACTAAGTACTTTGAAATATTCAATTAATTGTTAACCATGACAGCAGAAGTTACCCCTTCTCTTCAACTGCACCCTGTACCCATTCACCCTCTCTCCATCCATCTCTCCATGTATCCTGCTAACCCCCCAAGGCTTGGGTAACTACCCTACTACCTGCTTCAGTGATCTGGCATCCACCTTGATGACCATCAATTGATGGATTGATAAAGGAAATGTGGATAGATATATGCATGAAATAAATCAGGCACAGAAAGACAAATACCACATGTTCTCACTTATGTGTGTACTGACTTCTTAATTTAAAAGAACTGTAATCGTTATTCACACATGTACAAGGTTTCTTTAAAGTAATTAATGTAGAATTCATCCTTAGTCACTACTTCTTTTGTTTTTGCCCTAGGGCTGCGTGTCTGTCATTGTTTCTGCTGCATTGGGCAATGGAACCCAGTGCTTTCTCACTGAGCTGTATCCTCATCCTTTTATTTTCCATTTTGAGACAGGGTCTCCATAAGTCACTGTATTGAACTATGCTCAAATTTTTTATTTTCCTGCCTTAGCCTCCCAGAATGCTAGGATGACAGGCATGCACCAGCCAGCTCTGAGTTTTATGAAGCAAACTGAGTGATATTTTTTTTGCTATAACATAAAACGTGTCTGTGAAGGGTGGAAAGGGGCAATTTGACAGCTTATTTCCGGTGTTTTATATGATGATACCATTAGACAGACCCATTCAGTAACAGCCTACGTCAGGCTGACATTCATTTCATGGATGAAAGTTTGCAACACGAACTAACCATCACAGAGGGAGCCGCCCTCCCAGGCCACAGTTCACGGTTGGAGTCTTCACCACTGCATGGGGCACCTGATACTTACAGATCTGGGTTCGGATCAGCACAGGGAGGATCCTGATCTCCAAACTTCCGCAAGAGCACATGAGTGAGGTCCATGCCGGCGGTCCCACTGCTGTTTGTGTAAAGGAAACAAAGCAGAAAGGTCAAAACTTCCCAGAGAGGCCCAGGGCCAGAGTGGCACCTCACAGCATGTCCCAGTCCATGGGCTGGATCTACTAGCTGCTCGGATAAAGCAGATTTTCCACTGCTCTTGTGGTAAAGCCACGTGAGCAAGAACACAATCAAGACACTTCTTCAGAACACAGTTCTGTCACCACAAACATACATTTTCATATGTTCACATTCACAGTATATTATTTTTCTCATATTTTCACTTAATTTTATAACAACCATTTTTTTCACTTATTGCATGGATTTAAAACAAATTTTTAAAACTACATAATGTTATATTGTGTTAATATATTAAAGTCAACAAAACTATTCTCTAAATGTTGGAGCTCTGGTTTGGTCTGAATGTTAGACCTGTTAAACATCCCTGTGATAAAGAATCATTTTCTATCTTTTGGTTTCTATATTTCAAATGCATTTGCCTAGTAAGAAGCCTTCAACATGGACTCCTGAGTGGTGAAATACTCTTTGAGTTATGATATTTATCCTGCTAGCCTAAGTCTCAGAAGTCCATTAATAGCTCAAGCAGCATTACTAAATCCTGGGTCACCAACCCTGAAAGTTTTTACTGAATAGACCAAAAGCAACAAGAAATTCATGTAGCTTTGGGAGCAACTTAGAAACAAACACTGTATTCAATTTCACACATTAACTGTAAGAAACATCTTGGGTTGAGAAAATTAGAAGGAAAGATATTTAAAACCTCAAAACTGAACTGAATGAGAGAGGGGCTCATTTCAATCAATTTCTGAAATGCAATACTTATAAAATAATATAAATTTACTACTTTCTAGACTCGTGCTGTTTACAAAGTATTTCTGAGGGCACATTGTTAGGAACACTTATCCCAGATATAAAGAATGATGTATAATTAATATTATAGACGATTTGTATATAAATGGTGGCCTCAAGTCTTTTTGGAAAGAACCAGTATGAAAATTACCAATGTATATAACTGGTTTCTTATAAGGAACTTACACTATTCACCTCTTTTAAGAAATGTAAGGAACCTCTAAGTAATCTTCAATCACTGATCTTTCTATCTGATTTGCTTTTTGTGGGAAATGAGAGGCTGACCCCTATCTTTCCATACTGCTATTAACAATCAAATGTAGGGTGGTCTGAGTTGTGTGGAATTCCTGTACCCCATATCCTGCAACACAAGTACAGGGCGAGGGGAGAAAAAATGTCCTTAGTTTTGCAGAGACAAATGGTAGATTATCAATTTTCCCAATTTTCCCCATGAGCTCTGTAATATACCAATCTGACATTTTCTCTGCTTAAAATTTATCATCTGACCAGTTCTCCCACTTCTGGGTATGGATCCATGGGACATGAAGTCAGTCCAAGCAATATCTAGCTCCTGTACTGATTCTGGCTTCATTCATAAGAACTACGATAAGCAATCCATTGAGTGCCTATAAATGAATGGATAAAGGAATGTTAAGCCCCAGAGAAAAATGAAATGTTGTCATCTGCAACAACATGGGTGCAACAGGAGGACATTTTGTTAAGGGAAATAAGTCAGGTGAGAAAGACAGGTAGCGCATGTTCACTCTCATATGTAGAAGCTGCAAAAAGTCGATCTATATGTAGAACAGCGATTACTTGAGGTTGGAAAGGCTGTGGGGGAAAGGCTGGACATAAAGCGACCAGATCTGATGAATGCACACTGCAAACATATGCTGAAATGTCATGCCAGACCCCTTAATATGTAAAGTGAGCATTTGTTAAGCAAAAATAAAATTCAGTGTGATGATTCAGGCCTGTAATTCCAGCACTCTGAGAGGCTGAGGCAGGAAGATTGCAAGTTGAAGCCCAGCCTAGACAATTCAGTGTTAGGGAGATCCTGTCACAAAATGAAAAATAAAATTATATATACACATATCTTACATATGTGTGTGTTTACATAAGGGTATGTACGTGTGTTTGTGGATAGAATTCTCCACTGTCTTCAGACACAGACATCTTTAGAGGACACTAGCCCCCAGAAAGTGGCCAACCCTGTCCATCCCAGAGGAAGCACTTGCTGACTGGGCGGCCCTGCCTTCAAGGCGTGGGTCCCTCCAAGTCACTATTCCTGCCTCCGGGATGCAGGCCTGGAAACCACTTCTCGCCTGTGAGCCGTGCCCTGGGTGCTCCTCCCACCAGCTGCCTGCTCCTCCCCCTCCCCCTCCTCCCCCTTCCCCTCCCCCTCCTCACTGGATCTCATGTACACCCACACTGCATTTTCATTCTAGCTTTCTCCTTCATCCCATTCCTGGAACAAAACAATCTTGGAGAGAAAGGATATGACTTTTAGGACAGTAGTTGGACTTCAGTAGGTTCTCAAAAATAATCTGTCAAAGAAATTGTGATATACTACTAATGCATTGAAATGGTTGAGCTAATCCTTCATGCTTGTCCATTATTTTAGTTCCCCAAATCTGGCCTTCCCTGAGCTTTTCCCATCCAAATACAAACAAGATTTCATGACAAAGAAATGGAAACTCAGGTACCAGGTTAGGATTTTATTTCTGCTGAGGAGAACAGTGTTTTCAGAGCATTAACTGTGTATAAACCTAGAATACAAATGCCTCTACAGCATCTAAACCAGAATGAAATAATTAGGCATAGGAAAATACCACCTTCCCCACTGTATAAAACAAAGCCTTTTAAATAGAAGGGCAGTTTATACCTAACCTAATATGATTCCCTACAGCTGCGGCTGGAAATGAACAATGATGAAAGGGGCTGAACTGACAACTGTGCTGGTTCCATGTAAGTAGGCAGGAAATCTATGCATAAACAAGGAGCAATTCTGGAAGAAATTCACTCACTTTCTACTAAGTGCGGGCTGTGTAAAAGGAAAATATCACTTTGTGGCCTCTCTAGAGAAACAGTCCAGATCACTCTCCTATGACCCATTAATCCAAAAACTAATTCAAACTTTAAAATATTTTTTAAATTGATCCATAAAGTAGTTTACTTGTAACACTAAGAGCAATTTTAAAAATTATGCTTTACTTTTTCATTGTCATTTTTTTGGCTTAGGTCTAGAGGTCATTGTTTTAAAAAGTAATAAAAATTGGTTCTAAAGCATCTCATTTGTCATAGATTTCAAATATTTACTGCTATCCTATCCTTCTTTGGTGGTCTTCAAGCTTTTGGCTTGAAGATAAATCACAATGTTTGGAGCATCTGATGTTTGTCCTTATCAGACTGTAAGAACTGAAAATTAGCACTTAATTGTGATTCCTAAGGAAGTTTATAAACAGGGTTATTTTCTCTTTCCAAATCATTATTTCTCAAAATTTGATATGCGTTAGAGTGACCTAGGGAGCTTGATGTGTTCCTAAGCATCATCCTGTAGGGCCACCTTGCTTAACAGGAGCCTCCAGTGATTCCAATACAGATGAAATCAAACCAACCTTTCCAAACACTGGAGCTTCTGCAAAAATAGCCTCTGCTTTCTTTCTATTCCTCTCTACTCCCACCTCTAATCTTTCTACGACTTCTGACTCAGCCACCTCTGATCTGGCTAAACATCTGCTTCTAAAGAACTCTTAGGTCAGTGGTGGCGAACCTACAGCACCCAGGCTTCAGCGGGCTGCTTGCACTATTGAGAGCTCTAAAAGGTTCACCATCACCATCACCATCAACATCTTAAGCTCTTGGGGAAATGTCACAGGCAGAGCTTGTTCAGGCCCATCATCACTGTGAACACAAGCTGAATCCTGGAGTGCACCATCCAGGGACAAAGACCTGCAAGTACCCATCATGGGAAGGGAGGCCTTCAGAGACCTGCAAATCTCCCATGATGTTACCTCAGCCTCCTCTGATCCACTGGAAGGGCTGATGCCTTCCCGTTCCTAAATCAGGGAGGGTCTGGAAAGCAGAAAAGTTTCTCAGCCGCCTGGGGGAAAGGGAGAAAGCACTGGAAGCCAACTAGCTCAAAAGAGGTAGTGTGTGCTTTGGCTCAAGCTCTGAGAGCTGCCTCCTGTCCATAGCAATATCCTCATCTGATCTGACAATGTAGCACAAGCAACTGACATCAGGCACTGTAGGAAAACTCAGTGTAGATGCTTGCTAAAAATACAGTCACTAGATGAATGCACAACTTAACAACAACAAAACTAATTGAGTTCAGAGACTGTAACTGAGACTCATACACATGCATAGGACTTTCTAAACTCAGGAAGAACGATTTCCAGTAGACAGTACCAAAAATGTGAGTTAAGAGGGTGATCAGCATTTAGACACAAAAAGTGCCATGGGAGAAATATCACAAAGAGAAAGAAAGAAGGAAAGACAAATCTTTAAAACAAGATAAAGAGCTTGAAAGGTGGGTCTGGGAAATCTTAAACATGAGATGTAAAAAAATGGTTTTCTAAAAAGAGGTAAGAGGAAATAGATGTGAAGACATGATTGAATCAATAATAGAAAATTGGCTTGAACCCAGTAAAGAATGAAGTCTGTAGGTTTGCTACAGAAAGAAAATAAAAACAAAAAAGAATTCTCCTCCCCGAGGATAAGGAAGAGAATCTTACATATCACAGTTGCCTACAAGAAAAAGAGAATCAGGAGGAATGGTCCAAATCAGACTTCATGCCTTGAAGCTACAAGAATAATCCCAATTATATCACTCCCCAGAGTTTAAAACTTCTTAATGTCTCTCTTCTCTCAGTTTGCAGAAGAAAGACTCTTCTACTTAGAAAGCTACACAGCATCTGCCAGGAAGCGCTGAGACCTCCTGGACTGCCCTTGTTACTCATTGGTAACCTCCAAAAGAAACTTTCTCTCCTATTTTCCTGGGAAATACATACTGACCTCTGAAGAGTCTCATGGGTGCCATTGTTTTATAAAAACCTTCCGTGACACCCCCAAATGGTGCCCCCTCCAACACAGACACAACCTCTGCACCAAATATCTACCCATTTCATAGCGTTTATGAGATTCGCCTCCATCTTTCTTGCAACTTGAGTATGACAGAACTGGATTTTCTGTATATTGCTATGGTTTGGAAATGGTTTGAGTGTGTTTCCCTGAACTTCATGCGTTGGACATCTGGCCCCAGGTGGCAGTGCTGAGGTGGTGAAACCTTCAAGACACGGATCTTAGTCTAAGGCAAGCAGGTCCCTGGGGCTTCCCTCTCAGAAGGGATTAATGCTGGTCTCATGGGATTGGATTAATTTTCCAGAGAACAGGTTGTGAGAAAGCTGGATCTGGAGTGAAGCCAGCCAAACTGAGGCCACAGTTATCAATCACTGGGATTCCTCTTTTAGGCTCTCAATCCCATGTCTATAAATTTACAGCTCTGAGAAAGTCTTGTATAAATTCACGAGGTGGCTAAACTTGGTCTGTTCTGGATTGATTCCCACCAAATCCTGGTCTTCCTTGGCCCGGAGAGGTTTATGGTCTCCACGCATGAGACATGCCGCTGTCCTCGGAGCAGTGTGTGCAGTTGTGCGTTGTCGTCCTGGAAGTAACTGTGTGTGTGTCTGTGGGGGGGATACACAATACTTTGCTGAAACCCTCAAAGTTCTAAAATATATCTGGGCTTCCTACTTCCTGCTAAGGGCCTGGAAGGCAGTGTGTGTCGGGACTCATGTCCCTGCTCACCAAGGACTCTGGTCTGTGGTGGGGAGGAGCCAGCCACACAGGGGTCAGCAGCCAGGTTGCCCCCACCCTATGCACTTCCTGAAAACAGCAGAGGCTTCTCAAAACACATTTTTGTGAATTCTGACCTCAGAAATCACGAAAGCATCCATAGCAGCTTCATCTCCAGTGTTAGGGACCAAAGCCAGTGCTTTGCACAGGTGAAGCAAACACCATGGCCGCCACACCGTCACCCCAGCCCACACCCGCACCTGCACGTTAGAGATTTGTGACGTGAAATTCTTCCTGTTAGTCTTCATTCAGGCTGCTCTCACCTAAGACTGCAGACTGGGAGACTTCTAAACAATAGCAGTTCGTGTCTCACAGTCCTGGAGATTGGAAGTCAGAGACCAGGCCCTGGCCTGGGTCACAGGCGCCTGCCATCCGCACATGGAACATACGGTGTGGCTAAGAAAATCTACAGACCAAACCAGTGCAAAATATAACCGTAGTAACAGGTCCTAGCGGTCACAGAGGGCTCTGTGAAGAGCTGACTGCTTGATCTGCTCAGCTACAGGCAATGAAGCTGTCTTCTGTGCCTTGTGTCTGATTTTCTACAGAGTTTCTGCTCACATTGTTGTCTGGAGTTCTCAGAATCTGCCTGGCTCTGGGAACTGCCTGTTTCTGCTTTGCTTTGTTTAAAAAACTATACTAAATTTAATTGCTCTAAGGAATGTTTCTTTCAACAGTATCTCCCCGTGGGGAGAGGGGAGAGCGGGAAAGCACTGTAGCTGGTTTCCTGGTCTCCTCTGAGGGGACAAATCCCATCCTAAGATCCGCCTCCCGACCTAGCCAGCTCCCAAAGCCCCTCCTAGTGCAATCTCCACACTGGAGATCTGGCTTCCACCTGGAGGTTTAGGGAAACACATTCAGTCCAAAATGCTACTCATAAGCCAGCTGATGTACCTTGAAATAAAAGGGAGAACACCTTTCTTACCTGAAAAAGTATGTCTCTGCCCTCTCATAGTGGCCTGGCGTCATCTGGAGGGGAGGGTAGTCGGTGGCCAGAGGCCGCACCATGAACAAGCCCATGGCCAGGGCCATGAAGAGGACAGGCAACAGCAGGTCACAGGCTGTGTTCTTCCAGGCTCTGCGCGTGCGGAGCAGTCTCTTCCTCAGCAGCGCGGCCATCTGTGCCAGGAGAAGCTGGTGGCCAGAGGCAGGCAGGGTTGGTTGAGGTGAGGTCCCCGCAGGACAGCCACCTGCAGGGGCAGAGAGGTCCCCAAGTGAGTCAGCCATGGCTGCAGGAAGACTCGGTTTGCAGCACTGCCTGGCTCTAGTGATGCTCTTCCCATAGCTGACCCTTTCAGAGGACCATGCATGCTCACTTTACACCAAAAGGACCACACATGGCTCTAGAGCTCCAATCTTGCTCCTGAGGGAGAGGGACAAACAAACCAGAAGAGAGGGTCGTGTTTACCTTTAGTGACTGGAATAAAGCCTGGGGCCTGATATGGACTCTGATGCCTCAAAGACACACAGCTGCACGAGGTTCTCTGACAGGGGTGGCTGGGGGTGCAGGAGGGCTGCTCCCCAGGTTAACTTCCCCCCTTCTCCCGCCAGCTGTCCCTCTTAGCTTTCAACCTGAGGTCTTTCCTGAGAAAGTCTCTGCTTATGAGCGAGTCGGGTCTCAGGGAAGCCGTGCCACCCACCTGTCCTTGGATCAGCCTGCAGCAGCCGCTCCTGCCCCTTCCACAGGCTCAGCCAAGGCAGAGGGGAGCCGTCAGCCCTCAGCACAGGGCTCCCACTCCAGCCCAGCCAACTCTGTGCCCTGGGGACCTCAGCAGGCCTGCGTGCCCTCCCTTCTCCTCTGAAGGACCCAGCAACTCTGAAAACAGTCCCAGCATCATAAATCAGCAAGTCAAACTCGAAAGAAAATCATGCTTTGTGCTCTGCTGATTATCTGAGGACTCTATAGAAAGTCTCTATACACCTGCCTTGGTTTAGCAGAACCATTCCCACGTGGCCACTGAGGAGGAGAAGTCAATAAAAAGCGAGGCAGACCCAGACTCTCCCTGAAACCATGTCTCACGCAGGGAGCCAGCCATCTGATCAGTGAGACATCTCAGCAGCTTTCCCCAAGCAGCTCCCTCTGAAACCCCATACAAAATCCAAAAC
The DNA here is from genome assembly GCF_053883595.1 of Heterocephalus glaber. Classification (NCBI taxonomy): domain Eukaryota; kingdom Metazoa; phylum Chordata; class Mammalia; order Rodentia; family Bathyergidae; genus Heterocephalus; species Heterocephalus glaber. The sequence goes on from NW_028258381.1 coordinate 12,908,844, forward strand.
CAAGGACTTTACAAGAAAGGTGGTCTTAGGGCAAAACAGACATACTACACGGATTGCCATGCCACGGGAACCGAAGTGAACGCAGCTGCTCAAGAGCAGCAGCGGAGGGGTCTCGCCGAGGCAGCTGGAGCATGTGGGGAGACGAGAGGTTTGCAGCACTGTGGTGAGCGGGGCTGCTGAAATGCAGCTGGGTGAAATGCAGGTGTGGGCTTCACTGCTTCACTCATCTCAGACTGACTGCAGGCCCAGGGTGTGGCAGGCACTGGGCTGCTTGGCTTCTCTCCTCAAAATGCATAATGGAGGAACTGAGCTGAAAACATACAGAAATAACCCAACACGGAGTCAAGAGTGGTGACAGAGGGGTGCAGACTCCACTGCCAAGGAGTGAGCTCCTCTCGGATGTTGGAGGTGAACGCAAGGAAGCAGGCAGAGCTGCTGCTGCAGAGGCATCGGGAAGAGCTCTGCAGGTACAGCAGCAGTGAGCAAGCAGCTCAGACAGGGGAGCAAACAAGCACCGAGCATCTGTGAATAAAGCAGGCGGCAGGCAGAAGGTGGCTCTTATGGCACCATTGGCAGGAGGTGAGGTGAACGGGATAGTGAAAGGCTGTGACTTTCCAAGTCACAGTCCCGAGTGGACCCAAGGAGCACAACGCAGTTGCTCTTTGCTATACAAAAAACAGACTTCCTAGAGCAGTTTGTGAGCCAAGCTGTGCATCACATTCACCCGGAAATGGTGTTAAAATTCGGATTTCCAGAGGCCAGGGATTTAGCTCACTGGTGCCGGGCCTGCCTCTCGAGTGCAAGGTCCTGAGTTTGATCCCCTGGTATGGGGGGGGGGGGTTCTGATTTCCAGGCTCAGCTACAGAAATAAAATCTGAATCATTAAGGACTCAAAGGGAAAAATGAGTTTAGCTTTGCAGGGGGTTCCCATATTCAGCTGGGCTCTGCAACCACAGACTTAATGCACAAACTGTGGAGACTTACGCACAGCTCTGCCGAGGTGGTCATTCTGTCCACCTAACGGGGGGGGGGGTGCTCGAAAGTATAATATGAAGCTCAGTGTGTCCCTTTCGCTTATGCTTACGTACTCCTCTTGGTCCTCTGATGGGTTATAATTCTGGTTAACACCAATTTGTGGTCTGATATATGAAGATCTAATAGGATAATTATGGAGCTATCTAACTCGAGCCAAACTAATTGAGATGTTTTGAGGTTGCCCATTTCCTGGATTTCTAAACGTAATTATTGAATAATTGCTTGATGTCTGTCTTCACTGGTTTTTAATTCAGCAAGATCTCCCCCTCGGAATAGAATGGTTTACTGTGTTTAGGTTCAAGAGGAACTCAAAGGTCTCTGGTAGGTCCTGTGATTCCCCTCCCCACTTTTACAGTAATCACCTTCCAGAAGGTACAATCCACAGTTAGCATTCACATAAATAACACATCTGACACCTCCATCTAGCTGCCCACACTCAGCAGCCTGCCAAGCTATGCACCTTTCCATTTAGCTACAGCAGGCAAAGGCTGTCCGTGTACACCTGTCCAGGTGACAGGAAAGAGCATGCTGGGTTTCCATGCAGCAGGTCTGTCCTGGTGATGGGTGGGCCTGGAGCCCCAGACAGAGAACATGGCCCACCTAGCTCGTCAAGGCGGTGATGGTGGGGAATTCAGTGCACCCTGACCTGGAAGTGAATCCAATCTCGGTCACCTACACACTGTATGACTTCTGGAAAACCACGGAGCCTCTCTAAATGCCATCTCCCTCATTGTAAAATGCACACTTAGAGCACTTTGCTCCCAGATAATGAAGATTATTATTAGAGCACTTATTAAACTATCAGAACAGGCATACGTTGACCTCTACTCATGGTAAATGTTTGCCTGACAGTTTCAATAAGTCTCCAGGGAAAGGTGTGTCTCATATTAAGAAGAATAAATTTTCTCTGCCTTCCCATATATGTTAATTGGACATAAAGGAGAAACATCAAAGGCTGAAATAGTTTATGGTTATGAATTCACCACCAATCGAATATTCATGGCTAAACTTACAAAAGTATTCACATGAATAATTTAACAGACAAAATTAAAATGCTGGACCAAATTGTTATGAATTATCTTATTTGACTTATGAGTGCAATTAAATGCAAGGACTCTAGTTATATCCACACCTACGCATTCCCATTTACTCTGAGGCCATCAAAATCCTTAAGGAAAATGTCCAAAAATTTTTTTCTTTTCTTTCCTTTTTTCATCAGTGGTTGCAGTTGTTCAAACAAGAACATCTGGTGAGGAACAGCTTAAACTATCAAGGGCTCAGCAGGCTCCTCAAAATATGAGGTCCACATTACCAACTTCACCAAAGTGTTCTTGAAGTTTTAAAATGAAGTATTACCAGTGACAGGTTTTCACTTTAATAAAAACCAGATGAACACCCCAAAAGAAAAACAGACACATAGAATGTATAAGGATCTACAAAATAACCAATTTATGGATATTGTCAACTGACGCAATAACTTGGCCCTTTAACTCATCAGTGTGGTAAAGATTTGCGATGATGTTAACACTGATGCTACAGAGTGTTCAAGGTAAGGGTCTTAGACACAGCTGATAGGGAAGAGACCGCTACAATAAACAGAAAAACAAGTACAGACCTTCTTAGATCCACTTACTTCCAATCCAAAAGTTGTATTATTCAAAAACCAGAAATGCATTCAACATACAAAGCAAGGGACTTGTTATCTCTTAGAGAAAATAGTTGCCAGAGGGTGCCCTTTACCAAATAACTTCTACATTCTATACACTATTTGATAGAGACGAAGTTCTAATCCAAAAGTACTCAGTTTTATGAGCATTGTTCAACCAACCTGAAGATGTGTGGTGAGATTACGACAACTCTAAACTTTTCCTTCAGAATTGTCTGGATATTTTTAAACGAGGAATATTTCTATGGTCACTTCTGGGAAGATGGCAGCATCTTGTAGTCAATAATTCTTTGGTGAATACTGTATACTCACAGGAAGCACAGTTTTATGAGATAGAAACAGTGTAACTCTCTGTTCTCTGGGTTACAGAATTTTAAAACTGAAATAGCTTTAAAATCACGTAGTTCAAACCTTTCATTTATTTATAATCACATTCAGTTCAGAAGAACTTATGAAGTAGGTTAAATAGGTTGAATTCAAGGGAATAAAATGTATGTACTGCTGTCAGTACAGCAGGTGGTTCTTGGGCTATCAGCTCTCAGAGGACTCTTGGTCAGGGAAGAGTCAAATATGTAAAGAAAGCAGTCAGCTAAGCCCAACCAAGAGGATAGAATGCACACACAGGCTGGGGCACAGGAAGCTTCCCCGAGGAGGGCTGCCGACACCAGGATTCAAAAATTTGAAGGTGTTTGCCCATTGTGGTGGGGTGCAGCGGTAAGGAGCATGTGCAGGATGCTCCAGGAATCAAGGTATCTCAGGAAGGGCATGGATGCTGAGGCACACACAGCTCGGCTCTGCAGGGGAGGGGTGAAGGCTACTGTCAATGGCACTGCAGTCCTGACCTTGGATTTCTAAGCCATTTGAGGCAGGAAGATGCGTAAGATGAGCTGGGTGGAGCCCTAACAGTGCTATTCACTCCCTTGGGGAACAGGTTCTAACAACATCAGGTATGAACTTTGTCAGTGTCCCACGGGAGAAGCCACCGACCTAGCACCTGGAGTCGGGATGCCTGAATTCCACCCCGGGCTTCTAATTCCCCCTCACTTGCTCCATTTATAAAACAAAAGCTTACATAGGTTAGTTATCAATCTGTGTACTGGAAAAAACTACAGAGGTGTGACATTTACACAAATCATGACTATGTTTCCTTATTCATACTGTTAGTAACCCCCAAGAAGAAAATTAACAAATCTAATGGTCTCTCATCAGGGAAGAAGAGAGGAGAAAAGAAATGAGAAAGAATTAACAGGAAAAAAGGCAAATGTTTAGCGGCACATGTGTGCTTACTAATACAACATAAAGCTTAAAATATAATTATGTATTAAATATTTAAGCAAGGTAACACAGATAGACACATACAAATTTTAAACCCATGTTTGGTCACTGGAATCTTGGTTAAATATACATTCAAAACCAAAATCAATATTGACTATGTTTCAAGTTAGCGGAGGCTATATTTATCAAAATATATCAAAAATTTACTTGTTTTCATAATTTCACAGCTGTGTCCTACCCAACTTTTACAACAGCTTATCTGTTCATTGTTTGTAACAGCACTTTAAAACATGATTTTTTTTCTTGAAAATAAAAAAAAAAGCAGCCAGATAAAAGAACACTTTTCTCCCTAACATGCCGCTGTTTCCAATTGCTAGAGAGCTGAAATATAATTGATTTGGTCCTTTGAAAGGTATACAATGGTTTTAACAGCCAAAATGTCAAAAGGAGCAAATTAGGATTTCACTTTGGATCATGGTCCTCCTCGGAGGACCAGCCACATTTTTTGGATGATTTAAAGGTTACTGGAACACATTGGATGAAACCTGCCTCAAACAGAGTAACTGGATGTTCGGCAGACCAGGGTCCACCCTAGGGTCACTAAACACATCCACTACCTGGACAAGTCCCTGAAATGCCAAGCCTGGCTCTCCTTGAAGCACTGGACAAGGCTCCCACTGTCTCTAAGTGGCCCCACTCTGGGTTTCTATGCCACAAGGTGATGCAGAGACCTGAGTGACATGGGAAAGTGATGCCGGGCGCCTTTGCTGCACCCCAGTCCCCATCGCAGCAAGCCCATCACTGGTCACTGCTCTGACCAAATTTTTGAGGCCGGAAGGACAACATTCAGGCTCATGGGCTCTGCTGCTGGGCAGCTGCCTGTCTGAAGGAGGGGTCAACCAGGCCAGTTGGGAAAAGCTAGCTAACACAGGCAGGAGCCCTTAAGGTGCCACTGGGAACATGGGGAGAATCAACAGATGTAGCTAAACAAGAAGAAACATCTCCTGGCTGTCACTTCTCTCCCACCTGAGCCCTATGTTCACCTCCTTCACTGCTCTGTCTCTTTGCACATATCTGCCATCTTCACTGATGAGGAACCCATGGGGCTGGGAAAAGTTGAGCTGATTTCATCTTATCTTCAGCTTTAATCATACTCTCCCACCCAAATAAGATGCTCAGTAAGGGCTGATGAATGGGAGAGAGTGGCTGGATATTGGCCAAATGTAGGATTTACCATCCTTATCTATCACCATGCTGAACTGAAGTTTTTCTTTCCCCTAGGTTCATTCTTTTACTCAGAAAGCTTAATGTTACCCAGGTTTCTTCCAGTTCCTTTCATCTCTTGATTCTACTCTCCAGCTTGACAACCGCACATAGTGGGCTCACTTGTTGTATAAAATATTGTGGTTTTAGGAACCTTTATAGAAGCGGTACACCATGAAAAGCATATCACAACTTCAGTTCGTCAAACATATTTTCAAGCTGTATTCGGGTTGGTATGGGCAGACTTAGGTTTTCGTTTTAAATACTATAGATTAGCTTTTCAGAGGCAGGTGGCCAGACCACATCCAGGTCTGCCCCGTGTCTTGGGGAGCTCGATGAGAAGGTGAGGTTGGAGAATATGAAAACAGGAGTCTTCAAATCACTACCAGAGGCTCCATTTTCCATATGATTTTTAAGAGTGTAAATATTGAATTAAAATAGTTTGCAAAATCCTACTTTTATTTTGTGGTCTTAACAGGAATAATAGCAGCTGCTCACAGTATTCCATGGCATCTCTCTTTGCTAGGGAGGGGCAAGTGAGATTTAAGGAACTGGAGAAAGGGAATCAAGGTAAAGATTGAGCACCCTTAATCCAAAAATCCAAACTCTGAACTGCTCCAAAATCAAAAACATTTTGTGCACTAACATGACCCTACATGTGCAAAATTCCACACCATGAAATTTTGTTTTGTGAAGCAAAGTATTTAAAATATTGCATGGAATTACCCTCGAGGCATGTGCATAAGACAAAACATAAATGAATGTCATGTTTAGGCTTGGGTCTCATTCCCAAGATCTCTAGTTATGAATATGCAAATATTCCAAAATCTGAAAAACCCCAAAATCTGAAACAATTGTTATGGTCCCCCTAAAGCCTTATGGGGTCACAGGCAGGGCCCTGAGAAAGTGATTGGACTATAGGGGCTCAGAGCTGACTTGCTTTTAGGAGGTGGGGCTGGTCAGAAGTGGGTCGCTGTGGGTGTGGCCTCCCACCCCAGCTCCACCCTTGTCTCACTGCTTCTTAGATACCATGACAGGAGCAGCTCTCCTCTGCCAGCCCCTCAGCCACGAAGTTCTGCCTCAGAGCCAACTGACTATGGACTGAGACCTGAGCCAAAATAAACCTCTCCTCCAAGTTGTGGATGTGGGGAAAGTGACTGAGACACGAATCTGGACCCAAGCACTTTGGGCAGAGGTATTCGACCTGTAGTCAGCTTAGGACATCCTACTCAGCTGTCCTGGGCTCTAGTGAGGGGCACCAAGGAGGGATTGAAGCCAACCCAGGGGACATGCTGGTCAAGGCTTCCTGGAGACAGAGGCTGCCCATCATGAGGCCCATCTGAATTACCCAAGTTGCTCCATACTTCTTTCTGAGGCAATGACTACACTTAAAATAAGTGAAGCTCCTTTGTCAAATATTTCTCAGGAAGATGATATTCCAGTTCAGGAAATAAGGCCTGGAACCATTCATCACCAGCCTGAGGCACTTTCTTGGCAGCTCTGATCTGCATGGCTGCAGGAATTACAGTTTCATACACACTCTCGATGTCCCACTGCCCCTGATAGAAGTTGCTGTGCCCTGGCACCTGCCACCAGCATTTGTCCTGCCCAAATCTATTTCAGTTCCATTTTATTTTGGCAAACTCTATTCTGCAGGGCTCCCACTGTTAGCTCACTGCTGATTTGAGCGAACTAGAAAAACAAACCATCTTTGGCATGTGCAATTGGCAGCAGCAACACCCCCTCCCAACCTTGCTCACAGGGATGGTGGTTTCTGAAGTTCAAGGAAATGTGGAAAAAGAAAAAAAGAAAAAAACACCACGGTGAAGCCCAGGAGACACACATAGAATGTGGAAGAGCTCTTTGAAGAGGCAGAGTTACGGCCGCCCCGGGCGAGACAGGCTGTGCACAGGCATTGTCTTAAAGAGCAAAGGAGGGACCTCGGACCCTTCCAGGAATCACTGCCAAACTGCTTCCATCGCCAGAAGCAGCGGCAATTAGGGAGGAAATACAGAGAATTAAATTGTGAGAGAAAAAAGGAGAAGAATTTTACGTAAAGTGGCACTGACAAGCTGGAGAGCTGAAAATTTAAATGCAATCTCAGATCTCACATGAGGGGAGAAGGCTTCATAAAAATTTTTTTTAAATGTCAATGCCTTCTGTAGAGAAAATAACCATGTTTCCCAGATTCACTCGGTGTTCCATAGATTTGTGATCTTTCACATGAACTTTAAGTTCAAAAAGACTAATAGGGTGCTTTTCACGGGAGTGATCCGAGACCAGAAAAGTCACAGGGACCTGGGCTGTTTATGAAATGCCTGGGTCTTCAGAATCAAAATTTGTGAGAGTTGGGCCTAAGAAGATGCTATTTTAATAAGGACCCTGGCAATTTTAAAGATTTTTTTAAAGGTCTTTTCTCTTAAAACTGTGTCATGACCAGAGCAGCTGCGTAGCATGATGGGACGAAAGCATGGATGGCACTGGGCAGGATGAGGCATTGCAGGGAGAACCTCGCCCTGACCCAGCATGGGCCCCCATGAGCCCACTGGCTTGCCACCTGCCTTCATGCAGGACCCCAGGAGACCGATGTGTTCACCAGCCCGTCAGGCAAGAAACAAGTATTCTTTGTGTCTGATGAAACCCAGGACACAGCAGGAAGCAGGACCAGCTCTAGCCCTGTTCTCTCAGGCTCACTGCCTTGGAGCAGGCACAGGTGTCAGCAAGCACAAAGAACTGTTTAAACGCGATGTGTCACAGGAGCCTCAGTGGGTAAGAGGGGACTGGGCACTTGTCAGGAGAAAGCTGACCTGGTCCTGTGAGGTAGAGAAGCAACAATGAATCACATGCTGAAGAATGATGGGATCAGCTCAGAGAAGGGGGCCTTTGGGAAGGGAAGGAAAGGAGAGAGCCATGGGAAGATTCTGGAAGCACAAAAACTGTCCAAGAAACTGAAAGAGAAGCAGACGCCGGGGAGACAGGATCTCGGGCACGAATCATCTTTGGAGTCTGTGGGCAGAATGTGAATCCACAAGAAGGCAAAACCATCAAATATTCTTAAATGAAATAGCATGATCAAACACTTACTTTTGAAAGCAGGCTTTGGCTGAGGAGTAAGAACACACTGATGGGCTGTCACGTGGCTGTACTTGGCAGCAAGAGTAAAGGGTTGGAGACCAGCCCTGACACACAGGACTATCTGCTTGGTTTTCCCTAAAGGGGAGTGGTGCGGATGTCTCAATCCTAATGAGAAAGACCCAGGAGATGGGAGAAGTTGGAAATTCAGCGCGAAGAATTCTTCCTTGGAAGCAGGAAGGAAGAACTCTTCCTTACAGCATCAGTGGTCTCATCTGGGAAGAGTGACCCATTCTCTCCCAGGACAGGAAGAAAGGTGAGGACAGGTGTCAGGGGTGAGACGCCAGTCAGCCTTTGTCCACTTATATTTTCTCCACGAAGCAGGAAGGGAGTTCTCCTGGAGGGGCCGTGAGCAGCAGGAGTGAGGAGAGGGCACAGGAGAGAGTGGGCAGGAGTAGAGAAGAGCTGAGCCAAGGAACAAGATTTCTTAGGAACCCTGTTACTGTCTAGCCTGCAAGCACTGTACCATGAAACCCCTGGAAGAGAAGGAAAGCCATGCAGAAAGTGACAATGAACTGCAGGCTTGCTCCTATAAAAGAGCACATGCGAAGCTTGGGAAGCAATGGAGGAGCAGACTGAAGCTCCTCAGGAGGGAAGGAGAGGTGGCACCAGGGAGGTAAGGTTGGAACTGAGGCCAGGACAGTGTTGTGCTATGGGCCAGCATCCACCGGACATGGCAGCTTCTACCGTAGTCAAGCAGAAGGGCACTAACATGCCAGGGGCTAGGGCTGACCATCAACCAGCCACTCCACCTGTGCGGCACAGCTCAGAGAGGAAGGGGTTCTCCTCACACACTGAGCCACTCAAGCACCTTACATCTCTGTCTATTCTGGAGGTTGAACTCCAAGCTGAAGATATTGGCAGGGTTGTTTTCCACGAAGCCACTCTCCTTGGCTCTCGGATGCCCCCTTCTCCCTATGTGTTCCCATAGTCACCCCTCCACGGTCTCAGTCCTCCTCTCCTGCTCTAATGAGTACAACAGTCTTTTGGATTAAGACCCACTCCAATGATTCATTTTACCTTCACTGTCTTTTTCAAAATGCAATCACATGTGTAGGTCCCGGAGGTCAGAATTGCAACACAAGAATTTGGGGGAACACAGTTCAGTCCCTGATACCAGCGCCCTGTCAGTGAGCAAGGAAGCAGAATAAACCCAGAGGATATTATTCTAAATAGGATTCTCCTCCTACTCTCACACCAAAGTGGAGGGTCTCAGGCATGGAGCCCAAAGCAGCTCTCCCCTGGGAGCTTGATAGAAATGCCAGTTGCCAGGCCCTTCCCAGACCTGTTGAGTCAGTGGACCTTGGAGTGCAGCTCAGTAATGTCTGGCCTAACAAACTCTCCCGACCCTCATTCTGCCCCCAAATCACTGGCTTTTTTCTGGAAGCCTAACAGTTAATCCAGTTCCCTGTTTCAAATACTACAATAAACACCAGCTTATCAGGTCTCAGAAAAGCCTTTTCAAAACCCAGAGAAAAGATCTCAACAGGCTTCCATGGCAGCTGCTCTGCCTGAACAGGAATTTCATGCTGGAAACACTGAGGGCTTGGGCAAGTCAGGTAACAACTCTACGCCTCAAGCCTTCTGTCTCCAATCTGTGGTGAAAGTCACGCACAAAAATGCGAATAGGTGTAAAGAGCCCATCCCAGCATCTGACACACTAATAAACTACTGTATGTGTTACTCATTAGGCACTTTCGTTAGGCAGCTAATGGACAGTTTCTTTCTCCGTGAAGAAGTGACTTCCACACCCCACAGTGTAGACAGAGGACAAATGTGCTATTCCGGGCTTCAGTCTTTATAACTCACTTCTGTGTCACCAGTAGGTTCTCTACGATTAAAAAGTATGTATTTTATATTTTATTCAGCCTCCATCAGTCTCTCAGGGAAGCAAGCAGTGAGTCATTTGAAAGCCGCCCCCTGGAAGACATCCGGCCTGTGTAGACAGGGCACCACAGGCAGGTGCAGCAGGGAGAAGGAGTCGGCACAGAGAGCACACATCCGGGCACCACGGAGAGGGAGGCTTTGGTTAATGGCTATTCTAGAAGTAGAATTTCTCAAGTGCAGAACACACCAAGGGGAAAAGGAAACATTGGCTAAGCCACTCTATTTAGAATGCATGAAAACACACTCTAACATTTGACAAAGTGGTTGCTACCAGGGAACTCAAATCTGACTTAGACAGAAGCTCTCTGTTGAGTTTCATGTGAGAATTTTATAGAAGTTAATAAAACTGGCAAAAACAAGTGAACTTATACCAGATTTGTTTTAATTTATCCTGAACTCCTCATTTAGTAATGAAAAATGTAAAAGATTGGTAAAGGACATACATTCCCCTTCCAAAACCTGTAATATGAATGATAAAGAAAGTTACATTTCTATATCATACTTTACAGCAACAGTGGGAAATGTGGTTCCTCTTCCTGGGGTTCCTTTCTCAAACTCAGGACCCCACTCTTTCCCACAGAGCATTGGGTTTTACCGCTCATGTTGCATTTCTCACGTGTTTACATGGATTTTCTTAATATGTGCCAGATTCCAAACACGAAATTATCATTTTGAAAACCAGACATAGAACCATAATGAAGAGGGCATATGTAGACAATAAATTTTCCATGGAAGTTATCCTAAACTATCATGATAATAAAATATTTATGAGTACCTAGCAATCGTACTGTCTTTAAATTCCTTCTTATCTATGAAAATCATTAATTAATGTATGTTTAAATGCTGAAATTAAACCTTTAGGCAAAATACTAAGAAATAATAGAGAAAAATAGCATTTATCTCCATGTAAAATAAAATTTCTAGAGTAGAACACAGATAAATTATAATATATATGAATATTACTACATCAACATTATGCAAGGAATATCAAGCATGGATCTCAGAAGCAAACCCCAGACTCTTGTATCTGTGGCATGCTTCCCTTTATACAGAGGTCAAGGCCAGGCACAAAGATCCTCAAGTGACAACAGTCCTACAGCAAGGCTTTGGCCCAGGGGACAGGAGGGGCCTCCAGGTGCTGGGATTCTTTTCTCTCCATCTGGGTGATGGTCACACAGGCATGTTCCACCTGGTTGTAGGATTATGTTCTAAGGCTTACTGTAAGATGCATGCAGTGTATTTCTAATAAAAATAAATTTAAGAAACTATTCTTAAGGGGCAACCCACTTCCTGGTACCCTTTCTGTCTCTCTTAAACAGAAGCTTTCTTTCTCTCAATAAATTTTTCCTACTCTTAACCTCCGTTGTTCCTAGAATTCATTCTTTGATTTTAGAGAACACGAACTCATGTTTCCGATACCTAATAGGTTTGGGAGTTACATCTCTTTCCCCTATATCATTTTGGAGGTCTTCCACTGAGATTACTGGTTGGAGGCTGGAGGAGGTCTGATATCATCATCCAGATACCATGAACTCTTCAAAGAATGATGCCATATGCAGCACTCATCACTGGCCCCTGCTGCTGGCAAGCAGCAGCTATAGCTGGGGTTAATACCAACAATGATGATATTATGAGCCTGATTGCACACGATACCAAAACAAGAGCTGGTATGTGAAAAGTGCAGGAAAAAGATGCAAAACACAACTTCTATTTGCTTGAACTAATCTCTGTCTTTTCCTACACTGCTGGATAATTTGGAAACGTGCATGTAGATAACTCCCAAACTGTATGGACAAAGGACATAAGAAAAAAAGAACAGGAAGTAGCTGGAAGAAATGAGCAAAATCACACTTTTAACTCAGTTTACTGGGTGCCCCCAGAATATCAGACCTTGTCAAACACTGCACACACAAGCCTTCATCCCCATAGTGACACCTGAGATGGGAGTACTGTTGAGATACTAGGATATAAGGTCACTACTACAGTTTGGATAAGCGTCCCCAAGGATCTATGTGCTAAAGGCTTGGTCTGCAGACTGTGGCACTATTGGGAGGTGATAGAACCTTTGTGAGGTAGGAGCCAGTGTGAAGAATTTAGGTCACTGGGGGCAAGACCTTGAAGAAGATATTGGGACCCTGGCTCTTCTTTCTCTCTCTTTGATCCTCTACTGTTATGAAGTAATCCCCTTCTTCCACCAGGCACTCCCACCACAACATGCTTGCCAGCCTAGGGCCTATGCAGCAAGGTCAAGTGACCATGGACTGAAACCTCTGAAACCATGAGCCATATTAAATCTTTTTGCCTTAAAAAAAAAAAAGAAAAAGAAACTATTCTTAAAAACTACAAAGAAGGTTAAAGAGAAAGAGCAACAGCAATTTTTACAACAGAGGAAATATAAACAGCTGGTGCATATGAAGAGGCTCACATTGTAGAAATTCACCGCAGCCTGTCCTAACACTGCCGGTGCAGGGTGAAATACCAAGTGACCCATAGTGACTCAGACCTTTGTGCACCCGCTCCCTTGCATAGAAGGCCCTGGGCATGATGGCTTTTCCTCCTGCCATCAAACATCAGATAGCAAAGATGAAGAGAACTTGCTAATTCAGGAAGGGGCCTGTCCAAATCCCTTAAAAATTAGCAAACCAGATTCTCCCGCTGGCTTTGAAGAGACTGCTGCCAGTCTTGAGACCGGAAGGTCTCTACTAGAAGCTGAGAGCAACCACCAAGTGACACCGCCAGAAAGCGGGGACCCTGGCCCTCTAGGAACCGAATTCTGCCTGGGGCCCAAATGGGCTTGGACAGATGCTGTAGGCGAGGGTGTTGTCTGGGTGGCACCTGTACCACAGCCCGAAAGATCCTGGGCCCAGAGCCCAAGGCGCTGAGCCCAGAGCTCTGGCAGATGGAGGTAAGGGGTAAGGGACGGGCTCATGTCAATCTGCTAAGTCAGGGGTGGTTTAATAACAGCAGAACACTAACATGGATTTGCTTATTGGAAATGGAAGATTACCATAATAAAACTTACAAGCAAGAGAGTGGCTGGAAATCAGTGGGCAGTAGACAGGGGAGAAATCTGGGGTCAGTGATAGAGGAATGTAGCTCTCCCAGGACAGAAGGAGTAGAAATAGGAAAGTCAAAGATGCTGCCCTCCAGGATTCATAAAGAAGCCAGGAGCGTGTCACCGGAAACCAAGGGAAGCATGCTCTTGTTATAGCATTGAAATCTCTTACAATCGCTCCTCACAACTATGTAGAGGGCAGAAGTATAAGCCACAAAGCTGGACACTTAGCTAAGGGGATTTTCAAACAACTGAAGAAGTTGTCTGGGTTCTTCTTGATACTTACAGTAAAATGGGAGGTGACAGATTAAAGATAGGGAATGAATGTTAGACAAGCAGAAAACAAAACAAAAACAAGAAGTGATGATTGTGAAAATTCTCTGCCTCATCAGATTTTTGTAAAGTGGTGAAAGCCAAGAAGATCTGTTGATATTGTGATTTGGATATTGAATATCACCAATTTGTCATGGGCTGGAACCTCCAAAACTATCTGCCAAAATAAACCTCTCTATCAGTTAATTTTCCCAGGTATTTGCTACAGGGATTGAAAACTGACCACCAGATAAAGGGGCAGAGAGAAAACTCATGAGTGTACTGAATATAAAGCTTTTTGCAAAACCCTCAAAAAAAAATCAAAAGGTCAAAATATTCAATCACAAAAATGGTCCCTTAAAACAATCAAGAGAAGAGTGATGCAGGAAGACAGTAGGTTAGGACTCGGACCCCCACTCCCATGGAGACAACAAATGAACAACCATGGGCAGCTAACACATTTCCACAGGAGCTCTGGAAATCAGCCAAGTATCTAAGCAACCAAGCAAACTCCTAGTCTCCCCCCAATGAAAACAGGAAAAGAAAACCACACACAAAATGGCAGTTGTGGGGTTTTGTATGGCAGCCCCTACCCTCCTCATTGGCGGGGTTATAAGGAAATGGCCTGATGCCTTCATCCCTCCTTCAGGACAAAAAGTGCAATGTGGAAACTGTTTCTGAAGTCCTGGCCTGGCTGTGCACTGTCGGGGGACTGGTTTTTCCCACCTGACCTGGAGACAACATGTGAATGGCAACCAAGTTTAGATCTGGTCTGGAAACCACCGAAAGCAGCAGCTGGCAAAGAGCATGCAAAAAGTGAGGAGGGTGGCAGAGTCACAGACCCTGGGGATGAGAGAGTGAGGGGATGAGGGACAACAGGGCATCTGAAACTTCGAAATGGGCTAGGGTAAGAGTCACTGAGAAACTAAAGCACTTAAAAGTGGCCAAGGGAAACTGGTAGGAAGAAGAGTATGTGTCTATGGAGGCTCAGACAGGACACAAGCCCAGAAAAGAACTGAGAAGTCCACAAACCTTTTCCCAGGCTGAGCTCAAGACTCAGGAACCACTAAAGGGCAAATGTCTTCCATTCCAGTCTACAAAGATGGGGAGGAGTGGCTGATTTACCAAATGCCAAGTTTTAGTAAATGATCACACACACACACAAACACACACACACACCCCAAAAAAACAAGGATGCCTGTTCCCTGCAAAGGAGCAAAGTAATGCTCAGAAACAGTCTCTGAAGGCACATATCCCGGTAAAGATTTGAAAACAATGGTCCTAAATATTCTTGGAGAGCGGAAGACAAACATGAGTGAAGAGCTAATGGAAATCAGGAAGGCAATACATGAACCACATAAAAATATCCACACAGAAATTAAAGTTATTTAAAAAATCTTAAAGAACCAAACAGAAAGTCTGGAACTAAAAAGTATAATAACTGAATTAAAAAAAAAAAAAACTACAAGAGTTGAAGAATAGAGTTGAGCAGGAAGAAAAGAGAATCAATGAAAGAAAGGACAGTCACATAATATTATTGAGTCTGAGAAACAAATTTTTGTTCTTACAAAGAAGTAAAAGAGATAGAGTGCAAGAAGAGAACAATACCTGAATTTTGAAATTTACAGAAAGAGAAGAGAAAGAAAACAGCAGACCCAAATTTCCCAAATTTGAGGAAACAGGGATAAGCAAACCCAAGATTCATGAACTCCAAGTAGTAGAAACCCAAAGGCCCACACAAAGACACATTATAAACAAACCACCAAAGGTCAAAAGACAAGGGAGCATCTTGACAGTGAGGAAGAAAGACTCTCGGCATGACTATCAGCCAATCATCACAGAAGAACCCTGCTTCCCAGAAGGCCATGGATGGTTGTTCAAAGGGATGGAAAAACACTATCAAATGATACTTTACATCTTGCATAAATGCCCTTCACACATGAAAGAGAAATTAGACATTTACAAACTATCAAGAGCTAGAGAAGTACATGACTAGGAGAGGTACCCCACAAGAAATGGTAAGGGTAGCCTTTCAAGTTGAAATGAAAGAATATTAGATAATAACTCATAGGCAGCTCAAATAAAAAGTTCTCTAGTAAACATAAATACATAGACAAATACAAAATCAGTATCATTGAATTTTACTTTGTACTCTACTTCATATTTTCTGCAGGACTTAAAAGCCAAAAATCATAAAAATAATTAAAGCTATGTGGGATATCTAATATGTAAAGATGTAATTTTTATACCAGTAATACAAGTCAATAGAGTACAGGTATAAAGTAATAGTTTTTGTACATGATTGAAATTAAGTTAGTACTAATTTAAGATAGATTATCACAATAAAAGGATATTATACATAATTCCTTTGCTAAACAAAACTAAAAAATTTGCACATTATACATAAAAGGAAATATGAACAAAACCAAAACATGTCATCAAAAATACATGAAAATTGGTAGTGGAAGAAAAGAGAAATAGCTATAAAGCATACAGAAAACAAAATGCAGGATAAGTACTACTCTATCATTATTACCTTACATACAAATGGATTAAAGTCTCTAATCAAAATTGGCAGCATTGCTTTAAAAAAAAAACAAGATTCAACTATATGCTATCTACAGAAGGTGCACAGACAAGTCTATGCTTACAAGATGGGAAAAGATATTTCAGGTAAATCGTAATTGAAAAAGAAGAGGGCTAGTTATACTAATATCAGACAAATAGGCTAAGTGGAAATTAGTTATAAGAGATGAAAAGGACTTTGCATAAAAGTCCTTATATAAAATGCTCCATTTATTAAAAGCATCGATTCACCAAGATGATGTAACAATTATAAATACATTGAAAGCAAACATCAGAGCTCCTAAACATGTGGAACAAACACTTAGAGAAATCAAGCTGAACTGCACATGTCTGCAATAGTAGGAGGAAACTTGAATAGCTATTTTCAAGGGTGGACAAAACAACCTGACAGAAAGCCAGGAAAGACACAGAGAAATAAACAGCACTACAGGAAACATGCATGTAGTTGATATAACGAGGTCGCTCCATTTGGTAACAGCAGAGTGTGGTGGGACTTTTATCCAGAAAATATAAAGAATTCCCACAATTCAACAACAATAACAAAAACAGAAAGAAAAAAAAAAAAACTGACCCCATTCAGAAAAGAACAAAGAACTTTAACAAACATTTCTTTAAAGATTTACTAACAGCCAACAACCACGGAAAAGACAGCCAGTATTAGGAATCATTGATGTTAGCGAGGACACAGAGAAACCAGATCCCTCTTCCACTGCTGCTGGGAATGCGAGGTGTAGACACTTCAGATAACTCCCTGGCAACTCCTCAAGTGTTTAAACAGATGACCCAGCAATTCCATTCCTAGGAACAGACAGACGAGCAAACGTATATCCATGAAAAACAGCTTGCACATGAATGTTCATAGCAGCATATTCATAATAGCAAGACACTGGAAATAACCCAAATGCCATCACCTGATGAAAAGATACAGATGTGTTATACACACACAATAATGGGGTATTATCTGGCCATCAAAAGAAATAAAGTCTTGGGGCTGGGGATTTAGCTCAGTGGCACTGCGTCTGCCTTGCAAGCCCAAGCTCCTGAGTTCGATCCCCGGTACAAAAAGAAAAAGAAAGAGAGAAAGAAAGAAAGTCCTGATACCTGCTGGGTCCATAAACCTTGAATAACTTCTGCTGAGTAAAAGAAAGTGGTCGCAAAAGTCCGTATCTGTTACCACTTGTATCTAGATGTCCCCCAAAGCCATAGGTGGGGGATTTTTCAGAAGTGGCTGGCTCTAGAGTGTGAAGCTGGGATTAAGCCTGTGATTACTAAGGTAGTCAACTGATCGGTTTGACATGGCTCTGGGTGTGAGTCCTGCCCTCCCTAGGGTAGCACCTAGATAGAATATAAAGGGGCAGAAAGAAGCTGCTCTTGTCACGTGCCACTCGCTGCTTGCTGCTTCCTCCCTTCTGCCCACCATGAACTACTTTTCCTCTGTGATGCTTGTCTGCCATGCCACCCTGCCTTGGAGCCAGCTGATTATAGACTGAAACCTCTACAAGCTGTGAGCTAAATAAACCTTTCCCCCTTTAACTTTGGGTGTCAGTTTGTCCCAGCAATGAGAAAAAGCAACTATGACAACATCTGTGCTGTCATTTATATAAAATGTCCAGAAGAGGCAAATCTATAGAGATAGAGATATGTCAAGTTTCCTGAGGCTGGGGGGACCTCTGAGGCAACTGAGGCAACTCTACATGTCACAGAGTGGAGGTTCTTTTGGGGGTAATGAAAAAATTCTAACACTGATAATGGTGGGAAGGGCACAACTATAAAAGTCAATGAATTGTACACTTAAAGTGTAGGGTATGCGAATTATATCTCAAAAAAGCTGTTCAAAAAGAAGATATGCTTGATATAATCATCAGGGGACCGTAAAGTAAAGCCAAACATCAATTCTGAAGATGGATAGATACATAGATACATAGATAGATAGATAGATAGATAGATAGATAGATAGACAGACAGACAGACATATAGCTAAACTTCATTAAAGCATGGGCTGGAAAGCAAGGAGATAAATTTCAACATTCAAATAGTGCTGAAAACACCAAGAATCTACTAAAAATATTATAATCTATGTAATTCTAGTAACTGATTCCTGGGTGAGTTCCTGATGGACTGAAGGCTCTCAAGGGATCCTCTGAGAAGGATCGTGCTGTCTGCCCTCCAGCCCGGCTTGCTGAGTTACTGCTGATAAACACTCCAGGCACCGGGCTGAATCCGAGTGCAGTCACACCCCGGAAGCCAAGCCTGGATTCTCTCCAGCTGTTAAGGCTGACAGGAGGAGGTCTGAACACAAAAGACGGGGTCCCTGGAGACAGAGCCCAGTGAAAGCAAACACACATCTGGCAGTTTCTTAAACCACGTTAACTCACTGCCTGCCAAGCATCTGCACATGACAGGCAGGCCGGGGGGTGCAGACTGCACTGGTTTGTTTACATTGCAAGGGAAACATGATGGACAGTATTAGCTATTCCTTGGGAAATTTCTGATATGGTAAGTCAAGATCTGAAGAAAAGATGGAACAAAACATCTCCCATAAACACACAGCTGTCCTTTTCAAGCCAGGACAAACTCCTGAGATTCCTATATGTTTTCCTACAAACCCACTCGCTGCCCCACCCACCATGCACTGGTCAGTTGGGGATGCCATTTGACCGCTGAAACTAAGGCTATCCACCCAGGCCAGGGCCCTGGATCCTACAGTGGAAATTTGAGACCCGCTCTGTACTCACAGGAGTTGGGAGAAGGTCCAGCAGGTCTCTGAGTCTGAGGCTCTGACTTGGTGCCTGGGGCAATGTGTGATTTCTTGTTGGAATCTTCCAAAAGCATCAAAAACACCTGTTTGAAAATTTAAAATAATAATAATACAAGTGCTGCACATTATTGTTTTCCCACATTGCATTGCTTTTCTTTTGCCTCAGTCACCCACCCAGGTCACGCAAGAGCAGCCCCAAGAGCCACGTTTTTCACTCCGTTGTTCATCCAATGGGTATAAACCAAGGTCAGCACACTGGTACAAAGGCTGCCTGTGAGGTACAAAGATGAGAAGGATCTGACTATGAGCCTCAGGACCTGCACACGGTCCTAGTGCTGGTAAAACCGTGTTGAAACCACAAAGAGAATAGGCAAGGAGAAGCAGGAAATACCCAGCATCTCCAGCTGAGCTCAAGTCTGGCTCACTGTGCCAGCACCGTGGAAATGCAGAGGCGAATCAGGCAGTAAACTTGGATCACAAGTTTAAGGAGCCCATGGCTTATGTAGGACAGATGGGATCTGGTCCGTAAAGATCCCCACAAAACACGTGCCCCATGGGCTGCAGTGTGCCGTGTCCCTTCGGCAGTGAACCCGAGCCGCTTGTGCGAAGTTGGTACTCTACTCTGTTCCTGCTGGAAGAGAGGTCCAGCCTCCTCATGTTCAGATCCAAAGACCAGACCCAAGTCAGCAAGACTGGGGAAGAGGCCAGAATGTGGCTGAGCCAAGGGGGTCGAGGTGGGCAGGGAAGCCCATGAGCTGCTTCTGGACACATGACGAGGATTTAAGAGGAGATGGGGAGAGAACCCAAGGTACACACTGGCCAAGCCCAGCACAAAGGGTGCTTTGGTCCATGTACAGAAGTCAAAGGGGGCCTGGCCCATGCAGCAGCTGAGCACCATGCTCCGTCTGGGCCAGCTTGGTTCTGCGGGCACAGGACACAGCTGCCTGGAGTGCGTGCTGCCAAGGGCTCCATCCAGCCTGGGGAAGCGTGTGCTAACTACACTGTTGTTCTTGTCCTCTGCCAAGATTCCCTCCCACCCTCCACGGCCGTCGCTGTCTCCTTTGGTGTCATCTGTGCAGTGCACCCAGACCTCCCACCCCTGCACCGAGTTCGGGCCCTGGCCCTGCTCTCCCCTCCAGGGACTCTTGCTGGCCCCATCTCATTGCCCACCCACCCAGCGAGACTTGCGCAGACACCACCTGCATCCCAACTCCCTAAACAAGCGTCAAGCTGCCTATCAGGAGGTGTCGCACAGCAGAGGCCCAGAGACAGCAGCAGGAGTGAGCCAGCCTGCAGAGAGAGAGTGCCCACCTCTCTGCGTGAGGCTAATTAGCTTGGACAGAGTCCCACTGAGGAGAACCTGCATCCACAGCACTGTGAAGGGCAGGATGTTCATTAGATCAGATGTTGTTACTTCCCTGGAACATCAGCGCCCTTGTGGATTGCCCTCACACCAAGAGGAAAAACTGCAAACTTCACTACTGTTGCAAATGCGAACGACGAAGGTAACGACTGTAACAGCATTCTGACTGTGGCCAGCCGTGCGACCCTGAAAGAATTATTCTACCACTCTGTGGTGTAGTTCCTCCCATGCTACATGATAATAAGAAGGGAAGATTATGGGCTTGGTACAAGCTGTACATGCATTTGGAGGGAGAAGATGAGAACCTGCCGGCCATGCACCTCTCCTCTGAGGTCTGGTCCCAGAGCAGCCAGAGGGTGTGCGCGAGGTGGTTCATCATCTAGTCCCTGCACAAGCCAGGAAGTGAGCACTGCCACCTCCACATATGAGGGGCTCCCAGGTTTCCGGCAGCAACTACTCTCCTAGTGCACGTATAAAGCACACAGAAGCATTCACCTAGCGTGTTCATAAAGAAGGAAATGAGAAACAACAGAAATAGTCAGGAATCACTCACTGAATTAAAACTTTTTTTGTAAACTATCTTGAATGGAATTTTTATTGAATGGTCCCATGTAACTATGAATGTCTTGAGTATATTTTGATAGCAAAGGGTGATCTTTAATAGCAATCTTTATCTCACCGTCTCATTCTTTCACTGTTGGGGATTGAACCCAGGGCCTCAGCACTGAGCTGCACCCCTAGCCCCTTTTTCACAAAGTCCTCAAATTGCCCAGAATCGACTAGAACCTGTGGTTTTGCTTCAGCCTCCCAGAGAGCTGAAATTACAGGCATGCACACCGCGCCAAGCTTTTTATCTCACTTGTTTGCTTATCTGTTGTTTTGAGACAGGATCTCGCTACACAATTCAGGTTGATCTTGAACTCACTATGTAGCCCAGGCTGGCCTTGAACTTGCAGCGATCCATGCGGGGCAAAAGCCAGCACTGCGACTTCCAAGAACACGGGACTGGAAAAGAACCCCCCAGGTCTTACAAGACCTGAAAACTCAGGTCGCTGAATTCAGAGTGCAGAGGGCTGAGCACTGCACGAAAAGGAACTCTGTCCTTTTCCTATGTCCTATCTTTCCTGCTCTCCTGAAAGCCTGTGCCTGTGTGTGAGTGGATGTGTGTGTGTGTCAACGTGTGTGCCCTCCATAATCTCACAGATCAGTAGAGGAGGCAATCAGAGCAATTACAGTACAGGATACAATGTGTCCAAGAATTCCTCCAACTTGCACATCCAACGTGAAAGGGAAGTCCAAGAAAACGGGAATGTGTTGAGCGGCATCTAGTGGTGACTCACCTGAACTTCAGGCACACTAACCAGGAGCCTCTGAGAAATACAAGAAAATGTCCCAGTAGCCCAATGGAGAGGATCAATAGGTCACACTTTTCAAAAACGAGATGACATTGTTTGGGCTCTTAAGACTTTACCCTGTAATTCTCATATGAAATGAAAGCAGTCAGCTTGGTAAACGAATCATCAAAGGACCCTGCTATCTAGAATACAGAGAAAATCCACATAAAGATTCCCACCATTCCACTGAGTTTTGGAAATGAAAGTCCACATTCTGGTTTTAATATATTCTTTATGACCTGGTACATATTTTCTAGCAAAACTTTATCTGTACTTGAAGGCAGAATCTTCACAATTATTTTTAGATAGCCAACGTAGGATAGCATTTTTGTTTCATTTGTACAATTATCAGAACATGCAAAATACTGTTTTAAAAAATCCCATATTGGATAAGATTATGAAAGCCCTCCCAACACAAATAAACACTTCAAAAGAGAAAGAGGGCTGAGCAATTGTGTAGGGAGTTCTTTGAATCTACTGCTAGCATCCCATACACACTTTCCACAGTTGAAGTCTTGGATTGTGTGTCTGGTACAGAATGGCACGTGTATCTACACTTCCTCCTCCTCCTCTGATCTGCTGTTGCTTCTAACTCAATAGGTGCCACCACCAACTCAATTGGACCAAGTAGAACCTATACCTCTTATACTCTTATACAAAAGAACTAGAAGGTTGGCTTCAATTCCAGTGTTTGTATTCCATTGGAATTAGCTCACACATCTCAGGGCCAAGGTCCATTAAACCGGTCCAAGTACTTCTATTATTCTTAATAATAAGTTTAGCACAAGAAATGAATAAAAATGAAGTGATGATGACATTAAATCTCAAAGACACTAGCATGAAGATAATGTGTGATTCTATGAAAACATGGCTTTAATGCAACGTCTATGGGATTTCGGCCCTTTCTTCCTTCATAGGGAACAATAAACTCAAGACTTCAGGGATTCTTCATTGGGGACTTATGTCTTCTTAACTGAAACGAGCTGCAGGGTCCAAGCGTTTGTGATGCCCAGCGTCGCGTCGACGCTGACAGTGCCATCAATGCCCCGTCTGCAGTGTGGCTGCTCAGCGTCTGTGCTCTCCGTGGAAAGGGCATTGTCAAGCGGTGTCGCCGTGACGGACACGACTCCGAGGATGCACAGTGCAAGGTGCCTTTTTGCTTTGGTGCTGGAGAAACTGATGAGGCTGGAAACTTCTACAGGGCAGTGACAGCAGTGGCCGGCTGCATGAGGACACCAGCAGACGAAGACATTCTGAGTGGTGGCGACATGGGGCACGGGCTGTGTTCTTTCAGTTTCCCCAAAGTGACAGCTTTGGTTTTTACGAGCAAAAGATGAACCCGCGCTAAGAGCTGGGATGTGAAGGAAGTGAGAGGTGCTGGACAATCTCATCTGAATCTGGGACTCTGGGCAGAGCTGACCTGCGAGGTGTCACACAGCACAGCAGTACGTGCAGTGAGGTTCACTGCTGCACAGGGACTTGTGCCAGTGCTCCACTGCTGCTGTCGCCATGGTAACGGAAGGCTACACAGGCACAGCTGACACCTCCTGGGGTCAGAGAGTAAAACAGGCAGCGTGCCTGTCCTCCAAGCACATCTCTGCAGGGCTGCTCTGCCGAGGCGAGGCGTCAGCGTCCCCCATCCGAGCTTTCTACGTCCCTCTTTTTAAATACAAAGGCCAACTAGTTTCTCTTTTGCAAACTTTTCATTGTATACCTTTGCGAATCAGTGACCACACTGAGCTTGGGGGTTGATACGCATACGTATCGCATCGTGATCTATGTTACTCCTCTTGCCCGGTCCTCTCCTCTCCCTCCTGCCCCACATCCCCTTCCCATCCCTAGAGCCTACCTGCCTAACATGTCTCTTTTACTTTGCTCTTTAAATTATTCATATTTTCGGGTCTCTCATATTAGAGAAACTGTGTGGTATTTAACCTTCTGTGTCTGATTTATTTCACTTAACATTATGGTCTCAAGTTGCATCCATTTTCCCTTAAATGACTCAAGTTTATCCTTCTTTATGGCAGAGTACTACTCCATTGTATATAAATCCCACACTTTCTTTTTCTGTTCATCTGTTGACAGACATCTGGGTCATTTCCATGATTTAGCTGTTACGAGTCTGTGCAGCTATAAACATGGGTGTGGGTGGATCACTCTAATGTGATGGCTCTTCTGTCTTATGGTTCAGATCTAGAATGTTCTCCCAAAGTCTCACACATCCATTGGTGGGGCTTCCAGAAGGTGACTGGGTCATGAGGGGCCTGACCTCAGCGGATTAATCTATCCATAATCTGATGACATTATGGAAACTTAGGAGGCAGGGCCTGGGTGAAGGCTATGACCCCGGAGACTACAGCTGGTCCCTGGGCCCTGCCTCTCCGGCTCTTCACTCTCTGCTTCCCTAACACCATGAGGTGAGCAACTTTCCTCCACCAGGCCCTCTTGCCATGATTCTTCCCCTTCACCACAGGCGTAGAAGCAACACAGCCAGCTGACTGTGGACTGGAGCCTCTGAAACCAAGAGCCAAAATCAATCCTTGCTCCTTTAAGGTGTTTTTCTTGGGTATTTGGTTACAGCAATGAAAAGCTGACCAATACAGCCATAGCTCATGATCCTGGCTTGCACCTTTGCTCTTACAGACACTATAGGGACAAAAGGCACTTAAGCAGGCATGCTGCACAGGCACTCTTAGAAACTGTTCTCCAGAAGTAAAACAATAAAAAGCCATTAAGCCCTAATCTGGACTTACTTTTATCCAAAACTTAGCCTCTGCTTCAAACATGCTGTGTGGAGCAGAACTGTGAGCCATGCAGCCAAGAACTGGCGTCCAGAACCCTCCTGGTAGGACCGGGGATTTAGCTCAGTGGTTCTGCTCCCTGCTTCAAAAGCGCAAGGTCCCGAGTTCAATCCTCTGTACCAAAAAACAAAAACAGAACCCTCTCAGCAGAAATGCAGGGGTCCCCACCCCTGGGTCTTGCTCACTTAGCAAGCTGCATCGGAAGAAAGTGCCCATCTCATGCAAGCAACCCGGCCTTCCTGGAATGTTACCAGAAATTCAGAAGCATTAAAAATGCACTGCTGAAATATGGTCTGCATGATCCCAGGGTCTCTTTGGTCTCTGTACGCACAGCCAAGTCTCCTAGGTCCCCAGGCCCCACACCAAGTAAGCATCATCTTTTGCCAATATCTTCCTGAAGTCCACGTGTTTGAGTAGAAAGGAAAATCACTGTAGTTTTAAAGAAAAATGTGCTTTCCAGCTGCAGAAAGAGTCAGGAGCATTGCCTGGCAGGTCCTCCCCACTCAGTGAAGCCACCAGGCTAAACACAGATGAACAAGAGGTACCACACAGAGAGTCGCAGCCACCACGCGGGCTGCAGGTCGATAGCAGACGGAGGGAAGCAAAGCCAATGCTCGCCAAGTGTGAAGACACAAAACTGACAGAGACAGCTACTCTAAGGCTACATCAAAGAAAATAAAATTCTTCATGGGCACTTCATCCTTTTCTAATTTAAGATATTGTTCCCAAACAGATCCAAATGCACTGTCGTATTATATCTTGCTAAACTTCATGTGTGGTTTATGTATCCCAGATTCTTTGCCTACAATTATTTTGAGACAGAGATTTTCTTTTTTAACATCTGTGCATGTGTGAGACAGAAAAGAAGAGGTATATGAGATCTGATAAATCAATATTTATTTAGGACCTATTCTGTACCAAGCACGCACTACATAGAGAAGGTGGAAATTGCTGCCAGAAATCGGAGGAGCACGTATTACACCTCCGAAGCAAATGAGCACCTTGTTCTATTACTCCTGGCTGGTCTTGTTATTGGGGTGATTAACAGAAAGGGCATGAATCTTGGATAAAGAGAAAACAATTCGCAAAGGCAAGTTACATGGATGAATTATTCCCCCAAGAAAATAACAGGAATGGAAATCTTCTGCATTTGGATTGTGGAGGTCTGTACCTCTCCTGTGTAGGTCTATAGCTCTATAAATTTTTTAAATTTCAAATTTTTCAAATTCATAGAAAGGAATTATCTATGTGCAATTAAACCAAGCAGATAGATAGATAGATACATAGATGATGGATAGATAATTTTTTAGAAAAGAAAAGACTGAGAAATGTTCAAAAGTAACATGGTCAGAAAAAGAATGAATAAACACAAATATTTTGGAGAACAGAAGACTGCAATGAGATAATGTCAAAGGAATATAACATAAAAAGAATTCTTAGACGTTACACTGTATTGAAATAGCTAATGAAACATTTTAGATACAGAGGGATCAAAACACAGCTATGCTGAACCACAGAATGTACCATTGTACCTTTATTTTGTGTATAAATAGCAGTAAAAATATTGATAAGTCCTCACATTGTACAGTACCTTGAAATCTGCAATCTGAACTCAGTAGTATGTTATTTGACCCAAATAAAACCGACAAATGGATTTTTTAAAGATATTTTCTAAATAATGGAGTACTATTCAGCCATAAAGAAGGATGAAGTTGAGATACTTCTAGGTAAATGGATGCACCTTGAGACCATACTCTTCAGTGAAATAAATCAGATACACATGTGTAAATATTGCATTGTCTCTCTGGTGTGAGAAACTGAAAGTGTAAATAAGGACCAAAATGTATAACAGATATTGTGAAATAGGAAGAAATTGTTCAAAATTATACCAAATGTGAGATACTCTGTTAATAATTAGAATGTTTTATGCAAAAAAGGCACAGTATTATTAGGAAATGAGAGATTAGCCATTGAAAATATATTCTTTTAAGATCATGATACACAGTGTACTTACCATTGCTATTCTATTTGTTTTTGTTATGAAAATTTATTTTTTCATAGAACTATTTTTATATTTTCTTAATATCTACTTGTATTACATTAAAATAAAATATAAATTTTTTAAACTAAAAAAATATTTTTAAAGTGAAGTTAATAAAGAACCTGAGACTCAATTATCAGAGAACAAAAAGCCAGATTAAAAACTGGCCAAAGGTCTGGGGATTTAGCTCAGTGGTGCCACCACCTGCCTCACAAGCGCAAGGTCCTGAGTTCGATCCCCGGTACCAAAAAAAAATGGCCAAAGACCCTACCAGGTGCCTCACAGATGGCAAATGAGTACAGGAAGGAGGCTCCTGTCATATGTCACTAGGGAATGAACATGAACAACAGCAAGACAGCCCTAGGCCACCACTGGATGCTGACGTCAGAGCACTATGAACAGTGACACTGGGGAGGACACAGAGTAGCAGGGAGCCCTGCCACTGCTAAGGGGATGCAGGACACTGCAGCCACCGTGGGGGACAATTTGGCTGCTTCTTACAGAGGTGAAGACACTCCCAATACACCACAGGGCAGCCACGGTCCTGGTGCTTACCCAGATGGGTCGAAAATTCACGTCCAGGCAAACCCTGCCATGGGCAATGAGAGCAGCTTTACTCAGGGGGGACAAAAATCTCAGAAGCAAGCAAAGAGCGCTTCAGTAGGTAAACAGGTAAATCAACTGCGGTACATCCAGACAGTGGGATATTATTCAGGACCACAAAGGCATTTTCAGACCAGGAAAAGCCAGAGAGGAAACTTACGTGCATATTACTAAGTACACCAAACCAATCTGAAAAAGCTGTGTATTTAGGGTTTTTATTGAGATGATCATGTGATTTTTGTCTTTGGCTCTGTTGATACAGTGTATTACATTTATTGATTTGGATATGGTGAACCATCCCTGCATCCCTGGGATGAATCCCACTTGGTCAGGGTGTATGATCTCCTTCATGACTTATTGTATTCTGTTTTCCAGTATCTTACTGAGGATTTTTGCATCTATGTTCACTAGGGAGACTGGCCTATAGTTTCTTTTTTAGTTGGATCCTTCTCTGGTTTTGGTATCAGGGTAATACTTGCTTCCAGGAATGATTTTGGGAGTACTGCTTCTCTTTCGATTTCATTGAGGAGTTTGAAAAGAATTGGCAGTAGTCTAAATTTCTTGTAGAACTCAGCACTGTATCCATCAGGACCTAGGTTTTTCTCTGTTGGTAAGTTTTTAATTACATTTTCAATTTCATTGACTGATATTGGGTGTTTAGAATTTTTATATATTCTTGGTTCACCTTTGGTAATTCATACGTATCTAGGACTCTGTGCATTTCTTCTGTGCTTTCCATCTTGTTAAGGTGCAGGTTCTTGAAGGAGGAACTGATGATCCTCTGGATTTCCATGAGTGTCTTCCCCTCGACCTTGTTCTGTCCCTGCTTTTCCATGATTCCCAGTTAACAATCAAGTGCACTGTGCATGGGAGGCTGTTCTAGGGGTCGATGGCATGAAGTTAGGACCCCGGGCCTGCTGCTCTCTGAGTCCCCCCACTCCCCATTCCGTACAGACAGCACAGAGAACCCGATCTTTGGGGTCCACCCAAGTCAGGACCCAGAGGCAGTCACCAGTGCCTGGGGAGGTAAGCAGAAAACATTAACCCTCTCTTCCTGCCTCCAGGTGGAACTGGAAAGGCGTGGTTGCCACTGGGGTGCTCAAGGACTTCTGTTTCCGTGGGTTGCAGCTTTCTGTGTCCTGTGTAAGGGGATTTTTCCATTGATTTATCCATTTTTTGCTAAAATAACACTTATGAAGGAGATTGGTCCTTAGAATAATTCTGCTGGTGCTCTAAGTACTACAGGCCAAGCAAACCCATGAATGGCAGGGCTGCCTTTTCTCGCTCGTGGGGGCTCTGTTATCATCTTAGATGCGACCAGGGCAGCTACCTCGAATTGAGAGCTTGAAACAGGCAGGGAAGGGGAGCTAGCATTGGGAGGAATATTGAATCATTCACCTCTGTTACTCTTATGAATAAGCTTATCACTAAATGCTATAAAGCCTCACCCTTCTCAGCCCTCTCCTGGAGACAGCGCAGATCAGTCATGTAAATCCCAATAATTAACTAAGTGTTGAGGAGCTAAGCAACCACCCAGAAGATATGACCCTCTTGCCATTATTTTTCTGTGAAGCTTAAATTCATAAAATATTCAAGGCAAGCATTCCAGAAAAGTTTCACTCTTCCTAATGATAGATAGATGCTAAAAGGATTCCTGAAGTCACTTGTTTCACTAGCAACAAATACGATGCCACACCCCTAAAGGAACAGTCCCACCTCCTGATGCACAAGGCACACTGTGAATAAACAAATCTACAGGATCTATTATGAAGATAAGCCTGTGATCCACTAACAAATGTGCTCTACCCAGAAGGGCTGGCCTGTGTTGCCATGAGCTCTGTTTCCCCAGACACATGCAGTTGGGGACACATGCGGTTTATCCCTATGGGCACCCCACACCCAGGCAGGTCCTGGTCCACCCAGAGAGATGGAGAAGGGCCCTCACGTGACAGCTCCTCTCCTGTTACGGCTGCATCTAGATGCCCCCAGAGCCTCGTGCGGTCACAGGTGGGGCTCTTTGAGAGGTGGCTGGACCTGAGTGTGTGACCCTGGGATTGATACATGGTGCAGTGCTAGGATCACTAAGATTAAGGGTGTGAGTGCTGCCCAACCTAAGTAGCCTGGATAAGATATAAGGGACAGAAAGAGCTGTGGTCGCCCCTTGTTGCTTTGCTATCTTCTGCCTGCCATGAACTGTTTCTCCTCTGTGATGCCACCCTGCCTTGGAGCCAGCTGACTATGGACTGAAACCTGTACAAACTGTGAGCCAAATAAACCTTTCCTCCTTTAACTTGGGTGTCAGGTATTTTGTCCCATCAACAAGAAGAGTAACTAAGACACCTTCCAATGCAAGAGATCATTTTACTTTTCCTTTCCAAGTAACCTGGGATGGTGACACAGCTCTCAAAGCTGGCACTGCTACAAACTTGCAGGGAAACTCTTCTCTGTTGCCTGTCTGCAGTCTCTGGGGACAGGGTGACCTGTGGCAGGCACATTGTTTAATTCCACTGCCACTCCACAGTGATGTCAACAATTTCCCATGCTAGGCCATTGCAGGTGAGAATTGCTAGTTTCCTCCGTGTGTGTGTGTGTGTGTGTGTGTGTGTGTGTGTGTGTGTGTATGGTATTGAGCACTGAGCTCTTTCCTATTTTTATTGTGAGACAGGGTCTCTCTAAGTCACTAAGTTGTCCAGTCTGGGCTCAAACTTGCAGTCCTCCTGCTTCAGCCTCCCAGAGTGCTAGGATGATAGGCATGCATTGCCACACTTGGCTCTGTTAACATATTTAATGGGTTTGTCCCAGGGGTGTTACTATCAGTGTGCAAATCTGGACTTTAACCACCCGAACCATTCTTATTGTTCTAATTTAAAGAGCAAAAAACCAAGGCTCACAGAGCTAAGCGATGGACCGAAGCCCTGGGCCTCCCAAGGCAAAGGATCAGGATGCAGCCCCATCCAAGGTGAAGCTCATGCCCTCTCAACTGCAGCTGCTCTCTGACCAGCAGGTCCAGCACGAGTTTGTCCAGCAGCCAGCAGTGCCATGAACCAGGCTGTGCATGGCTGGTGTAGAAGGCAGTGGAGACCCACAAGCCACACATGGAGAGGATAGCAGAACACAGCAGGACAAGGAGGAGGGCCCAGGACAGCACTGGACCAGCAGCCTGGCCAATCAGCCTTCCCGGGAAGTGGCCTTGGTGACAGGACTTGGGGGCGAGGGGGACCAGAACCAGCTGCTCACCTCAGAGGCAACAGCTCAGCAACCTAGCTCCAGAAAGCACCCCATATCCGGCTTCCCAGCAGCTCCATGCGGCCACGCTGCTCTACTATAAAGGGAGAGATGCAGGGGGACCAACCGAGTCCCTGGCCCCAGGACCCGGGGCACAGAGCGGCACACACTGAGGCTGGCGCTAGGGAGCCTGGCTTGTCATCAGAAGCCCGGGCTCTAGTGTAGGTCTCGGGCCCAGCTGCGACTTGGGCAAATGGTCTGTGTGGGCTCAGCTTCATCAGCCTTCAGAAGGGTTAACAGCCAGAGGTGCTGAACATCCTTCATGCACTGCTGGGCTGTTTGTACCCTTTCTCCTGAGAAGTGTTCATTCCTTTCAGTTGCTCCTGTTTTCACTGGGTCTTTTTCCCGAAAGAGGTAAAGATAGCACATTTCAGCACACCCATGTTTATAGCAGCACAACTCACAATAGCTAAATCGTGGAAGTGGCCTATGTGTCCATCAACAGATGAATGGATAGAAAAAATGGGATTTATACACAACGGAGTACTACTCTGCCATAAAGAAGGGTAACTTGAGTCATTTGTAGGAAAATGGATGCACCTCAAGACGACCTGCTATGTGAAATAAATCAGACACAAGTTTATATATCGCATGGTTTCTTTTATATGAGCAACCCAAAATACAAAGAGTGAAATAAAAGATAGACAAGAGGAAATAGGGAGACAGATCTTTTTGCAAAAGAGAGGGGACCAAAAATGGAGGGATAGGAAGAGAGGGGAGGGAAGGAAGATGCGCACCAACTCCCCACAATGAATGCGGTCATTAGGTGCTGCAAATACGGGCTCACAAAAATAAAAATTGAAAATACCAGCCAAGCAAAATGATAGCAAGCAAACAAAAAGTTGAAACAGTAAGTTAGAGAATTTTGGGGAATCCGATGCCTTCCAAGCGGTCTGTAATGCTACGAATCTTTCTGTGTGTCACCGTCTCTCAGGATACCACTGACTTGGGACTTCGGGAGCCCGGCCTTCTATCCCTGAGGACGCCTGAGCCCTCTCCCCATGTGCAGAGTCCTGAGGTGTTCCAGGAGGATGGGCTCCTTCGTGGACACCAGAATTCAAAGTCACCCAATTTTCTCAGTTAAAATGGTGAAGTGTTTGTATCTAATCTATGCACACCATCCTGCATACTTTAACCCATCTCCAGACTGCTGATAACAGCAGACAGCACACAAACTGTATGCGAATAACAGCTGGACTGCACTGTTTGGGGAATGGACAGGGAAGATAAATCTGTACGTGTCATATAGGTACAATTTTCTTTTGTATTTTCAAACTACAGTCTGTTGACTCCACAGAT
The DNA here is from genome assembly GCF_053883595.1 of Heterocephalus glaber. Classification (NCBI taxonomy): domain Eukaryota; kingdom Metazoa; phylum Chordata; class Mammalia; order Rodentia; family Bathyergidae; genus Heterocephalus; species Heterocephalus glaber. Next base: position 12,940,599 of record NW_028258381.1, read on the forward strand.
GCAGGACTTGCAAATATGGTGACCAAACTAAACATTTCTCCTATGCATACTGTACATACCTAAGACAATGTTTAAGTTAAAAATTAAGACACATACAAAAACATTAAGACAGCAAAATATTATCAATAACTAATAACAAAATAGAAAAACTATAATTGTACATTGTAATAAAAGTTGTGTGAAGGCAATTTTGGTCTCTCAAAATAGCTTACTGTCCTGTAGCATTTGTTTCTTTGTCTGTTTTGAAGAACTGGGGATGGAACCCAGGGCCTTTGTCCTGAGCTACATCTCCAGTGCCTTGTGATCTTGAAATAGTGTCTCACTAAGTTGCTAAGTTCCCCAGGCTGGGCTCAAATTTGCCATCCTCTTGCCTCAGCCTCCCACAGAGCTGTGATCACAAGTGTGTGCCACCACACCTGGGTGTGTGTGCTGTGGATGACCTGCCCATGGCTGGTCACATGGAAAAGGGCCTGTTCTCTTGAGTCTCCAACCCAGAGGTGGGTTTTCCACCACTACGTCCACTCAAAACACAGCTGAGTGAGCAGAGTTCGACTTCCTGAGAACTGCCGTATTTTGAACTCTGTTATTCAATGTTTCTAGTGTCAGTTACTAGTGAAGAAACACAAACAGGCACTACTATTACTCCTGAAACTGGTGAATGAGAGAAACTGCTCCAAAATTCTTTCTCGATTTTTGTTTTGTACCGGGGATTGGACTCAGGCAGCAGCACCACTGAGCTAAATCCCTGGCCCTTTCCAGATTATTTTTTACTTTAGTTTGCAGCACGTGATTTAAAAGAATCTGAAGCACTTTCTATAGATAATAGCAATGTAAACAAAAAATCAACTTCAACTCCACCGAGGCCTGAGGACCCACAGGGGGCCATCTCCTGGCCTGGGGGAGGTCCTGGAATCTCAGTCCTGGTGTCTGGGTGCTGGGAGGGACCACAGGAGTGGGTGGGCTGCTTGGGATGGCAGGAGTCCACAGTGAAGGAGTGGGTATCGCCGGGCCAAGCGAGGAAATACCACCGGCCAGCCATCCAGTACTGAAGCTGGGACATCGAATGATGCTGGATTAGACGCCAGAGCTCTCAAATGTAAGAATGCTATTCCCTAAGTTGGGCATGGCAATGCATATCTGTAGTCCCTATACTCTGGAGCCTGAGGTGGGAGGATTGCCATGAGTTCAAGGCCACCCTGCACTACACAGGGAGGCCCTGTCTCAAAAATAAATGCAATTTCCCATAAACCGTAGTCACCTGTCAGGGGTGTTAAATTCAGTGCTTGGCTTCCATTGTTTCTGATACTAATCAGGATTCTGAAACCATAGAAATCCCACGCCTTTACCCATAACTCTTCCCTGAGGCAGAGTGGCCCTGAAAACATCGCCCACAGAGCATGCTCCGGGTCCCTCGGTACCTCTTCCAAGGTGGGGGCTGAGACCCTGTAGCCTGTGAGCTGCAGAGGCTGCAGGTTCTGGTCCAGGGCCTGGAAGAGCCCCTTGAAGCAGGCCTCATCCACATCCTGCGGGATGGCGTAGGTCAGCTGGTGCCCACTCCTGCCTCTGAGGACGGCTTGAGGAATGTAGACCTGGATCAGGGCTGTGAGTTGAGCTGTGCACTTGGGATCATCGGCCTCTGGCGACGAGAGCTGTCAGAAGAAAACCAAGTGAGCACCGGGAAGCTCAGTGCAAACCACACCAACAAATGTCACGCGTGCTCATGAGCGAGTTACTGCAGAATTCCACTGCAAAACTTGAGTGCAACACTGCGTTTAGGGAGCAAGCATTCCAATGATACGTTATATATTTTCCCCTCTTCCTCCTTTTATTTGTGATGTGTACAGCACTGGGTGTTGAGTCTGGGACCTCCACACTGAGCTACATCCCAACTCTGAGTCAGGGTCTCATTAAGTTGCCCAGGCTGGGCTCAAATTTGTGATCTTCCTGCCTCAGCCTCCCCGAGTACTAGGATGACAGGTGTGTGCCACCACACCCAGTATCTTCTTTTTTAAAAAAATATAAATCCACAACACTGAACCTGGCCAGGCCAGACCCTATGACCATCTCAGTTACAAGCACACTGAAGCAGCTTCCAGGGCTCTGTGTTCCTGAGCTGCCCTCAAATCCTAGCCCTCAGCTGGGAGGAAACAGCATGGAGACTTCATACAAGGGAGACAAGGTCTCCCACCTGAAGAGGAAACAAATTGGAACCATGGCCAGAGGGGCTGTTACAGTTTAGATCGGAAATGTCCCCCAGATGCTCCCATCTCCCCCTCCCACCCCTCTCTCTCTCTCTCTCTGTTTCCCAGATGCCATGAAATAAGCAGCTTTGCTCCACTACAGCCTTCTACCATATTTCTGCCCTGGAGCAGCCAACCATGGTCTGAACTCTCTGAACCATGAGCCAAAATAAACCTCTCCTTCTTGAAGTTGTGTATTCCAGGTATTTTGGTTGCAGCAACAAGATGCTGCCCAACACAGAGCTCAAAGGCAGATGCTCTGAGACTCACCAAGGTCAGACACCATCATCCAGAGCTGGGAGGTGACTCATAAACCCCTGACCCAAGCCCACAGTTGCCATCACCTGTCTCTGTGAATACCAGGCAATGATGACTCCAAATGCGGCATAGGTGCAGCCTTCTAGGTTGTGGCCATCACTGCTCTAGCCCCTCACTACTCTGCTTGTCTTGTGGCAAAGTTGTGGCTTCCTAATGAGTACGGTCCTCAGGCTCAATGCTTCCAGAATCCCATGTCCATCGTACTTTCTGGGAGCTGGCACTGACAAGTCATTCTGATGCCACACGCATTTCCTTCTAGAGTCAAAATGCACCGTGGGATCCAAAGCCACCGCCCTTGGCCCTGGGGAGGAAACGCTTTGACACAGGGGCCCCTGTGCATGACAGGGCCCCTCGGGTCTGTCAGGAGGGAGGGAAGGGAGCTCCCTCCACAGTGGAACTGCAGGGCAGGTGAGCTCTGTACCTGCTTGGCCAGTGTCAAGCTGAGGCCCTGGCCGTACATCTCCTTCAGGCAGACGGGAGACCCACAGCACCTGAGCCGGCCCTGCTGGAGGATGGCCATGCGGTCACTGAGCAGCTCCGCCTCATCCAGGTGGTGGGTTGTGAAGATGATCGTGCGGCCTGGGTGCGAAAAAGCACAGAGGACATCAGAACCAACATCTGTCCTTCTTCACACACTGAGAGATGGCCACCAATTTTGTGTGTGTTTGTTAGTTGTTTTTCTTTGAGACAGTCTTGCTATGTACTGCAGGCTGGCTTCCAACTTGACATCCTCCTGCTTCAGCCTCCTGAACACTGGATTTACAGGCATGGGCGCCCACATCAGGCTTTCACCATCAATTTTTAAGTGAGAAAACCTGAAAGGGGCACTGTGGGAGGACTCAGCCAAGGCCACCTTGCAAATCAGCAGCCTTGGAACTCCTTCCCCTGCAGCGTCCCCAAAGCTCCCCACGGCTGCTTGCACAAACCCTCCCTCCCTGCTTGCCCAGGGCGTTCTTGGCCAGGCCCTGGGGGTGAGACAGAGATGCAAAAGCCGAAGGCCCTGTGTCCAGCAACCTTGTTCTCTGGAAGTAGAGGCAGGCAGGTCACTGCACTAGTGTAGAGAGGACACAGACACTTTTAGACAGTTGGGCTGGGCATCTGTGTCTCCTCCAACCAGATGACTGTCATCGCCTGCACACTCCAGGACACGGCCACATCCTACAGAAGTGCCACCTTGTAAGACAGCCCAAGCCCCGTGTTAGGCAGAGAGGAGTCTAAGGAATTTTCGGATGGGGGAACACAGGAGGGTGTGCAGGGGAAGGGGAAGTGGAAACAATGAAGATACTATATTTGCATGTACTGATTCCCCAAGATGAATCGAATTGTTATGTATCACAAACATATACAGACAAAGCATAAACAAAAAAAAATCACTTGGAGCAAAACAAGATGTCAAGTAATATTTAGATTCTTATGCAATTAATAGATTCAACTACTGTCATTTTAATGCAATGCAAATATTATTAACCCTTCTGAAACAAGCAGGATTTAATGTGTACATTAAAATACTGAGGAAAACTTTTTTTTCTTTTTATATAGTATATATTTTGTTACTTTATGCTAATACAGCCTCATATTACAAAGGCAATTTAGTGGAAGAATTTTCCTTTTGATATTTGAGTCGTGACCACAAACAGAACTATACATTTTTTAAAAAATGTGTGTAGATAACAACAACAAGAAGACAAGTTAAAACAACAAGAAAATGATTGTCCTTTTTTACAGGTAGACACTGAAGTGGACCTAATTCGGTTTTCTTTTTAAAAGCCTCCAAAGACAAAAAGCAGCTTAAAATCTAAGATGAATTAAAAGAAAAAATTGGTTACTAAACTACTGGTCTCCAGCACCGTTTTCCGTTTTCTGTTGCTTTGATGCAGGCTCTTCTTTGTCTGTTTCTTCTCGTGCTCTTTTCACTGGTCCAGCTCCACCATTTTCAGCACGTTCTTCATCACTATCAAATTTTGTTTTCTTGCCTTGAAACTGTACTTTTCCTTTAGCAGATCCAGGCTGGGGAGCTTTATTTCCTTTTCCTTTCCCTTTAAATCTGTGACCTTTTGATTTCCATTTGTTTAAGGATTCTTGTTGATCTTCTATGATTTTTTTCAAAGCTTCTTTCTCCACCTCTCCTTCCAGTACTTCCCACGTCACTTTTTTGTTCCTTAATTGTAGGGTATCATTGTTTGCATCTTTGGCTTTATCCAGTGCTTCCTTGGCTTTTTCTTTAAATAGAATTACTCCCTCTTTTGCTCCTCTGGCAAAGTCTATCCATTTTATTTCACCATGATTTGAGAAAAGGATGTGCAAATCTTCTCTACAGGTCTGATCATCTAAGTCACCTGAGAACTTCAGCAAGCAACCAATCTTTTCTTCTAGAGATTTCATTTCAGCATTTTCTGCTAACTTCTGTTTTTCTTCTTGCTCTTGTGTAGCTCTTAATGTAGCTTCTACTTTATTTTGCTTTCTTTCTTCATTTTTCTTTTCAACATAATCTTCCTTAAAATGTATTAGCAAGTCTGTGTCTTTATACTTCTGGCCCAGAGTTTCTACAAACTTCTTAGCAGATTCATTGTTACCAAACACAGCAAATATTGATCCCTTAAATGCTTTGTGTAATGTTCTTCTCATCTGGATATCTAGTACTTGATCTTTATTTTCTAGCCATTCTTTGATATCATCGAGGGTTGCATCCGTTGGGAAGCCTTTAATATAAACAGATCTGTTTTTTACATCATTTTTATACTCATCAGTCACTTCAGGGAGGGGCTTGTTTGGAGAGCTTCTGATTTTAGTTTTATCTTCACTGATTTCCATGAGTTCCGCTTTAGATTTGCTCAATGCTTCAACTATTACATTAAAGTCTGTTGTTAAGCGATTGGGCCTGTTGAATTTTATCATTATTTCCAAGGGTACCCAGCCTTCATCCGATTTGATCTGTTCCTTAAAAAATTTGTCCCGTGGCAAATTGAAGTCTCCAAAATAATACTCAATTTGATGACAGATTTTGGCCTCCAGAGCGGCTAGTTTTTCATTATCACCATTTTCAGCCATTGTGGCTAATCTTTAAGGCCGTGGTCCCGCTCGCGCACCACAGGTTCACTAACAACAACGAAGACCTCCCCACTCCTCTCAGCCCTCCGGCCTAACTAACGCGCTCAAAGCAGATGGGCCCCCTCCCAGCAGTCCTTGCAGGCCCAGTGGGCGTGGTTACGGAGCATTCTCCTGAGGAAAACTTTTAAAAAATAAAAGAACAATGTTGCGAATGGCCGTGGTATACATACGTGGCCCTTGGGTCAGGGGTGAGATGACCACGCGGGTTCATGATCAGTTCAACAGGAGCAAAACACACTCCTTCCCCGGAAAGGTGCCAGCAGCCTCGACTCACCAGGGTGTGCAGAGGGGCTCGTCAGGGAGCAGAGCAGGAGCCTTGAACCCAGGGCCTTCCCAGGAGGACAGAGGCCCCCCTCGTACACAGCCCGCCTGCTCTGTGCAGAGAGGATGTGAAGCTCACAGTGTCCTCCTGAATTCCAGCATCGCCGAGTTTTATCACTACTCCTTGGGCAGCGAGGGCCTCCGACTTACCTTAGAAGAGCAGAGGCCCGAGAAGCTAAAGGCCTCTGGGCAAAGCTCACTTCACTTACGTGCGGAGAAGACAGTGCGGCTCTCAGCAGCGACCCCCGCCTGGGCTGAGCCCTCACCCGTGCTGTCCCATAGATGCACACGGTGAGTCCCGACTCAAAGGCAAGTGTGCAGAGCGAGAAAGCTGAACGTGGCTTTAACGCCACTCAATTATATAGTTTTCGACAGCAGAGAAGGACTAAAATACTAGGACTCTCATCTGTTGTTTAAAAATCCATCCAGATAGAAAACGTGAAGCGCAGACCCTCGAGCCGCTGCGACCGGCTCCTTGCTAGAGAGGAGTCGCAAACACGGGAGAGACGTCTCTGCCCTTTAGTTCTTTGATGCTGAGAAAATCTGCTCGGTGCCTGCTTGGGATCAGAGCGAGTTGACACCTGCCCTAGAGCTACATGCAGTCTAGATGACGTGCTTCTCGTGAGGAAGCGGAAGTCCACAAACAAAAGTCCCCTTACGTCTAGAGTCCCCCAGTGGCAGGTAGGACAGCAGTTGCCAGGGATGCACTGCTGGTGGGAGGAACAGGGAGACACCAGCCCAAGTCTCGGTTTTGCACGATGAATATGTTCTGCAGTGTATCGTGCAGTAGCGCACTGAGTGACTGCGGTTAATAACGTCGCATGGTATTGTGCATCGTATACACGAAAACTGTTAGGGGATTAGACCTTAAATGTTCTTAGCACACAGGTAAAGCATAAGTTTTTGAGGCGATGGACATTTTTTCCCCATTAAGTTTATTGGTACAAATTAGGTATAAAATACAGTTACATTCATCATTGGGATCTTGTACCATTACATGAGCATCTTGGTTCTTTTTTATTTCCCCTTCCCTTGCCCTCCCTTCACCCCCTCCACCCTTCCCTATTTGCAAAGATTTTGTTTCCATTTTTTTCCTTTTCTCATGTTTTTTCTCTTCCCTTTTTCCTTTCCCCTACCTCTCCCACTTCCCCTGCTCCTTTAGACCTTTTCTTCCTATTACACAATATCAATTATACATTTTTTAAATTACAATATCGAGACCTAGGAGACATTACCGCAGATTTTACAGAATTTAAAAGGCTATAGAAAGCAGATTACAAAAATCTGTTTTGAAATAAATTTGACAACCTCTAAGAAGTACCTTGGAAGACAAATTAATGAAATTAACTCTGGAGGAAATATAAAATTGGAATATCACCTATTAAAGAAAGTATATTCCTAGCTTGAAAACCTACCTATATGACAACAACAGGCTCATATACATTTTAACTGATAAATTATATCAAACAATTAAAGCAGAAAAAAGAAGGAACACTTCTCCCCTCATTTTAGGAAATCAACATTGTGCCAATACTAAAACTGGATAAAGATAATAGAAGAAAAAGTATGAACATAGATAGAAATTTGTTTAACAAAACAAACTATTGGATGTCAGATCTGGCAGGATGTAGAAAGTGGTTTTGTTATAGGGATGGCAGTGTTGGTTCAGCACTGGAAGATCCACCCCCAAAAGTCATTATTTTAACAGAGGAAAGGAAAAACCATATGATCCTATCACTAGTTGGAGAAAAAGTATTGGACTAAATTCTACAGCTGTTCATGGAAAAAAGCTATCGGGAGACTAGAAGTAGAACAGAAACTTCTCGACAGATTAAAGACATGTACTCTATACTTGCAGCGAGAACGCCTTATATAAATGGAGAAGATACAATGCTTTCTCCTTAAGGTGGGGAATAAGGGCAGATATGCTTACTCTTTATCTGTCCATTAAACTTTGAAACCTAGGCCCCACCAAAATAGTCTGGCAATAAAATGACACAATTAGGATAGGATTGGCAAGGTAGAAGCAAAATCTTTATATGTAGATGAAATGATCATCTACAGAGAAAATACTAAGAAATCTGTAGGAGCCCCTAGAACTTGTACTTGAATTTAGCAGGATTAGAAAACACAAGGTATATATAAAAATTCAGGTCTATGTGTACTTGCTATAAATGAAGAATTGGATATTGAAATTTAAAAGTTATGTAGGAGTACAAAGGACCTAGAAAAGTTAAAACAAACAAACAGTGTTGGAAAACATTTAGTACCTAATTTTAAGACTTCTTCTAAAGCTACAGTAATCAAGGCAGTGTTGGTGTAAGGAAAGACATATAGGTCATTTGAATAAAACAGAGAATCTAGAAATAGTACCACACATGTATGGTCCACTGAGTTTTGAAAGATTATTTAACATTAGCATTTTATAGAATATAAACTCAATTCAGGAACCGAGGAAGAGATAGTGTTTTCAGCAAATGGCACTAGAACACCTGATATCCGTATATAAAAAATTAACCTCAACCCTTTATTTCCATACATGAAAATAACTTGAAGTGATCTATGAACCTAAATATGAAACCCTAAAAGTATAAAACTTTAAGAAGAAATTATAAGGGAAAATGTTTATGAATTCAGGGTAGGCAAGAACTACCTAGGATAAACAAAACATGATGTATAAAAGAAAAAAATTGATAAACGAGATTCCATCAAAAATTAGAACTTTAAGTGATATCATTAAAATGAAAAGTAGTCCTTAAATAGACCATATTTACAATGCATATAACCTATGACCAGATTATATAAAGAACTCTTACAGCTCATTAATAGACAGCCCGATTAAAAAGTAGACACAAGAAGATGATAAATAGCCAGTACAGCACAAGGAAAGGTGTGCAACACTAGAATCAGAAAAATACTGGGCCGGGGATTTAGCTCAGTGGTTTCGCTGCCTGCTGCGCAAGCACAAAGACCCTAGTTCGAACCCCGGTACCAAAAAAAAAAAAAAAAAAAAAGAAAAATACTAATCAGTACAATAACAAGATTGAATTATAGACTCATTAGGGAGATGAAGTTAAAAGTTTTAAAAGCCTTATCATGGCTTTTTCTTTTTGCTGGACTCTCCCCCTCTGCGTTTAATTTGTCATGCCCAACAGATTCATTCTTCCTTCCGAGTGGTGGGACCGGCTCAGCCTCTCTGCCCTAGGAGGGTGGGATGGCGGTGGGAGGCTGGACATTTTAATTACCTTGACTTAATCATTTTGCAATGCAGACATATATCACAACAGCTTGCTGTATGGAATAAACATGGACAAGTTTCCTTTGTCAACCACACCTTAATAGAGCTGCAAATGAATGAACACTCTGAAAGGGTTCATGTTAAGGTCACAGACGTTTGAGCCGTGACAGTCTCAGCTGATGCTGTGGACAACTGGAGAGACATCCTAACCCTCAAAGGACCACATCCTTTCTCCACTCTCCCCGAGATACGTCTACTGTTTCTCTCCCTGACTTCAACAGCCTGTCCTACTCCTCTCCTGTTATGGCTTGTGTTTGGATGTCCCCCTAGAGCCTCTTATGGATGAGGTGGGGCTTCCTTTCTCAGAGGCAGCTGAATCTAGAGTGGGTGGTGCTGGGGTTAAGGGCATGTGATTACTAAACCACCACACGTGAGTGACTGGTTTGGCACCGCCCTAATCCCGGGAGTCTGGATGGGATAAAAGGGGCAGAAAGACATTGTTAGGGTCTCTTGTTGCTTCTGCTGCCATGGGCTGCTGCCCCTCTGCCACCCTGCCTTGGAGCCAGCCCATTATGGACTGAAACTTCTATGAACTGTGAGTCAAATAAACCTTTCCTCGCTTTAACTTCGGTTATCGGGTATTTTGTCTCAGAAAGGAGAGAAAAGTAACTAAGACAGAATTTGACCAGGGCTTGCAAGGGAATAGATTTAAAACAGGATGCATATTTTATAGGATTATTTTATACTATTCACCCAAAAGGTCAAATTCAGAGGCGGGGGTGCAAGAGATCTGTCCACAAACCAGAAACCCGAAGGATCCAACTGAGGGCATGGATCCCACAGCAATGTTCTGCACAAGTCCAGCTGAAGGCCCAGAGCCCACGGCAGTGTCTCATGCTTTTCCGTATTGAGGATCTGCACCGGGAAGGCCCAAAGGCCAGGGGTGGAAGCCAGAAAGCCTGCACCAGCCAGTTTAAGGCTCTGCACCACGAGGCTGAGGGATCTGCACTGGAGCCAGGAAGCGATGCTCATAGTGAAGATCAGGGCTCCCCTGACAAGAACAGCAGCCCTTCCCAGTGACAGTGAGGACTGAGCTCCTCCTCCGATGAGAATAGCCAAGTTTGCATCAGGAAAACCACACAAGAAAAACAGCCCCAATTTTCCCCTCTAGGTCTCCTTTTATGCCCTTGACAACAATCCTCAGGTGGGTCTTCCGCGCCCAGACCCACACTGATTCAGTTCAGCTGGGCATTCTGAGTGGCCCATTAGTTAATCCTCTACACCTCCCTCAGGTGTATCTCCCAGGGTCACCTTCGCTTTCGGATTTTAATGAAGATGACGACCTGTCATGGGTCTAGCAAGCACAGACCGAAACAGAGCTACGAGCTTTCACAGAGAGACATTTACTTCTTGCAAAATCCTGGGCAGCGATGTGACTGTCTCCATTTCCAAATGAGAAAATCAAAACTCAGTTTTATTTTTCTCCTGGGTTGCACAGGACACCCAGAGCAAGCCCAGAATCTGGTACCAGAATTCAGCTGTGTTGTGTGGATTTGCTCAGGCATCTTCTGCCTCTTTACTGGCCTTCCTGTGGGAGACCCAGAAGCACTGGCCCCAGGGCCGAGAGTTCCAAAGTATGTGTCACTAAACAAGAAATCCCCATGTGGCATCCTTGGTAGACTGAGAAGCCAGCAGGCCCATCTGGAGACAGAAGTGTCTGTCTATTCAGCAGGGGAGCCTGTTTCTTCGAGGTCTGAGATCTGTCTCACAGAGCTACGCCAGTCACTGGAGGTCTGAGGCTTCGGGCATAAGTGGCTATACATTTTGATTTTTTCAGATGCATTTTTCTGTTAGAACTGCCCATCTAATCCACTTACACTTCAGTCAGCACAGGGACAGGCCCAGAGGAGCCCTCCGAAGACAGCCTCCCTGTCAACCAGTGAGCAACACTGGGACAGCACCTCACTTACAATTTGCAGAAAGCTCTCTTCTCTGACCCACACTGTCTCCAGTTTCCTGTCCAAAATAAGATGTGTGCTGATTCCTCACAGGTTCTGACAGCTAAACCTGTAAGAGCCCACCTCTAGTTTTTAAAATAAACAAGAGAGGTGGGCTCACCCCTGTAATTCACAGGAGAGCCACAGGGACAGGAGGCACGGGGTCTGTTTGTCTCATCCGTCTTCTTGGTCAGCCCTGCTCCTGATGGCAGGGAAACCAGCAGCCTAACGTACATCAGTCTCAAAGTGCAAGCAGCTCCTCCCTGTGGCAATCTGTGTCCTGTACTAGTCTGCTGTTTCCTCATTTCTGCACCTTCGATGCCTCTCCACAAAGAGCACATGGGTACATGGCACGAGGAGGCTTGGGGGGGTTGGATGTCTGGGGACATCGTGGTCAGCCCGGTCTGGTCTCTGGGTGACGAGGGAGCCCACTCGGTGCTGTTCTCTCCCCGCTTAACATCTGCAGCCTGGCCAGGGAGCCCTGGGTCCGCTCAGCAGAGTGCTCCCCAGCTCCCCTCATGGTCAAAGATCCCTGTGATAAACCTGCCCTGGATCCAGCCACCCAGCTCCAAGGCGCCCCTGTCCCGCAGCTGCAGCCTCCAGCCTCCCCTCCGTGTGGAGCCAGGGCTGAGAGAGGACAGGAAACCCCCTGGTTCCCAGCAGTCTGCTGCCTCGGGGACTGTGATGAGGCCACCGCAGGGCCAAGGACCCAGTGCCACCCACACGACCCACACTTTCCTCCCGCACCTGCCCAGCCCAAGCCAGAGCCAGAATAGAGCAAAACGCCACACCCATTTGCTCTATTTTCCAATGGCTCTCTCTCCTCCTTGTGCAATTCCTCTAGAATGGTGGACAGAAAGAGCAGGACTGTTCCTGCACCCCCTCCACCCCATCCTTCCCTGTTCTTGCTCCAGCCTACGGTAGGCTCTCGGGGACCCACAGATCCCCCGTCTTCTATGAGACTGACACACTGAGCCCTCGGGCTCACCCCTCTGGGCTCTAAAGACAGGGACAGCCCTTCCCTGCTCTTTTTCTTCACTTCTCTTCAGTAGCAAATCCTCATCTAGCCCAAAGGAAGTAGGGCCTCCAGCTCAAGTCAGGAGAAAGCCTTAGGCTCAAAAAGAGAAAACAAAAAGCAAAACAGCATTTTGTGGGACTCTGTATTCATCTTGTCTCTCCAGTGTCTACATTTGTTTACCAGCACCAAGATGTTTCAGGACCACCCATGTTTCTTTCCAGAGGAAAATATTTCTAACCGAGTTCCTACAGCAGCACTTTCTTGCTGTCTGGATAGCAGAAAGAGTCCAAAGCCGGAAGTTAGCCATGCCCTGCACTGGAAATGAGCAATAATGGAGAGGAGAAATTTGGACCTGCTAAGCCAGAGACCCTCATTCCTCCCTGGGCTCAGGGAATTTTCTCTATAGCTGTGAGCACATCACACATTCATCTCTCTGTGCCTCTGTTTCCCCATCTGAGAAAAGCAGTTGCTATGGTTTGGATCCAACAGTCCACAAAGGCCCATCTGATAAAGGCTCCATCACCAGCCTGTGGTGCTGGTGTAATGGGTGGAAGCTTTAGGACATGACACTAAGTGGAGGGAAGTTAGATCATGGGGAGCCATGCCCTTGAGGAGGATGTCAGGAGGGACCCCAGCCCTTTTCTGTCTCTCTCATTGCTTCCTGGCCACCCTGGTGTCTGCATCCTGCTTCTCCATGTGCTCCCACCATGATGTGATGAGGCACTACAGGCCCAAACAACAGGACCGACCAACCATGGACTGAAACCTCTGAATCCATGAGCCCAAATAACCTTTCCTCCTTATGGGTTATTGGGTATTTTGTCACAGTGGCAGAAAGTGCACTAACACAGGAAGTGGATGATCTCTAAAAGCTTTCTTTAATGATATGTGGTTCCAGAGTGGGATGCAGGTGGGACAAAGATAGTTTCAATGAAATTGTGTGTGGTGATGTTTACTGACAGTGTAGTTGCTTATACTGAGTTCAAAGGTCAAGCACAAAGTAAGCAATTCTGAATGCTACAGAGGTACAATCTAATGACTGTATCTCTCTGTTTCTGTGAAGATTGCATTTGTTCTGCAAATGACAGTGAGTCCTCACTGGGATGTGACTTGGTTCTTCATGCATGGTAGACACCCACTCCTGTGCCTCAACATCCTGGGAGAGAAAGTAGAACAAAGCCCAGCTCCTACCTTCCCGGTACTTGAGCAGAATGTCCCAGAGGCTGCGGCGGGAACAGGGGTCCACCCCGCTGGTGGGCTCGTCCAGGACCACGATACTCGACTGGCCCAGGAAAGCAATGGCGATGGACAGCTTCCTCCTCGTGCCTCCAGACAGGGCCTGGGTTTGTTTGTGCTGGTGCTGAGTGAGCCCCACATCCTCAAGAGTTCTGAAATGACAAGAAAGCTCTCAGTCTTCTCCCTGAACACCTGAAGGCTTTGATTTGAATTTCACTTCATGCATGAAAGCTTATAGTGGTCAAAATCCATGTAAGCCACCACTACCTCAGAGGGGCTTGGGTTGGACTCTGCAGGGGCACGGCAGCCTCGATGGAGCAGCGCAGCCCAGGTACAGTTCGGGAAGGTGCTCTGGTCTTCCCCTCTCTGGGGAGGCTCATGCTCCAGGCCATGCACACGGCCTGATGAGGAGGCACTTGTGTCCCCGAGGGGCAGGATGGAGCATAGCGTCAGAGGAATCAGAGCCTCAGCACTCACCAGAGAAGGCCTTGAGCTCTCTGGCCCACCATGTGCAAAATCTGCACCTTCCTGAGTAGTCAGGAAGTTCCACGGCAGGACATAGGCAAAGCACAAATCTCCAGTTGCCACAAAAGGCAGAGTAACTTTCTGTTCTCACGGACCTTTCAGTCTTGAGTGCTCCAGATGCGAGGTCCCTGTTCAAACACTGCCCTGTGTGAAGCCTGCCCCCTCCTCTCTCTCACAGTGTCCCCCTCTTCACCCTGCTGGCCCTGTTGACTCTCCACGAATGTTTAGCCCACCACTGTGGAAGACCCTATGTTCCTTGGAAGCCTTCCCCTGGCCTCTCAGGCCCCATGGTTCACTCCCCCGGGGCTTCAGGCCTGCGTGACTCTGAGCCCAGAGATTAAGGGTCCTTCCCCCTCAGGCAGCCACGCAGCGCTAGATACTTCCAACAGCTCTTACCAAGTCCGAGAAGTGTGCAGAGTCCTAAGCAGAGACTTGAGGGAGACCCAAGGGCTCTTGCCTGATGACCATGTAAGTTTTTCATGTCTGTTTCATTATTCACACACTTCCCATTCTGACCCAGAAAGAGCTCCAGCCAGCTTTTTGGAGTCCAGTTTTTAGCCCATGTGTTTTATGTTTAGCCCAAGTCCCCAAGTATGCTTTCTGTCCGGACCTAAATTCCCAGCACTAAGCACGCCCTGCTTTTCAGGTGTTTCTGGAACCCAGAGGTTAAAATGGGCCTCTAAACCTTAGAGTACTTGGTGAAGAGCACTTTCTCCAAGCTTCTTCAGGTGGAGTGTTAACTGCTACCACTCCCAGCCCTGAGGCCCAGAAGCATTGGAGCTTCCATCCCTCTGGGCCAAAGTTTAGGTAAATCTGCAGCCCACTCCCTGGCTTTTGTTTTACCCCTGCTGTAAACTGCTGTTTCTATGGTTCACAGGGGAGTGAGCTGGCTGACCTCCCTATCTGGCGAAACTGTAAATAAACTCATTTTTCCATTGCATGGACAGCTCTCCTATCTGGTTGGGACTGGATGAACCAAGGCAGCATGCCAGATAGCTGGGCCCAGATTGGGGCATCAGTGAGCCCAGCCAGGAAGATGCCCTGGCCAACAGCGTCCCCATTGAAAGGAGGAAGATGAAGAGCTCTAGGCTGCATCAGGCACTGCCTCGACCTCATGATCTCCCATTGCCACCCACTGTATGGTACCACACAGTAGATTCGAATCTGCTAAGCCCAAGCCAGATGCACTGACCAGACCTCAGTCAGCAAAGAAGACAGATGAGCAAACAAGTCAGCAAACTCATCTATTCTCAGATATGCATGTTCTCATCATATTTGCACACGAAACCAACCCCCTCCTCTGTCTGTCCATTCTGGCTGCCTACGCTGACTGTTGGGTGGCCTCATGGTGCAGCCTCATTGCAAACCCGACCACCTCCTCTTCTAGGCCTGGCTTTGTGATTCAGCAGCAGTCTGGGCCCTGTACCACCTCATCTCCCTCTGTGTGGTCTGTCCCAGCACTTTCACTAGGAAGGTGCCACGCAAGTTGTAAGCAAAACATATGACTTCATCTTAAGGCCAAATGTAGTCATCACTTTCAAGTAGAAGGAGTAAGGGTGGGTGTGTTTCATTCATGAGAATTTTATAAACTCTCACAGACTGCACACGGGGACCTGCAGGTGCTGGTGCAGAAAGCACACACCTGGAGAGGGGCAGCAACTCAGTTCAAGCCCTTCTCCAGCAGACCTGGGGCTGTGGAGAAATACCGTGTCTGTAACCAACTAGAACACCAGGGGTAAATACTGCAGAACCAGCAGAGAGCACCACAGGGCACTCAAAAGAGATAAGGAGTCATGGGTCTTGGGTGAGTCCAACACAAAGCAGGATCTTCTCAGACCACAGTGCAATGGGATGTAGTTATGGATTTAAAGAATGCCATGTATTCATCTCATAAATTCTCTCCACAGAAGGAATCCCAGTAAGTTACTATGTTTTAAATTTTAGAAATAGGCCTGGATAATCATAATTAACATTTATTAGGCATGTATCCTATACCAGGTACTATTTTTAGCGCTTTGTATGTATAAATGAACATAATTCACACAACCTTCCGAGAAGGGTCTTTCTGTTATGAGAACCACGTGGTATTTGGGAAACCCAAACTAGAGAAAGTACACATTATAACAAAGTTTGTAACCAAGTGGCAGAGCTGGATTCTGAAGCCAGGACATGCCTTTGCCATTGCCACTTTAGTGTCCATTGTGTCATGGCGACACCTGTCAGAGGCACCCCTTCACTGCCTCTCCTCCAGTGTGGACTGGGGTTTTGCCAAGGACAAGGCTGCACCTCATCCCCTCTGTGTCCCGGAATGGACTGCACATCCATGAATGTGACACCCACCAATCCTGCAGAAGGTCAGAGGTCTTGACTTGTTTCCAGGGAAGGATGCTTTGCTAGGACCCTGAGCCACTGAGTGGTGGTCTGGGGACAGTAGAACAACATCCAAAGACCTGCTCTTGGGACAGGAGCCAGACTCTTAGAAAATCCACTCCAATCCTTTCTGGTGTTTTCTAGTCATGATTCCAATACTTAGAATGAACTTTAAAGAACAAAACAGTCTGTAAACACTGGCCAAATGTTTTTATTCGATAAGTTTTTCTTTAATTTTAAGGTCTAGGGTTAGGTAGGAGCTAGTACTTTTCTAGTTACTGATCTGTAATATACCAAAAAGAAAAAATAGTCTTTGCACGTTTAAATTTCGATATTCCTTCTCGAAAGAACAGGAAAACTCTCTAATGTAAGAACTTTGCTAGGCAATAGGAAAAGGGGGAAAATACTTTTTTCAGATAACCTCCCAATCGTGTGTCCTAAAATGCTTACTCCTCTCTTCACCTCCACCCTTCCCACCACTCACACCCCAGATCCTGCCATCTGCGGCAACCACAGCTCCTCAGAGTCTCAGCTCTGCACCTCTTCTGTCCGCAGCTGTTTCCTCAGGCACTCTGCACACAGCAATCACTTATGCCACAAAATCAGGCTTTCATCGTCCTCCTCCCTGGAGGGCTTTCTTCCTATTGCCTCTAAGCTGTAAGTCTGTGCCCAGAATCATTATCACCTCTCTCCACGCACTCTTAATCCTGAAAAACACTGACTCCGAATAGAGGTCACATACTCTGCCTCGGCTCCTGCAAGCTACGCAGGCTCAGGAGAGCTGGCGCCTCGCTGCTTGTCTAGGCGCCTCCCTGTCCTGTATGGGCCGTGTTCCAACTGGAAGGCTCGGCAGCGCCCAGACATGATGCTACGAGTCCTCTTTCTGAAGCGTCCTTCTGTTGATCTCACTCTTACATCCCTTGGTCTCAGTCTGCTCCTCTGCGTAGGGAAATGCCTGGGGAAATGTGCTGCTGCCAACCTTTCTCCTTCCCTTCTCTCTTTAGTTGGCTCCAACAAGATTTGCAGCCCATCATGCTGTCAAAGTTGCCCTTCTAGAGGTCACTGACGGCCTGAGCTTACTGCATCCCGGGGTCCGTTCTAGTCCCACCTCACTGGACCCTCCACAGCCCCCTGCCCCCACCACACTCTGCTCCCTGGTGGAGCTGCTTCCCTGCACTCCCTCCCCAGGGGCTCCCCTCTTGCCTCCTTGGCTGGTTCCTCCTCCTTCACCATCACCATTGCGTTGGGGTATCCAGGCCCCACTCTATCTTCATGCGTGTCCTCTGCAACCTCGTTACTCCAAACCAGCCTGATTCCCACAGTGCGCTCTAGGATCCCAAGTGGTAAACTTAGCTACGTAATCGCTGCCCGTTGACCTAAAGGCTTGCGTATGGTCCTCTCTTGGTAACTCCGATCTTTTCTAGGCTGAAGTAAGGGCAAGACGGTGTGACAGCCAGCCTCATGACAAAGGTTCACTCTTAAACTTCCTGAGGGCTGCTTCCTCCCTTAAACTCCCATTTTAACAAAGCTCCAAAGCTCTGCATGAAGGAAAACAAGTAGTGCCATGGGATGCTAATAAGAAGCATGTTGGCTGTGAATGTGATGTTTTCAGTTTTCCTTCCCTCTAATTGAGAACTACTGTCCTAAAACATGATCTCGCTCTGATTGCTTTTGTGCAAATTGACTTTGTTGCCAGGCAACACACTGGGAATTGATAACCATTAAGGTTGCCTGGTACTCAGATAAGAGGACAAGGGCCATGTGGCACTGGTGGATGCTCAATTTAGGCCTCAGTCACAATCACAGTAGGGTTTACTGCAGCCCAAGGTAGACAGAATTTTTAAAAATTAAAATAGGTGGCTTGTGTTTTTCTTTATAGATGAGATTGGGCTGTACATTATCAATTTGTTATCAAGTGATATGTGGTCCACACAATACCTGGCCACCTCTTATTAAGTACCCACTCAAACTTAAAATAGGTTTCTTTGCTCTATATTAACCTTTCTCTGTGCATTCAAGGGCCCACTGTCACTTAAATGATGACAGTCACTCAGCCACTTTCTGAAGACATCATGGCACACGGATCAGCCCACCTTGGAGCAGAGAATGCCCTGTTAATGTGCCAACTTTGAAAGAGGGAAAATAAAGAGAGAACAGGTAGCACATGCCGCTGTCCGCAGTGGACCCTGTCCCTGGAGGATTTGTCCATGAGTCCAGATGCAATCTGTATTTGACCTCACGGTGTAAGCATCTGTCCAAAGAGCTTTGCTTTGTTCTACCCCAGAACCTGTTGTGGCTGGGGTCTAAACACCACCACCTATTTCAAAATGAGATCGTGGCTTCTTCCCACTCTGCCTGCACCTCCTGGTCCCTGAGTAATGTGCGCCTCCACCACATTCTGCATTTGTTTCTTTCTAACAAGAGCTTCCATAATCCTGCCAGACTGTGTCCACTTAGGGACCCATGTGTGTGAGCAGACTCATCTGCTCCCAAAGATGACCTCATGCAGGGAAGGCTCTGCACAGACTGACACTGCATGGACCCACTCCATGAAGAGTTGGGGCTCTGTCCCCCATGTGGGCCCCACTGTGGGGCACTGTGGGGCCACCTGCCCTGCCCATCACGACCAAAGGCATGTCACCCCCACTCACTGGAGCCAGGGGAGAGGCTGGGAACAAGTCACCTTCACTTCTTAGACCAGAGAGCTCCTGAGGGCTGTCTATACTGCAGTAGGGGCAATAACACCAGCCACGTACTGGAGAATCCCCTTCCTCTCCCCAGCAGGTCCCGCCTTCCTACAGGCCTCCATCCCACATGCTGTAGCATAGCAACCATCCCAGAGGAGAGCAGCCTAGTGTGCTTGGCATGGAGCCACCTGGGCCCTACCCTCACCCCCCTGTGTGAGCCGCACGGCCCCATTCCCTGAGCCCCAGCTGCCTCATCTACAAACTGGAGAAAGCCCTCCATGTCTCCCGAGGAGAGACCTTCAAATGAGACCACTCCTGTGGTCTCCACCAGCACGATCCTCCCATCAGCGCTTCCCCCAGACCCACAAGGGCTCCCCCTGGCTGCTTCCTCAACTCCTCTTCTCACTTCTGCAAAGCTGACCCTCCCAAGAAAGGCCCAACACCCACCCTCCCTGGATCATCGTCCTGACCTCCTAAAGGCCTCTCCATCCAGCCATGCACCACAGTCTTCTTACCACCCAACCCAAACTCCACTCCAATCCAGAAGCTTCTCCACAGTCTGGTGGCCTGGGACAGTGTGCTTTGTGTTCCCATGTCTGCTGATTATTATTGGCACTCCTGCCAGCTGTGCTTCCGGCAATGAAGAAGCAAGTAACAAGGGACATGGCCTGTCATGTCCGGTCCATGGGCTGGGCATGTGCAATGGGACCTCCCTTCCAGTCACCCTGCCCCACTCAGTACCTACCTGCAGAACCAAGCTCCAACCCTCTGCCTGTCTAGTAAGGCTCTTCCCAACCAGTTTTCTTGCCTACCTTGGCATTCTTTTTATTTTGGGACCCCTAAAGGGACTCTGCTCCAGACACACCGACTTCCACCCCAGCCTATCACACTCCCATGCCAAAGATAAACAAATCATATTTGGCATCGCACTTGCAAAGCCTCCTCAGACCCCCGCTGCTGCTGGCTGTGCCACAGTTCCATGGCTGAGAACCACTCTGAGCACAGACACTGGCCACTGTGTGAAGTCTCCTTCTGCCATCTCCACTTCTGGGAGGTGGCCTGGGGGGTGAGGGCTGCTTACTCACTTATTGACTTGCTGCTGTCGCTCCTTCTTAGTCCACTGTGGTGCCTTTATGGCCGCAAAGAGCTGCAGATGCTCCTGGACGGTGAGGTTGTCCAGGAGGACATCCTGCTGTGGACACACCCCCAGCTCTGCTCGGATGCTGGACAAGTCTGTCTGCAGGTTTCTGCCATTGATGAGGATGGTTCCAGAAGTGGGAGGGTAGAGCCCAGTCAACATGGATCTGCCCAGGAAAACAGACCCGGGGAACGCAGATCACTGTGGAGCTTGTACATAGCTGGAACTGGATGCCAGCAGCCCAGCCGACCCCAGGGTGATGCTGGTGTGGAACACACACCTTCCGCCCACCCATCTGCTACTAAGCAGTGAAGAGCTGGGAGGCAGAAAGTCTTGGGAAGGTATGCATGTGATGATGCCTATCATCCACAGGCTACACAGTGATCACAGGCCACCTAGACTTTGGGATGAAATGCCAGCTTTGCTTTTACAGAGAAGGATACAGACTTTTAAAATGACATATCTACCAAAGACCTCATGATTTGACATAAGCAAACAGAAATGCCAGCCTCAACTCCAAGCAGTCCCAAGCTTTTCTTCCGCTCTCTGGGATCATCTGTACCTGCCACAACGAAGGACCCAAGGGCCCAGTGCTCAGGAAATCACTCGCTCGACTGCACCTCAAGAAGCCTGGGGGTTGCTACTTCTCCTTCCCTGACTCAAGAAGCTTATTATTTATTTACATTCTAAGCTATTTTCTGACTTTTAAAAAGTTAATCATGTACCTACCAGAGGCCCTAGAAAATCTACTCCTAAGTTTTTATGCAAGAGAAATCAAAACAGGTGCAGTACCAGGGCAGGTGCACAGATGCTCACGGCAGCTTTGCTCACTGTCACTGAAAACTGGGAACAGATCCAGCTGCCACCAACACAGGAAAGGGACCCAAACTGTAGTGCCTCCAAGAAGTAGAATACCACTCAGCAATCACAGGACCGAGCTGCTAGGAGACGACAACCAAGGATGGGTGGGCTAAGTGAAGGAAGCCAGACTCAATCCTACTGGCAGAAAGTTCTAGATTTGTAAATCAGCTCATGGGGATGATCAGCACATCAGCATCCACTGGGGCCCAGGGCCACAGAAGGACAGAGGGAATCTTGGAGGGAGACAGAATGGGCCATATCTTTACTCCAGTGCTTCTGCGAGCATGAAGCAAATATGTTCAAACTCACGAAACTGTGCGCACAAATAGACTCTGTCCACTACCCACAAATTATACCTCGATGAACTCAGTGAACAAGTCTTTGCTATATTATTTTCAGCCCTATTTTCGGAATACAATAGTATAGTTCATACAGTGCTCCCTGAGTACACTCTGGGGCTGCTTCCAGGGCCCCCATGGATGCCAAAGTCTCCAGTTGCTCAAATTCCTTAGGAAACATGGCATAGTATTTACATGTAACCTGTGCCATCCTCCTCCATACATTAAATCCTCTGTAGATTACCTAGGACACCTAACGCAAATGTTACATAAATAATCATCTTATAATTTAGAAAATAATGACAAGAGTCTGTACACGTTCAGAACAGGTGCAATTTTTTTCAAATATTTTTAATCCACACCTGGTTGAATCTGTGGTGGAGAGCCGTGGACAGGGAGGGCCTACCCTCCATGTTCTTCTTGAATCTCAAAGATTTTTGTTTTACATGTCTGCCAAGGACCTGGTTCACTCACTGGCCTCTCATCTAAACCCTGCCAGGAAGACACAGACACTTAGGATGACTCAAAGTGTACTTCAAAGGGGCACTAAAAGCAACTCAGGCTGACAACCTTGAAACATCCAGAAACCACAAATGCAGTTTGCATCATTCTGCTCAACAAGAACTCCAGGTTTCCTTGCAGGAAATGTTGTTGTGTCAGTAAAAGCAGGATGTGTAATGCTAGCTTTTCATGTTATTATTTATAAACTGGAGCTTGCCCAATTTGCAGACACTAAAAAGAAAAAAGAAAAACTCAGAGAGTTTTTCAGTCAGTTCTATTTCAGCATCCAAAGAAGCATAGCTCTTATTTCTTCCTACAGCTTGTTTCCAATGTGAGATTTCTAAATGCTTATATATATTATTTTTCTATCTTTCTTAATGAGATTGGGGTAAAGACTGTTTCATTGTTTTCACTAATTGTATGTCAGTTCTTTATATATAGTGAAAAAAGAAAGTGATTTGTAAAGACATAGTCTATAATTTTGATAGTTAGCACTGGGGTATGACGAGCTGGGGGTCATGAATGTCGGGCCTTATTGTTTTTTGGGTGGGAGGGAGATGGTCCATAAGATTGGATCCTTTAATCAAATGTGGAACTCTTGGATGCTAAACCAAAAACCAAGCCTTAGCAACAACAACAACAACAAAATAGAAGGTGAAACAAAGGTGAGTAAAGAATTCACAAATATCCTTCTCCTTTTCATCATCTTTACAGACATGCAAGCAAAATTACACTTAGTACAACAAAAACTAAAAGTGTCAAAGGACTTTCAAAGTGTAAGGTAAAACAGGATGAATTATTTGTTAAAAAGAAAAAAGAACAGAACTAATTTTTTAAAGCACAGTCCACCCATCCCCACCTCTTTGGCTGTAGGCCTAAAAGGCAACTGTGGTGTAAGTGAGGGCCGGGCAGTTCTCGGAGCCCGAGCTCTCTCCTCTGTCTCTGACTCAGTACTAAGACTCAAAAGAAATGAAAGAGGAAAAAAAGCAAACCTTCTGTGTCCCAGGTGAACTGATGCCTTTAAGAAGGGAATGGAGGTAAAGAGAACTCACATGACAGTGGTCTTCCCCGCGCCATTGGTCCCCAGGAGGGCAGTGATCTGGCCCCTGTAGAAGGTGAGGGTCAAGTCCTGCACCGCCACCTTGTGGCCCTCATACTTCTTGGTGACAGACACCAGGGAGACTCCAAGAGGCCCCCCCTCAAGCTCTCCTCCCCTGCTTTGCTGTGATGAGCCTGTGAGGAAGATGACAATTTATCCTGAGAAGATTTCAAAAGCTCCCAAAACAGTGTTTGCACTTATTCATTCATTGCTTTCTTTGCAACTGAACCCCGGCTCTGTGAAACACACTGCATAGTTCAAACATCTTTGTTGAAAGCAAGAAGGGAGTTATGTAATGACCAAAATGTGAAATCACAGATGACAAAGCCCAGTTTACAAAAGAATAAAAAAGACCCACTGAAATTTGTGTAGATGCAGAGACCAAACAACAGGCAGGTTCATTATACACCAAAGGGTCCATAAAAAGTGCTCTCTGGAGGTAAGAGTTGGTAGTTGCTGGCTGGCATGTTCCAAACTTTCTAAAAGGTTCATAGTTTCCTTGTTTAATCAGGAAAAAAACTGAGTTTCTGATGCTGACCTACAGTACAGGGCCACCATAATGGGAGCTCCCAGTTCACACTTAGACTCCCTGAGTGGTCCTTTAGTCAAAGGGCCTGTGTGCCCAGCCCACAGGACCAGCCCTGCACGGAATGTAGAGGGATGGGACTGTTCTGCCCCTGTCTCCTGAGAGCCTGAAACTGACCACCCTGAGAATTTCCCCATTTGTGAGTGGAAGACAAACTCCCTCTGTCACGAAGTCAGTGGGTGGGAAACTCCAAACATTTCACAGTGCACCCCACCCGGTAGCTGCCAACTTTGGCTTTTGTTTTTTTTTACATATTCATTTTAGACCAATCCTTCCATTTCTCAGAATTCTTAGATATGTGCAAATGCAAATAATATAGATAAATAATAAATCACACGTAGCAGGAGCCACTCTGGGGTTTCTAGATGATGCAGGCTAAAAAGGACCAGGGACCTGGACTAAAATGTGGTCCTGTGGCTGTCATGGAGACAGAGAGAGCTGCAAAGTGCTCTCCGGGTGTCAGTACCCAGTCATAAAGGCTCATATGGAAACGGAAAAAGAAAATTGCTGGGGGGGCCTCCATGCATTCAGCAGTGTTACTCCTTTACAAACCTTTCTTGCCAAAGTCCTCATTGACAAAGAACATACTAGAACTTAGAGATAGTTGCTGTTTCTCCACCAAGCCACACATGCTCTTCCAATATGATGCAGTCAGGGGGAAATACCATGGTTTCCGCAGCCCAAAGGCTCCTAAACAGTAAGATATGACTCAAATCAGTTGAACTGTGTTTTTCTATGGAGATGAGGGCTCTGTAATAGAATATCTTAATTAATATAAAAATATCTTTCCTTTTCAGTATATACTTGTGATATGTGATAAACACATTCATCATGGAGAATTGATACATATACATAGCGCATCTTGATCCTCTTTAAATATTATTTAATGTTAATGTTCTCAACATGCATCCCATGCACAAACCAGCAAAGTCCTGGGAGGAGCATATCAGCCATGAGGGGGGCCTCAAATCTCTCTCCTTGGCCTGAGTGAGGCCATCTGCTAGCACCCCTACATCCATTCCCCCAAGATGCCCTGAGGGAGTTCATAAAGTATCGTTGAATAATTACTGAATATTCCTCAGAGTAATGTTTCACCCTCCGCCCCATAGTGCCACTCTATCTTGCTACAGCTCTTCTTTGCCTATCTTTGATGTTTGCATGGATCGCCAGATGAGAGAAAGAGCATGAAGTGCATGAAAGAATTAATTAAAACTTCCACAAAGAAGAATAATTCCTAACACTAACATTTCCATATGAAAACCATCAACATTCCTCAAATGTATTCTGCAAATTCATTTCAGTCCATTTTAAGTCACTTTCCCCTTATTATATGTCAAAATGAAAGGGGATTTAATTCTTAACAGTCCCAATTTTCTTTAATATGTACATGCTAGTTTAAGATGAGAATAACTTACCTAAAGGCCTAAATTCTACAAGTGGTTGGAATGAGAAAGACCCATATGAATATGATTTTATTACTTTGACCATCAGAGACACACATAAGTGTGTACACTTTCTAACTAGGATATTCAAAAGTGATCACTCACTCAAAAACCCATGACCTTCAGAAAGAGAGGGGAGGGGTGGAACTGTTGGGGTCTAGTGCTGAACACTGGCTATGGGCCGCCTTGTGTCCCCAAAAATCCCCATGGTGAAGGCTTAGCCCTGAGCATTTCTCTCAAAGTGGGACTGAACTTGGAAAGATGGTCCTGACGGAGTTCTTAAGGCTCAATGAGGACAAAGGGCGGGTGTGGTGCCCTAATCATAAGAGATCAGGACACAGCTACACAGAGGGGTGACCATGTGAGGACACGGAGAAGTCGGCCACCTACGAGCCACAGACAGAAACTGACCCGGAGATACCTTGGATCCCAGCCTCCAGGACAGTGAGACAACGACACCTGTTTTCAACTGCCCCTGACGTGATATTTGGTTATGGCAGGCCTGGCAAACAACTGCAGGCAGATGTTCTTGAAGACCCTAGCAAACCAAGCTCCATTCCTTTGTAGAAAGAGGACGCGGCCCTCCAGGATAATCAGGTCACATTGCAGTGGCAGTCCATGGGCTCCGGCTGTCCAGGTCACTGTCTGTGGTCCTGACTGTATTAATTCACACAGCACTGCAATCCTTGATGTGCCATTCCTATTATCACTTCTACCTTCCTAACAGAAAGAGAGGACAGCCAGGCCTGTCCAAGGACACACTGCTGTTGGTTCCCAAAGCCACACCCTGGCTGGCCTCCTCTCTTTCATTACTCATGGGAGCACAAAGGTGCCACAGCCAGGGGACAAGGGGGTGTCCTCTCAGACTAGTTGCCCTTGCCTCAGACAAGCAAGGAGATTCATCCCATCTCTAGCACCTCAGTTTCCTTAGCTCCCAGTTACAGCGGAAGCCCCTATCCACACAGTCATGAAGAACACAATGCTAGGAATAAGAGGACATGTAGGAATAAGCAGACACGGGGAAATCGTTCTAGAAATGCTCGCCACTGCTTTGCTCTGCTGCTTGCCCAGGAAGTTTTCCTGCTGAGGGACCTCACAGGTGACATGGCCATGCTCAGGGTCCTGCTGGACACAGCCGCGTGAGGCCCATCACCTTCACAGAAGAAAGTCGGTAAGAGGATTCGGACACCGTTACTGACTTGCTTTGTAGATTTTGAATTAGGATTAAAATCCTAGGAACCTAACTGACAAAACAATAGGAGTGGTGATATGCATCTGATTACAAACTTATGTACTGGAAAAAAGCATAAATTATTTAACTGTCAAAGTAGGGGAAAGTACAAGAAATTATTACTTTCATTTTATGAGATGTTGGACAGCTATTAACAGTATTTTCTAAGGTGTGGGATGACATTATTTTTTAAACAGAAAAAAATTTATATATAATTATGAACCCAATTATGAACCAAAAAGCATCTCAAAACAAAACATAGGAAAGATATACTTAGTTCTGGTTAGCAAGGGTGGAGATAATTGGATTTTTTTCCTGTTTCTCTATAAGAGTAAGCACTTCTCAGACATTTTATAATAAACCCAGATCCAAACAATGCATTATAGCTCAAGTTTTCAGCATCAGTGGGAAGAAACGAACAGTTCCTGTGTGCAGACTGAAACTAGGTGCCCTTGCCTGTTCCGAAGGAATCAATTGAGGATCTTCATCTACTGCGTGCCCCCCAAGGAAATCCTGAAACCAAACCTCAGCTCTGCTCCACTTCAACTTAAGAAAAAGTTACACAAAGGTAGATAAAAATTTCAGAAATGTCTTTCAGTGCACACACCAGCAAGCTGCAGCAAATCCAGGAGCGCCAGGAGAGTCCTGTTGTGGAGCTCCTATGCCTCTGTCCATCATCGGGTCAGTCACCTTCCCTGCAGCCCTGACAGGGAGGGAGGAGGCTTGCTGGGGATGGGTGGGGCTGGGCCACCACAGCGGGCACAGTTCCAGTGGTCAGCCCAAGAACACACAGGGCAGGTGAGGACACAGCATCAGAACAGCGAACCCAGAGGTGGCCGGAGGCCAGAACATCCTGTGCCTGCATGCTGTGACCCAGTCCGCATTTCCTGTTCCCGAGAGATACTGGTCATCAGCCAGCACCAATGAGTCACCCTCTGGTGGTGCAGGGGCCACAAATGAATCAGGGCCTCCTCCTCTTGCAACCTCTGTTCTAATGAACGCCACTGGCCAAAATCACTGAGAGGAACAGGTGCTAACAGACACTGCAATCACATCCAGGGTGGAGGCAGCCCTTGGAACAGAGGGGGAAGTTCCAGAAGGAAAAGGCAGAGGGGTAGGACAGTGTTGGGAGCAATGCTACATAATTCTAGGGATAAATCATTTGGTTAGCCTAGCTCTCTTGCCTACAGCCCAGCTACAGAATAACTCCAGTTTGGCCTCCGGTCACAACTGAGACTTCAGTGATCCAGTGATGCTGTGATTCTCCAGGACAAGAAACATCCTGGGAGAACAAACATCTGCTCAATTCCTCATTGTTCTTGGACTGATTAACATCTTGTTTGCCGGAGATGTACTGAACTCTCTGCAAGCCTTCCATTACACCTTGTTTATCCCAATGTGAACTATTGAACTCTCTGCAAGTCATTTGTTACATTTGTTTCTCCTGATGTACTGAATAAAAGGTGTGGTAAGCTGGGGGCTTTGTCTTTGCTGCCCAGAGCAGCACTGATCAGACCCAAAGCTCAGCTTCTTCTCAGTCTCATTTTTCTACCTTTCCTGTAATTCGCCGTGTGCTGCCATGGCTCGCAGGAGACCAGGACTAACTGCAGAGGTTCTGGTAACGTCCCCTTCCCCTGTCCCCTACAGGACAGCATTGCTAGACTTAGCAAATATAAACACAGGATGCCCAATTAAGTTTGAATTTCAGGCACACGTTTTAACTCTGTGTATATCCCCCAAATTACGTGTGGTTCATCTGAAATTTGAATTTTACTGAATATCCTTATTTAATCTGGTGGCGGTGTCAGAGCACTGGAGGGGGACTGCGCCCCACCAGAGTGACTGCCGAGAGAGGTGTGCATGCCCTGGGGGAGGGCGGCTCACAGAGGACAAGAGCCTTCAACCTGCAGGCACCTTGGAGCCCAGCATAACAGCCAGGCAGCAGAGGCGGCATCCGCCTGATCTGTTTCTAAGAACCTGAACTTTGCCCTGCATGGAGGAGACAGCAGAGGTGGAGGGCAGGGAGGGAGTGACCTGGTAGCACTGGAAGGCATTCCAAGAGTCCCAGATGACCCGGGGCAGTTACAGAGAGGCCAGAATTTGGGCCATGGCTTCAGGGAGAGGAGGGAAGGCAAAGTAAGAGCCTTTTCTGAGTTATAAAAAGAGAAAATAGAGATAAATTGAATATTAAAGATTCATTTGCTAAATAAGCCATCTTGGGCTAATCTGTCCATATTTTCTAAATCCCGTTACTTAACCTATTAATCTTACTGAAGCAAATTCCTGCCAAATCCATGTGTGTGGAGGCTCCTCCAGTTTCCTCTGCTGTCTGCTTTTGCTCACAAATCCGAACTTGTTTTATTTGCAACCTCGAAGCCCACGCACCCAGCTCACATCACCAGATGTAACTGGGCACATGAGTATGTGCAGAGGCCCTTGGTTACACCAAGCTTTTCTCCTGGGGGGAACTGCCTCCCGGCTTATGGAGGCCAGGAAACTAATTTTAGCGCTCCTCCCAAAAGAACTGGCAGTAATAAAAGAAGAAGTCGATGAAATTAGACAGATCAAGCAGAATCCAAGTTAAGTGGAAACACATAAAGAAGAGTCTATGGAACAAATCCTCTCGGAGAGGACCAGAGGCTGGTGGGTGAGCTGTGACCGGCCAGGGAATTCTCTGGTGCCCCATCCTCGCAGGCTGGGGATGTCGGGGTCAACCTGTGAACCTGTGAGTGAACAGAGAAAAACGGACAAAACAGAGGGAAAGCACTGATGTGCATGGAGCTTGGAGGGGGGGCGGGGACTGAGAGAGCTGGGGGGGTTTCTCACCTTCCACCTAGGGACACTTCCACACAGTGATTCTCGACATGGTGAGATGCTCTCATGGTGTTTTAGAAATGTGGGAAGGGCCACTTTTGGTTGGCACCCTGAATGGCTGCTTTTAAACATAAATTATATTTTTATCCTTGCATGGAGCAGCCAACAGATCAGGAGACTATGCTGCCAATGAAAAGCCAGGTTGTTACTCACAGCTGCTAGAGGAGAGAGGGCAGCGTGCCACACAGGGCCACCCGGGGAATCTCTGGATGGGTCAGGGCAGAGAGGACGGCAGGAGTGGGCTCTGAGCCCGTACTGTGGTTTCCCAGGGAAGGAAGAGGTAAGAGGCCAGTAAGCAAGAGCTGAGGCATTGTGTGAGCTGCAGACTGCCCGAAGGGCCACCTCTAGGTATTTGCCCCATGGCTTGGGGTGATGCAGGCATGGGGTGAGGATCCGGAGTGCCACAGCCCTGTAGGGAGTGGTGGGTCGTGTGCTCTGGGAAGAAACGTTTGCTACCAGCATGGCTGATGTCTCCTGGAACACACGGGAAGGGACAAGTGTCCCACCATCCCTTGGTGGTTCGGAGCCAAGTAGCCTTCCTCTGTGAACCCGGCCCTGACCCCCTTCCTTCTCTAGGAATGTCTTCTTCTATAAGTGGAACGGCAGAGTCTGTGCCCTTATTTCACCCAGGATGACGTCCTCGAGATTTGCCAATGTTGCAGCAGGTGTTAGAACTCCGTTCCTGGTTTCTACGCCTGAATGATACTCTGCTGAACTAACAGACCACATTTCCTGTATCCATTCATTCACTGATAGCTGCTTGGACTGCTTCCACCTTTTAGCTGCTATGAACGTGGGTGCACAAATATCTTTTAGACCTGCCTTTCAATTCTTTGTGAGGAGTTGGTCTCTTGAATGCTTCCTGCTGGCAAGAAAACTCTTCTGGTGGAAACATTTCTCTACTCTTCCCCCAATCCTGCATCCCAGCTCCTCCACACAGCCCTCATACTCAGAATCCTTGAGAAAGCCTGTGACCATGTCCACTTCTCCATTCCCCACTCTATCATTCAACTGCCCCTTCCTCAGAGCTGAGCAATTGTAAATCTCCACACATCCTGTGTCCAGGTGGATCATCACTGGTGTGCAGAGCTGCCAGAAGCAGAAAGAATCAGAAAATCAATGAAAGCTTCATCTTAAAGGAGATCCAAGAGTCCAAACAAGGGGAGCCATGCCCATCTTCAAGATGGAGCTTCAAACCCATCACTGGAAATGAAAAACAAAGTCAGAAAGGAGGCTGAGAGGTGTAAGAACGGACAAGGACCAACGACAAGAGGGGAAGAGGGAGAGAGAGCCCCAGGAGCCCCAGGCTCCTCCACTTTGTCCGTGGGAGAGCGGAGATGTCACAGACATCAGAGGAGGCAGCTGCAGGCTCTGGCATAATGCTGGACATGCATTCACAGTGGATGGTCAAGCCATCCCTCCCTCCAATCTACCTCACCTCCAGGGCGCATCATTGACTTTTCAAAGAAACTTCCTACTTTGGATTACATCAAACTAAAAATTTAATGCAAAGCAAAGGGAAAAACTAAAATGTAAAGACAACCCACAAAATGGGAGAAAATATTTGCAAACCATGTATCTGATAAAAGAATAATTTCTAAATACACGAGAGACTCTAACGGCTTAATAGTCAGAAAACAAATAAACCAACTTTTGAAAGGACAAAGGGCCCAAGTAGACATTTCTCACAAGAAGACACACAGATGGCCAAGAGGATTATGAAAAATGTCCAACAGCACTAAGCGTGAGGCAAAGGCAAATTAAAATCATAATGAGCTACCACTTCACACTTGCCCAGATGGCTATGATCAAAGAGATTAAAAAGTGCTAGGGAGGGTGCAGATAAAAGGAAACGTTGTATACTCCTGGAGGAAATGTAAAATGGTGCTCCCATAATGGAAAACAGAATGGAGAGTCCTCAAAGAGTGGATAAGAGAACTACTGTATGATCCAGTGACTCTAACAGTGGGTATATATCCAAAGGACTTGAGATCAGTATGTTGAAGAGACATCTGCACTCCCGTTGTCATTACAGAATTATTCTCAATAGCTGTGACAGTTGTTGTCCACCAGACTGGGTTCAGAGAAGGAATTAGTAAAGCACACTTCTGGTTGCATCTGGGTGGGTCATAGGGTGTGACTTTGGGGTCCATATCTGATCCTTCACCCCTTCCTCTCTGGCTCTTCCCCTGCTCAGCTTCCTGGTACTATGACCTGAGCAGCTTTTCTCCACCACACCCTTCCGCCATGATGCTTTTGCCTTGGAGCCAGCTGACCATGCACTGAATCCTCTGAAACTGTGGGCCAAATTAAATCTCTCCTTTAAGTTGAGGGTTGGGTATTGTGTCCCAGCAGCAAGAAAGCTGGCTAACGCTTGAAGCAAGATAAGAAATCAACTAAGTGCCCTGTGATGATGCATGAATAGGGAAACTGATTTATATAGATGTAAACCTAAATGTGTGTCTACATATATATGTATTTCTACATAAATACACATATACGGTCATTGCAGAATTATTCCCAGTAGCTGTGTAACCTATGTTTACATAAATATAAACAATTTTATATAAAATGCTTTGTGTGGATTTTATATACAATTCCATTACATATATTAATTTTGTTACATATATTTTCTGATATATAGTTACACAAAATTCTGATTCTGATTCTCTCTGCTCCGGCAGCCTGGACATCAGTGACTGATCACCTGGAGAAAGAATGTGCAAAGATTTACAGAAGTTCGCTCAGGGGCAGGGGAGATCTGATGAATGGGGTGGAGGACAGACAGCTGACTGTGGTCACAGTGTGTGTATACAGAATAGAATTCTGTTCTGCCTTTGAAAGGAGATCCTGCCACTGGAGGGTAGAGAAATAAACCCAAAGGACCTTATATTAAGTGCAATCAGATACAGAAAGACAAATACTACTTGATACCACTCATATGGGAAATCTCAAACAGACTTGGCAGAGTGAGATGATAAATGCCAGTGGCCAAAGGGAGGGGAAATCAGGAGACACTGACTGAAAGGAACAAAGTTTCAGTTATGCAGATGGAAGCAGCCCTAGATGTCTGCTGTACAGCATCCTGCTTATAGTTACCAACTCTGTGTTTTATACCTAACCATTTGCTAGGAGGGTAGATCTTATTTCACATGAACAAGAAAGGAAGGAAGAGAGGGAGAGAGAGAGAGAAAGAGGAGGGAGGGAGGGAGGAAGGAAGGAAGGAAGGAAGGATGGATTTCCTCAGCCTGCTTGAACACACGCACATTTTATTTCCAGTTCCGTCCTTTAGTCCCTTCCGGGAAGACCAGAAGTCAAATGTCTCACATGTTCGCTTACAGATCAGAGAAAATAAAGGGCTGCTCACCACTGGAAAGGTCTGTTCTTTCTGCCAGCATCAGGCTGGTTTGTGCCCAGCTATGCTCTTCCTGTGCTGTGGATGTTCGCTCTGCCCCAACCCCATACTTTGGTTCCTTTTTCTTTTACTAAATCATTTGGCATTTTGAAAAAAGAAGTAAGACATAGAGTCTGTTTGTATCGCTTATTTGAACAAAAGATGTGCATGTTCAATGCAGACAAATGGAAAACAGAAAAACATAGAGAACTACACATACACACTTTGGCACCCAGCCCAAGTGATGTGTTTCTAAAAACATTTAGCTTGATGTTGTTGTACCATGTGCCTTATTTCAGAAAGCCCTGGGCCCACGGCACCACATGATCTCCCTTATTCCACACCAATATCTGCCCCTGTAAAACAGAAATTCAGTGGCTGAATACTATTTTACAACACTCCAAGCTGTTCATAACAGAAGTCACCTAATCAACCTACTGTTCTTAGAAATGAACATTTCCCAGACTTTTGCTTTTACAAATAATCTGCAATAAACATAAATGTTCACGTCTTTCGAGCTTACATTTTTGAATCGAGGACAATAAAAATTTTAGAGTTTTTTTATACATACGATAGCAGTTAATCAGCATTATTGCCATTTTCCCTCCCTCCTATATATTTCTACACTGATTATAATCGCTTTTTATCATATTTCCAGGCCACAGAAGGAAAAAGTTTTCTTTTATGCACATTCATTTTTATGATCTTGTAAGGCATTAAGACTTCTAAGAAATTTATTAAGCAAACTTTTTTGTAACAATGATTTTTGAAGTTATTTGCTGATATTTCTATTGATATATCCTTTTTAAATTTGACCATTTCTTTCCCACAGTTAATAAGCTTTTTATA
This sequence comes from Heterocephalus glaber, assembly GCF_053883595.1. Lineage (NCBI taxonomy): Eukaryota > Metazoa > Chordata > Mammalia > Rodentia > Bathyergidae > Heterocephalus > Heterocephalus glaber. The sequence continues at coordinate 12,973,970 of NW_028258381.1, forward strand.
AGCTTGTAAAGTATCCTATAATTTCATTTATTTGGATATTTTGAAAAACTGATTTAAATTAATATAAAGGAAATCTATGAGTTTTTATTATTTATGTCTTTGGCATTATGTTTAGAAAGGCCTTATCTATTTCAAAAATTAAACTTCCTCTAGTTCTCCGATCTTTTTAGTGTGATTTCTTTTTTCTTTGATGGTAGTGTGGGAATTGAACCAGGGCATTATCCACACTAGACATATGTTCTACCACTGAGCTATACTCACACCCCTCTTCATTATTTTAATACTATTTATTTCCACTGAATTTATGGGTAAGAGTATAACTTTTTTCTCCCCAATTGATTGAAGAATGATATATTCTTCCCCACTGAATAAAATTGCCAACATTAACACAGTAAATGACATGCACTTGGACTGGGTACTGAGCTTTCTAATCTGTCCCACTTTTTATCTATTTTATCTAAGAACTCCACTGTTTTAATCCATGTCAATTTATAGTAAGATTTTGTATAAATCATCAGTTGCCACCATTCACCATCATTATTTTCAATACTTCATTATCACTATATTATATATTTATATTATTTATTCATTCATATTTAGATTTATATATTTTATGTTTATATTTATATTATATATTATATTTATATATTATATATTTATATATTATCACTATTTTATATTTCTAGCTATCCTTTACAAACATTTTATCAATTAAAAATAAATTCCTCTCTTTGACACTTTCACTTAGATGATTTATGAAATCATAATGTTACATATTACCCATTACATAATTTAAAACTATAGAAATTTGTACTTTAATTTGGAGAAAATTGACACATTTAAAATAACGAGTATCTCTGTTGAGTAACTCAACAGCTTTTCATTTATCCCACTCCAAACTATGATCACCAACATTTCCCTTTTTCTTATTAGATACACGGTCTCTTCCTCACTGGACTCACGCAGGGTGCTCTTCAGCTACCAGAGTGGATTTCCTTGCCCGTTGTTCTGTGTTCTTTGCCGACAAGACAGCGATGCTCCTGCCTTTGTGCACCTCTGATGAGTTGTGTGATTGATTGCTCGCCCCATTTTTGTAGCTGATTCTCTTATATAGAATGATGGTTCTGTCTCCTCCTATAGCTCTATTGGTCTTGTTTGTTCTCTTCCTTCTGCTGTAGCTGGAGCTTCCCTCTCAGCATCGGCCAGGCCCCTGGGCACCTACCTCCCTGATGTGCTGAGAGCACACAGGATGCCAGGAGCAGCTTCCCAGGGCCCAGCACTGTGAGGCAGGAAACTTCGGTGACCCTGATAATCATCCCTGGTGTGTGCCTTTGCCCTTCTCCACCCTGCTCCCCAGTGTCAGTGTCTCCCCGAAAGACAAGCACGCAGGATTGCACCACCATAAAGAACAGTAATCCCCAAGGTCACAGTGACAGACCCCAGTGCCCACTTCCTCTGCTCCCTTTTGCGCAAATCCAGCTGGTCAAGCTGCAAAAGGATGTGGAGTTGGAAGTCAGGACAGCTGTCTCTGATGTGTCTCTGTGCTGTCTTTCTCTGTCCTCTTCCTTTCTTCCCCTCTCTCTGTCTCCCTTCTTCTCTTTCCAGAACTGTGTTTTACCTGGGTGCCCTCCCCTGGAAGTGCCCAGAAGGTTAGACAAAGGCACCTCTGCCCTGCCCTGACTCCTCTCCCTCCTACTGGGCATGGGGTCTGCTCACACAGGACTCGGATCTAATGCAGCAGAGTTTCAGCAGGATCTGAAGGGAAACCCAACTGAACAGAGTCCCTTTATTTTACGACAGTGTGTTAAAAACTCACCCAGACTCCTCACGCCTCAGGTCCTGATGGCAGAGGGAGCTCAGGCTCCTGGACACACCTCTCCTGCCTCGCCACAGCTGAGGACAGCTGCGTGTGCTGCTATCTGTGCTTGTGGGATTCTTTTCTTGTCCCGGAAGAACCTGACGTCACCCTTGTACATTCAGATACCTCTCCACCTCTTTGGTTCATATTCTCCTACATTTCTGGGAAATAATCTTCTCAATAAAACCATGTTGTTTCCCTGTGTGCCCAGCTGTCTTAGTCACTCTCCTTGTCACTGAGTCACAACATCCCACACCCACAACCACACCTAAAGGAGCAGAGGTTTATTTAGGCTCACAGTTTCAGTCCACGGTCAGCTGGCTCCAAGGCAGGACAGCGTAGTACAGGGCCCTGGTGGAGGAGAGCTGCTCACTTCATGGAGGCCAGGAAGATAGAGAAGGGAGGAGCCAGGGAGGGAGATGCACCCCTCCAGATCACAACCAGTGACCGCCTCTTCTGGCCAGGCCCCGTCTCCTAACAGCACATTTAGCCACAGTCCCCCCACAAGTCAGTTACCTTTTCAAAGCCCCCCGTATGAGTACTGAGGCTCTCAGTGGGCACCTAGATCTCAACCAGAGCTCCACCCTTCGGGGATGCCTGAGCTCACCCAGTCCTGATGACGTTTTTACAGACAGAATGAACTGGCCTTTTTCTTCTATTGCTCTGCTTTCGTTTGTATATAAGAATTTCTTTTCACAGCTCTTAATTTTAAAGGTAAGAAAGTATACTGGCAGAGTCATGAGAAAATTTGATAAGAAAATATAATACCATCAAAATTCAATTCCTAAAATTTTATTTTAATGTTTTAAATGAGATTTTTGCTTTTTTTGTGCAACCCTAAATGTGCACAAGTGGTTCTTCCCTTCCTGACAAGAAGGGGAAATCCTCTATCATCAGTGATCTGCCTTGTGCTGGGTGTACAGTCTCCCAGCCTACTGGGTGCGTCTGTCACATGTGTGGAGAAGGCCCTAACTCGTGCCACTGCTGACAGTCCTGGCTTTGGAGGGGGCTCCTGATCCCCAGTCACCCAGTTCCACATCTTTGTACCCTGCCTAGCTCTGTCCAGAGTCTGCACCCGGGTGACCCTTGGCCAACCTCCTGTGCTGTCTGGGGCCCAATAGCACCACAGGCCCCAGCTTATCCTGCCCCTGCTCCCCTTATGCCTGCCTGCTTCATACACTTGAACTTGGAGCCAGGAATCTTTCTGTGTGGTTGACAGAAGCCCACTAGTTGTGTACCATTTGGTGGACTTGGCCAGCCTTCATCCTGGCTAACCCTTCACTTGGTGCATTAGAAAGCTTTTCATCCTGAGATACAAAACTTGGCACTATAATCTAAAAGAGCAGAGGTTTAATTTGGCTCATGGTTTCAGGGGATTCAGTCCATGGACAGCTGGCTCCAAGGCAGGAACATCATGGCAGAAGGGTGTGGAGGAACAAAGCTGCTTAGGTTAGGGAGGCTGGGAAGTAGAGCAGGGGAACAGTGCCAGAGAGGAAGGGTGAGGAACCAGACATAGACCTCAAGACCATGTCTCCATGAGCCACCCAGAGACATCCAGAAGTGTGCTCCACCAACTTCCCAGGCAGAGCCCAAGCCGACCCATTTGACACTCCACCCTAAGCATCTCAAAAAATCATAGCTCCTTCCCAAATATGTCCTAAGAATTCTCTGTCAGATGTCTTCTTTGAAGAATAAATAATTATTCTAATATTCATGCATAGAGGATTAAACTATTTGGAAAGTTTATTCTGTTATTTTATAAAGTGTGGAATTCTTACCAGGAATCAAATTGCTCAGGTACCATCCACATAAGAAATAAAGGCTTGAATCAAACAGAATCATCCAGCAAACCCAGCCAAATGTCATGCTCCCTGGCTCCGGAGCCTGGTACATGTTATTCCACTGGATCCCTGACAGGAAGGAAAAGGTCAGTATGAGTGCTGTACTTCCTCTTTGGCTGTTCATGGTGCAGGAGTTTATTAGTCCTGAAAGCCTAAGGAACACTGACTGATGCTAACACAGGAAGTTAACACCATGAGCTGTAATTCTGCAGAGGAAATGTTCACGTGCGTGATCTTACCAATTCCATCAGTCTCAGTGCAAGACAACATTTAAACATTTAAAAGATGCTTTACTTACATCTAATTTCATACACTTATTAACAGGAAATTCATATTTAGGAAAAATAAGCATTTTTAAATAAAAGTCTCGTTAAGATCCCACATTCTATATTATAAATTCTTTCCACTCGTGAAAACTATGTAAGATATGGAAGATCTATGGTAAGAAAGAATCATTATTTCTTTACAATTTATTTCTCAACCAAAGTATAAGTTAAGAAAACCATTCCTCTTTCTAAATTTCCCTAGGGTACTAAGGTAGAACTCAATAAAAATACATATTTTGATCAAGGTGTACTTGGTGGAATTTGGACCAAAATATTCAAATGGTCTGAGAGTGACCGTTTTTCTTCTGCATTGTCTTGATCCAGTTTACTTTACAGTGTAGTCTGAGAAATACAGAAGAACTCAGTCAAGACTACTCATCTGTTAAAGATATTTTAACACACAGCACATAAAATCTAAGAACACTGCCAAATAGCTGGCCAATATAATAATAGAACTGAGTTTTACTTATGGCACATATTTTGCCTTTGTTTATAAAAACACACCCCAAAGCCATAAAACAACTTAAGAAATATACATCTGTTCTGCTTAGGAGTTTAGTTGTCAAAATCTCAATATAAGTGAAAAACTCTGCCAAGGACATTTTTAAAAATCTCTTTAGGCTCCATTAACATGGATACAATACAAAGAGAAAATCAGAAAAGATTGTCGTGCTCCATTCTATACAGGCTGGATCTAGGGTCCAACGAAAGAGCTGACAAATGCATTGTGCAAGTGGCTGCCTTGTGAAGGAAGGATCGAGAGGGAAGGAGTGGGGAGCAGATCCACATCCCTACTCAGCAGCACTAACAAATGCAATGGGTGTACGCCCCCATTATTGGAGGAATTCAGAGGTCGCTAGCTGACCTTACATCGGGGTGGCATAAGGAAGAGCCAAGCATGAGTGAGGTCAATGGCCTGGACACTGTCTGCAGCAACAGATGCCGGGATTGTTCTCGCTGGTTCTCAAAACCAGGGCAACATCAGGGAAACCAAATACCAGGATCTCCTTCCAAATGTTTCACTTGTGTTGCAGACTAACTTCACATTTCCAAAAGCCTGTATCCCTGGGAGTCACCTTCTAAACTGCACCCTCTCACCTGCCTCTTGTCCTTCCAGGAACGTAATGAAAAACACTCCTTGTCCAAAGGCGGTGGTCGAGAGGAGGCACTGATCACAGATTGATGGAGGGAGGAGAAAAACAGCCTGTTAGTGTTTGATCAGGACCGCAGAAAATCCACAATGCCAAATGCAAGGGATACCGTGACACATACTTCTGGTCTGAGGACGCCCAGCTATGGCTGTGGGCAGTAATTTAAATATCGGAGCCAGAAGGCTGTGGAATGTCAGTCCCCTCTGAAATGCATACTAACAAGCTAGCTTTTAATGTGGAAGGGAATTATTTCTCTTTACCACAGCGCTTGAAGTGTCATAAATCCAAAACACTGTATACAGAAATGTGTAATGCAGAACAGTGGAGAATGGAATAGAGCAATTTACTATTCTTTATTGTGAACTGGATGCCCCAGAGCACACTGCAAGCAGACTGATGCACTGTGTGTCCCATGCTACACGAGAAAGAGAGTGGCCTGGAGGGAACAGTATTTTATCTGCAGTGGAGAGTCCTATGTCGGGGAAGAAAAGGCCAATGGAAAAGTATCTTACTGTTAAAAACTACAATAGGCCAGGTTTACGTGTCTTTTTTTCAACTGCTAGAAAACATCTGAACATTCACAAAGGAAATCACTGCTGTGTGCATGGATCTTTTAAATGCGAGGATTAAAGTAAAGGCAAAAATAATGGCATTTGAAATTCAGCCCAGCTCACCAATGGCTCTGGGTGTAAAGAGCTTATTGAGGAAGGACACTAAAAGGTCCCCTTGTGTGCTAACTATTTGAAAACACCTAATTAATACTAACACAAAGCCATTGGTTATGAGTTACTGCAAACGTGACATAGGCTACTCAACTTGATGAACACCTATCAGTGGCCCAAATGCTAAGTGAATATCACTACTCCCCTTTATGCATGCATACATCTCTCGTGTGTGCATGGTAGGGCACTGAGTGACTTGTGGAAATTGAATAAAATAATTTGGCTTTCATAGCTACATTTTACTCTCCAGCTCCGAAGGACCATAAAAGATGAGCCCCTCTCGATGCGTAAGTGACACAATAGGGCCGTCAAGAATTATGTTTGGACTGCAGGAATTTTAAAGGCCTGTGGAACTCCTCGGCAGCCTTGTGAGTCCAAGTCCAATGGCTGGAGACTCGGAACCCCAGGAATCGTGTCTCCCACCAGACACCATGTGACCTACTGCGGGAACCGAAGCCCTGAGCCTACTGATGGAACATGCATGGACCGGTCGCTGACACTGCGAAGACGATCCTCTCAGGGGTGATATCCTCCCCATTTCGTGCTGGTTGTTCTTGCTCTATGTCAGGCACTGTGTTTGCCAGACAATCACCATTGAAAAACAAGCTTCTATCTTCTCTGTATTTTATACTGCAGACCCAAAAACATTCACATGCTTTTTTGGGAGGTACATTCTAAATGGATGAGCAATTCTGACATTGCTAACGGAGAGATCTTTTCACTTAATGTGATGTAATTCATGATGCTTCGAGAAAAATGCTTATTTTTTACTTCTAAAATAGCTGTAGAAATCTACTTCTCTCCATGCATGAAACAGGGAGAAACTTGAGCTATATGCTTCCCGAAGGATGTCACTCATTTCCCAGAGTCCTCAGAGAGACCTGTTACATGAAAAATGGCGATTTTTTAATGGGTGGCCACCCCACAGAAGCACGGCACTTTTAGTGAGCTACCACTGCAACTTTGGCACTGGTGGGTAGAATACAAAAAGCTATAAGAAAACCCGCATAGATCTAAGAGTGATAAATTAGCACATTGCTGGAGGTGGCCTTGTTTGGATGAGCGAGTGGCGTTTTGCTCTATTTTGCATTTTTACAGAGCTGCCCACTTACCAAAAACATCTGGCTGGCAGAGCTGAGCTGGCTGTTCAGGACCAGCAGAACTATGTAGGGCAGGAAGCTGATGAGATACGCCAGGCTGGTGCACAGGGCGGCGGTGTTAGCTTGACTGAAAAACACACTCAAGAAGTAACTCAGCATGACGGCCGACACCCCAAAATCCAGGAGGAAGAGAAAGATGACGAATGCGTTGCTGTGCGCGAAGATGCCACTGGTCTTCAGAATGAGGGCCACGGTGGCGCTGCTCAGGCTCAGCATGGCCATGTTCTCCAGGAACCAAGCCAGGAAGTAGATGGCTGGATGCACGCCCATCATTCGCAGGTACTGTACGGGAAAGCGGGGTCATCACTGTGAGGCACAGGAAGAGGAGCGGGTAGGGGAGAGAAGGCGACAGACAGTGGGGTGGTCACTGGGGAGGACGCTGCCCTCCAGAGGGGTATGGCTGCCACAAGCGCCTCCCCAAGTGGCCGTTCACCCCGAGGCATGAGCATGATCCCCAGGGAGAACACACGAAGGCAAGGGCAGGCCAGTGGCTGAGAGCGCAGGCTTGGCCTGCACAGTGGCAGCCTCACCGTGCTTTCGTGTTTACTGGGGTCCATAGTTTTCAGTGCTGTTCTTCATTTTGTTTGTGTTGGCTTACTTACTAAAGAGAGGGATGAAGAAGGGAAATGTTGGTGCTTATGCTCTGCAGGGTGGAGGGTCATTTAAGTAGACTCAGAATGTGTTTTGCAAAATAACCCTAGTAGAAGTAATAAAGTTAAGTCTTTCACTAACTCTACCACCTGCTTACCCACCACACTGTGGCATCTTTGGGTGTGGGCTCATTCTGTGTATAAGGAGGACAAAGTGATCTGGGCACAGTTGTGCACGCCTGTAATCCCAGCACTCTGGGAGGCTGAGGCAGGAGGATTTCAAGTTCAAATCCAGCCTGAGCAGCTCAGTGACTTATGGAGACCCAGTCTCCAATTTAAAAATAAAAAACAGATGGGGATGTAGCTCAGTGCAAAGGCTTGCGTTCAATCCCTAGCACTGCACCACCACCACCCCCCAAAAAAAGCAAACTCTTAGGCACACACTCTGTGGGCCAGTGGCAGTAAGGAGCCTGCCAGTGGGACAGACCCTCAGTCTCCAAAGCTCAGGAGCCAAAACTGAGCAGGGACGAAACAGCCATCCCTAGTAGACATACTGCAAAAAGGTAAATCACACGCAACACAGTAATTCAGCCTTCTGATTGCTTGTAAACTTGGCAGGTAAACAACGCACACCTGTGGTCTCCCAGCTTCTCCGCTCTGCAGCAATCTGAGGACAGTCTCATCTTTCCCTGACACCTTCACCGCTTTCATTCTTAAAAGCCATAAGTTAAGGTGAAAAGCCTATGTTACATTTCCTGGGGTTTATGCAAATTAGCCAGGGACTGGGGTGACCCCCAGGAGCCAGCAGAGGGCAGGGATCAGAACAGGCTGGCCATCAATGCAAGGGGTGTACTTCCAGAGCCTTCGCCCACTTCCACCACCCCTGGGCCAGGCCAAGACCCTCACCTCTTCCAGCTGAATCTCCCGCTCGTACACCAGCTTTCGGACCATGCTGGCCACGGACACCATCCAAGTCAGCATCATTATCAGCGGGAGGAAGAACCCAACATTGTTCAGGAATCTGGAAGGGCACAGTTTGATCAGTAAAATGATTCTGTGAAGGTCGGGCAGTGGGTGGATGCAGCGCCTCTGTAAACTTCTCAGTGTTTGTCTTCAAGGTTAGCATGCACCTGAGGAGCATGACAGCTGGGACTGGGGTCCTGCTCTCCAGGGTCCCCCAGAGCCCACCCCAAGTGCTCTGCCACCTGCTGTACTCAGAGTAGCTGAGAGGAAGGAATCCGCCATGAGCCATCACAATGCTATCCCCATGTAACTAAGACTACTAACCGTCTCCAAGCAATGACCCCAGCTGACCGCAGGTTTCCATCCATAAAACACGGACGAATTGGCAAGTGAGCATCTCCACTTCTGTTTCTCACACACTCACTTTCAACCCATGCTAACTGGGCTCCACTTCTAAGCCACAACCACGATGCCAACAACAGTCCCACCCTGGAGTGCAGGGAGAAGAAGCTTGAGGCTTTGTGCCTGTGGACGTCACAGCCACGTGCGACAACAAGGCCCGTGCTGACCGTTCCCTCCTCCTGGCCCTGCTCTTGCCTTCTGAACAAGCCCTGCTTTTCCACTCACTGTTGGCAACTTCTCAGTCCCCCACTAAAATGTCCCCTTCACCTGTCCTCTAGTGAGCTCAAAATCCACAAATTAAGGATTTTATTCATCAATGAGACCACCAAAGTCTGGAGACACATTATTGGGCCTATGATGCACAAATGAATGAAACAGAAAAAGGTCTTGGTGCTAAGGCCTCGATCCATTCTAGAACATGGGAAGGGGTAAAAGAAGCCAACCAAGCAAGAGGGATCCCCAAGGGCAGGTGGTGCCAGTGAGGTGAGGGGAACAGCAGCAATTAATGTAAGTGTGAGAAGGATGCTTTTCCGTCAGGGACTCAGGCAAGGTGGCTTCGGAAGAAACAGCTAAGCAGAGAGCAGAAACACACGAAAGGTGTAGTGCAGGGGTCCGCAGGCTTCCGCAGGAGTGGAAGGAGCAGGGTTAGAGGCAGGGCCCGGCCAGGAGCAGCCCAGGCCCAAGGGCCAGCAGGAGTGCGGGCAGTCAGAGCACTGGCTGGGCCCGGATCCTGCAGGGCTTTGTGCAAGCAGGGTCAGCCCCGGATCTTAGTAAACAAACAGGGAGATGCCATGGGAAGATTGGAGGAGGAGAGGGAAACAGAGACCTGATATAATCAGGTGTATGGTTTTTGGTTTTGAATTTTGCTTCTTCTATTTCAGTGCTTGGGACTGAATCCAGGATCTGCACAGTGAACAACATCCCCACCCTTTCTTCATTTTTTATTTTCAGACAGGGTCTGGCTAAGTTGCCCGGGCTGGGCTCAAACCTGTGATCCCCCTGCCTCAGCCTCCCAGAGTGTTGGGATGACAGGAGGTGTCTGGGTTTTCACAAGACCGCTGGACGGAGGGTGGCCAAGGCGTGCAGTGGGGAGGCTGTGGAGGGAGGAGTCAGGAGACCACCGCATGCCTGTGGCCATCTGGGTGGGGGATAGGGGGCCACTGCTGAGGTCTGTCCTGGAGACTGGAGGATCAGAAGCCCCTCAAACCCCTCAGCGCCCAGCAGCCCTGCTCGGGATGCTCCCTGCTCCACCCCTCTGGGACCAGGCCTGCTGCACAGGGGAGCCGGTATTTGCAGCTGCACACACATGAGTTCCACATTCACTATTTTCATCAGCTCGTCACTGAATTTCACATGTGAATATGTGGATGAGTTTTTACAAAAGAAAAGGAAGATAACCTCTGCTTTTATTCATCTTTCTGCTTAAGACATCTGTTATAAGCTCAGTGAGTCCAGCTAGTGAACACAGTGAAGTGAAGTGTGGACAGCATTCGTGGAGGGCAGGGTTTTAGATTTTCAACCTGGTAATTTTCTGTGGTTTTTTAATCACTATTTTTGTACCATTCAGAACAGGCAGAGGACTATGAACAAGAAGCCATAAATATGCCCACTTGTACCCCCAACCAATGCCTCGGTCCTCCCAGAGCGACAAGACTGCCACAAAGATGAAAAACCTGGGGAACCTGTAAAGCTGAAAATAACTCACACCGAGTTTATCCGGAGGTGAAAAAGGTTGTTTGTTCATGAACTTCTCTGTTCCCAAGGGCTGTGGGTTAACAGCTGCTGACTCTATTCTCCCAGAGGCTTCAGTGTCACAGAGAGCCAGTGAGAGTCATGTCTGGATATCACCCAAAGTTCTACTTCAGAAACCATCTAAAGTCGGAGGTCAGAATCTGCACCGTGCATGTCCGGGGGCACTTGGGTCTGTGTAATGGAGTCGTACCACCCAACCCTGGTGTTCCTGGAGCAACTGCTTGGGACCCGGAGCTTCTCCGCCCTGCACAGGTGGGAGGGCCCTGGGAGAAGGGGCACAGGATAAACAAAGCCAAGATGAGAGCTCTCCAGACGCGGCCATGCAGCACAGACTCTGTATCTGCTCCTGGAAACCCAATGAAAACCAGTGAGGGGAGCGGAGAAATATACCTTCCCATTGTGCCAAATACTTGGAAGAGACATTCAAGTGTTTGAGAAGGATGCCAAAAACAATTACATCCGTGTAAGGGTCACAAAAACAGTGCAAATAAAAGAGATTTCAGTGGTTCCCTCTGCAGATCTTAGAATGCATCTTGAAAAACAGACTTCTTAAAAGCTAGCAAGACATTCTGTGTGGACGAGATACACAGCCTCACAGTGTGAGGGCCAAGAGGCTTTCTAAACTGGGAAATGAACCAGCCACCCGCCCCACATCCGATTTCCATGGAAACACACAAAAAGGCTACCTGAAGGATCCACACACTTGCAGGAAGCCCCTTGGCTTTGCAGAAATGGAAGAGCCTTCAGGCTCTCTGCCACTGACGTCACCTGGTCCTCACCACCACCAGGACCTTCTTCAGAACCTGACTGGGATACCTGATTCATTCCAGATGAGTAACAGTCACAGAAACAAAAATCGCACACAGAAAAATCTTTAAAAGGGAGATTGAGAGGTGTACCATTACTAACGAAAAATTCATGCCAAAAAGATGGTGACATAGAGAAGATGAAAAGAATGAAAATATTTTTGCCACCAACTTCAAAATACTTAATAAGGCGAGCCCCTCTGTAAGAAATACTATACAGCAAAGCTGTTGGAATTAGGGATGAAATGGCAAGATGCCAAAACAATATGAATTGTAAGCTGGAACATCTTAAAAAGAAATAGATGGAAAATTATAACTATCAGACAAATGATTTTTAAAAAGCTAGAGGAAACACCAGGAGAAATTGGCACTGCCCCAAATACAATAAGGACATTAAAACACATTCAATAATACAACTATAGGAAATAAACAGTTCAAAAAACCTAAGGAAATTTTATTGATTAGAAATACTGGGAAAAGAAATTCATGTCATTGAAGTCCCTAAAGAAGGAAAACAAAATACTGGAAAACAACCAGGTTGGTAAACTTAGAATACATCAAGGGTTTAGGCTGTGGTTCAGATCTACAACAGTCCGCAGAAGTTTCACATGTTTAGATAATGTGGGCTCCACTACCCACCGTGGATTTATCCCTTGAAGAGCTCAGTAGTGCACGTGGTGTGAGGAGGCGGGGCCTGGACAAAGGAGGCAGGTCACTGGGGTTGGGACACAGAAATACATATTCATATCCCAGGCTCCTCCCCACCCTCTCGGCTTCCTGAGCACCATGATGTGAGCACCTTTCTGCTCTGGGCCTTTTCACCACGCCCTCTTTGTCTGGAAGCCAGCCAACTATGAACCCCTTAAAAAATAGAGCCAAAATAACTTTGCCTCCTGTAAGCTGTAGATGTCAGGTGTTTTGTCTCAGTGATGGGAAAGTGACTGATTCAGTTTCCATAAAATAAAATGTAAATTGGCAAATTCAAAAGACTCATTTATTTCAAGGAAAATTTTCCTAGAATGGTCAACAATGAAATGTATCCTGCTAAATTTATTGAATTTTAAACTTACTGAAAGCTGGTCAAAATTACCAAGTTAGATAAGAGAGAAGAATATCAAGAATTCTCCATAATAAGTTAAAGTCCAAACATAATAGATCTATTTTTATAAGTACTTAAGGAATGTGTGAGCAAAGGATTTCATACCCAGCTGAGATGTCTTTATTCTTGGCCTGCTCTTTCCCAGGTCTGGGCTTTTCTCATGCCTGACCAGGGAGGCAGATCAGCTGTCAACATCCATTCAGGGGGAGGATGGCAAAGCTGACGGCAAAGCTGTCAGTCACTGGGCCAAGGTCCTGTGACTAGCAAGTGGCAAAGGTGGGACCCAGTTCATCACATCCAAATACCACGGAGTGTTAAGGACTGTATGTAAAAGCTCCTTACGTTATCTTATGAAATCTTCATAAGGGAAGAGTTAAAGGACAAATTTCCAAATGATGACTAGTAAATTACAGTTAAAGGGCTAATGGTAAGCAGTGAATACCTTTTCCAGGAAAAGAAAGACTAAAGGAAAAATGGAAATTAAAAGCACTAAGGCACTTTGGAAAATTTATGTTCCCTAAAATGTAGTTATAATATGACAAGTAAATGGTTGGAAATGGGAAATGAGTCAGGGAGAAAAACTAAGTTGGTGCAACACAAAACCAAAGGCTAATTTTCTTTCATATTGTCAAATGGAGACTATAAGTGTCTTTAACAGTAGAAAAGATCACTAAGATAACAGTATCAACTAAAACTGAATCATGGAGAAGAGAAAGCATACAATGGAATGCGAGAGAATACTTTGCTTTCATTTCTCAAATAAAGGGCTGATGTTCTTTATATCAGTTATAACTGGAAAGCAACCACTGGGACAATAATAAAGCATTACTAAATACTAGTTTGAAAAGTACAATTGTAAGTCTAAGAAAAACAAGACGAAGGCCCTGTGTGTGTCTGTGTGTATGTGTGTGTGTGTCTGTGTGTCTGTGTGTCTGTGTCTGTGTGCCGTGGGGACAGAGGGCCAAGATAAGTAAAGAAAGGATGTCAGCCGGCAATGCCTGACCCCAGAAATAGTTCTGACCTACGTATTCAAGCCTCTTTAGAGGAGACTTAGGTCTCCACAAACATTCAGGTGTCGCATTTCTTTTTCTGCAGGTGGCACCTCCTCGATTTACATTTTAATAATGCTGGTCAGTGGTGTCCTATCTGCTGCTTGCCTCTATTAACACAGCCCAGTGAGTTCAAAGCCGCAGATGCAAGCATGCTGGATCAAAGCGGCTCTGCAGGGACTCTTATTTCAGTGTGGGTGGGGGCAAATTTGCAGGCCCACTTCCCACATGGCCCTGGCCCCCCATTTCCCTCCTCCCCGCCGCCCTCTCCCACAGCCCCATCTCCTCCACCACCCTGCAGTTCTCTGCACATGCAGCAGAACCAGAACACGGCAGGGAGCTTCTGGAGGGAAGGACACGTGCCTGGGCCTTCTGCTTTTCCTCCCTGTGCTCTCTCTGGCCCTCTAGTTTCTGGGCCGCACTTGGGAATGTCAAGGAGAGGGCAGCGTGCCCAGCACACCTGCCCCTCTCTGAGTACAACGTCTCCAACCTCAGCCCATCCAGCTTCCCGCACCTGTAGATGGAAGAACATCCTGACAGTCAGAGCTGCCCCCAAACAGGCAGCCTGCTGCTCAGGGCTTCCGGTCAGCTCACAGAGCTTGCCTCTTCTTTCCAAGGTCTGGGCTTTTCGATAACCTAACCAGGTAGGCAGACCAGCACCCAGCATCCCGTTCACAGGGAGGACGGCAAAGCTGTCAGATCACTGGGCCAAGCTTCTGCAACCAGCAGGTGGCAAAGCTGGGACCCAATTTATCATCCTGAGTCTGAGAATCTACAGGGACCCCAGGAGCTCAAAAGAAATCATCCAACTTTAGGAGCAAGACTCACACGGGAAGTCCTGTAACAAGGTAGGTTGTGAGTGCTCAAACTCAGGCTTCTGGGTCATAAAATTCCTCCTTCTCAAGAGGTCCTCTGAGATTTTGCCTTTTGGCGAGGGGTCAAAACCAGTAGGAAGGAACTGCCCTTGCCACTCCCAGAGCCTGTGTCTTCGGCTCTTCCTCCCTTTCCTGTCCTCATGTCTTACTTGCTTTCCTTGTTTCTGAGACAAAACCCCCAATGCTGCCAACTTGGGGGAGAGATTTATTTTGGATCACAGTTTAGTTCATGGTCAGCTGGCTCCAAGGCAGAAGCAGCATGGTGGAAAGGCCTAGGCGGAGGACAGCCACTCACATCCTGGTGGCCAGGAAGCAAGAGAGGAGCCTGGGGTGAGGGGGATAGACACTTCCAGGTCACTTCCCAGTGACCACCTAACCAGGCCCCACCTCCTAACAGCATGGCCAGTGATTAGTAGATGGACTACTGATGAGCACAGCACCCTACCATCCAGGCACCTTCCAAACACACCACCTCTGAACACATGAGGCTTTGGTGGGGGGGATTCCAGTCTGAACCCGAACCACAGCTCCTCATTACAGCTACAAAGGCAACTGAAAGGACTCCATGAAGCTGTGAGTGTCTTAGACGCAAGAAGTGCGCATTGTCCATCTCTGCGTCCCTCCCAGCACGTGGGAAAATCACCTCCTACAGAAGGTGTGAAAAAGTGTTTTGAACAGATGACCAGAGTAAGAGCAAGGGTGTGAGTGCGCGAGCCACCCCCAGCCAGAGTGTGCGGTGAGTGAGTGCGTGTGTGAGGCTGGCCAGGGCTGCTCTTCACTGAGCAGAACTGTGCCATTTCAGAGAAAACACTACGCACCTGGCCCCCCGGGAGCACCCCACACCCTGTGCTCCCACACCCTCAGGTAAGGAGTGCTGCTGATCAGGACACGAGAAGATGTGCCAGGCTTTGCAACACAATGGGTGAAATTGCCGCTGAATGGCCTGGCTGTCACACAGACTGCCTACACACAGAGCAAATCACCTGTGCTCACAGGAGGGGTTTGGAATGAAGGCCATGAAGAAACGCTGTGGCCTGGGGGAGGAACCTGAGTCTCACTTTCTTCAGCTGTGCTGCTAAAGCTCCAGAGGATGAATGATACAATGTGGTAGGGACTGGGACACAACCTCAAGGGAGGTGTTACTGTAGCTGCTGTGGAGAGGAAGAACGTGCAGAAAGTGAATGATGCCTGGGGCTACCAGAAGACATCCTCCACCTCAACATCCTTCTTCCCAGAAGAGTCCACCAGAGAGGTGTGTGGCCTGGGAAGGGGAGTCACATGCCAGAGGAGCGCACTTCTTCCACTTCCTGTCCAGTTGATGTCCCCAGATGGCCACCTGCCTGGCACTGGGTGGGACAGGACAGAGCAGGAGAGGGATCTTCCAACACCCCTGTGCTCTCAGGGCTGTCAGGAGTGGGAGTTCCTGCTGAGGCAACTGCACTGGCTAACTGGAAGGGAGAGGCATTTACCAAGGTCACCTGATGCAAATCGGACATGTCTCACAAGAGAGGCCCTCACTGGTATGCTGTGGATCAGAACAGGAACTTGATATTTTGACCTCAGTTCTCTGTCAGCCTTTCACTCTTTGCCCCCCCAACACGTGTCCAGACGAACCCGTGTTGCCTCCTGGGAGTGCTGCTTACCAGGCAGGCAGCCCCACGTCTGCTGCTCTTGATCCAGCTCCAGGTGCTATGGACTGAAGGCGCCAGAGAACAGTGGAGGAGATGATGGGCAAAGAAAATCTCTCAGAGATGTTCTTTTTTCGCAAATAAAAGGGTTCTGGGATACTTTTTACTTTTTGTTTGCTGTTTGTAAGTTGGCTTGTTCATCAATGCAGTACATTAAACAGTTGAAATCCTTTGCTGAAATATGAAATGCACTGTAGTTCCAGTCCTAAAGGTGGACTTATACATTACTGTGTCAATTAAAAATTATCCTTTTATAAACTGCTTGTGAATCACAAGGTTGATGGGAATATTAGATTTCACGACGAAATCCTGACCCTTAAAAACTCTGTAATCTCCAGATAACATTTCCTAAGGCTGATCCCTTAAAAGAATGGGGCCTGGGCTGCTGATAGATATACACAGAGAAAAGGGGGGAGGGGAGGGGAGGGGAGGGGGAGAGTCAGAGAGAGATCTGCACCCAAGGAAGCTGCATGAATGGGCTGTTACCAGGGACGAACTGCCAGGGCCCTGCCTGTGTTCAGCTACTGGGCCCTTCGAGACTTCTCCCTCAGATGCTTGAACGCAGCTGTCCGTTTTCCCGCTGGTGGGCTGTTCCCATTAGGACACCTTCTGCTCTAACTGCCCTCCTGCCCATTTGCTGCCCTGAGAGCAGAGCTCCTGAGAGCTGCCTGGACTCGGGCTCCAGTGTCACCCTCCAGGTACCCTGGAGTCCACTCACATTCACTGTGTCACAGAAACTGTTCCCCCTGATGTCCCCAGTGATGCAGGCACCTGCTGCTAACTCCAGCAGTCAACTGCCCACCTTCGTCTTATTTTACCCTTGGCCCCCACTCCTGAACGTCCCCTCCCTGGGGCGCCACATGCTCGAGAACCTTCACCCCCATCTGGAGGACACTTTCACAGTCTCCGCTCCTCCCTGGCCTCTGAGGTGAGGCCCAGTCTGGGTGTTGGCCTCTGGGTATCTCCAGCTGTGCACGCTGTCTCCCACGGTCACTGCCACCAAGCCCCGCGCCCCCAAGGCCATCAAAGCAGGGAGACTCTGAAACCAACACACCCAGTGGGCTGATCCGGCCCCTGAAGGAGCCTGTTTCACCATTTCCTCGGGTTCCTAACAGCAAACTGGACGTTTCCATTCTTCCACCTGCAGTCCTTCCTCTCCTAGTGAAACGCTGCTCCAGGGACCCCAGCCCTGGGATGGAGGCAGAGTCTTCCCCGAGCCTTCCCACCACATCCACATGGAGGCTTGGGGTCAATGTGCTGGTTCTGCCTCCAGGAAGAAACCGGAACCTGACCACCCGGCAGGGATCTACCGAAGCCGTCTCTCCCTGGGTTTCTACAGGAGCCTCCTAGGTGATGGCTCTGCTCCTCCAGGGCTCCCGCAGCCTCCTCCCCACAGGACAGCCTGAGCAAGACGCTCACCATGTGCAGCGGGTGACACGCTCCCGCCCAGCCCTCCTAGTCCCCATGGCTCAGGTTTCCTGCAGCCACACTGTGTGTGACTGGGTCTGTGACCTGGCCTTCTCCCTCTTGCCCCATGCACCCTCTGCCTCCTGGTGACCCTTCTCACACCCAAGGCCACTCCTACCACAGGGCCTTTGCCTGCCTGCCCCTTCGGCCTAGAACACACTTTGCCCTGTGTTTCTCTCTCCAATTCTGCTCAAATATTCCCTTGCAGGCTGGGACGCCCCGCCCGGACCACATTGATAATCCCAGAGAACTCCAGCCCCACCTCCAAGCCTTCGACCCCACCCCTCCTCTCCAACACCCTGGTGCACTGCCTTTACCACTTCCTTCTTTACTGCACCTGTAGACACTGCGTCCCTGAACTATCAGTGCCACAAGAGCAGGGGTGTTTATCTGTTCCTTTCCCATTCACCCCAAACCTAGTGGCCAACAAACAGCACATAAATGCCACTGGCTACATGAATAAATTAGTGAATATGTAGCCTGTTCAATAAGCAGCAGGAAGCCATTCAAAAATTTCCACAAGTGTGGTCCGCGGTGTCCCCGGGCGGCAAGTCTGTGCCAGACCCCACTCCCAGCCTGGCGGTTTCTTGGGCACCAGAACTGGTCTTCAAGAGGCACCAAGGCGCGCTTTCGTGTGCTCCTCCCCAAGGCCTCCCTCTGCCTTCACACAGCCTAACAACAAAGCCCCGCAGGGAGGAGTGGGGCCTCCCCCCGCCCAGCTCCCCCAGTTCCCCCAGCACCTCTGCTGGCCTGCGCACAGGTGTCGCGCCTCCTGCCCCGAGGGTGTCCTGGTCAAGGGGGAGAACCCAGATATGAGCCCCAGCAACAACTACCACCCCCTCCCACAGTGCTGATGATCAGTGAATTCTGGAGCCAGGAGGAGACCATCAGTGGGAAATTTTCTGCGATTCTCCTTAAAACAAGCAGCATCATAAAACGTGAACTTCTGCAGGCACCTGGCACTCCAGCTTTCTCGGGTTTCTGAGCGGGGTGGAAAGCATCCCCGCATGGACCTCGCCAGGAGCGTCTTTTTGGTGCTGTCACCTCCAAGAAAATGACTTTGGACCATTTTTTGCAATGGTAAAAATATTCAAAGCCCGGCGGAGGATTTAGCTCAGTGCCGCCTGCCTCGCAAGCACAAGGTCCCAAATGCGATCCCTGGTACCAAAAACAAAACAAAACAAAACAAAATGTTCAAGGCCAAAAGCATCATAGCTTTGAAAAGAAAGAAAAGCTTTCCCTGTAAGGAAAGAGGCCAAGGGGCTTTCACCAGTGACTTGCCCAGTGAGGCAGTCCCTGGGGGCCAGGGACACCTCCGTTCTCCCCACCACCCCAGGATATCTGGCAGGAAGGAGTGAGGAGGGAGGAGCCCAGGCAAGAACACACCCTCGAAGGTCACCCCAGTGACTGCCTCCAGCCAGGCCCCGCCTCCTAACAGCTCAGTCAGCCACCAACCCACCCATGGGGGATTGCTGAGGAACACGGTGCCCCGTGATCCATCACCTCCACACACACGAGGCTTTGGGCGCATCTTACATCTTAAGCATCACACCTTACAAAGGGCTCCTATCGCCCCGAGAGGGAGTCACACTTCTGCTAGGCGACCGACTGCTCTGCCCCAGGAAGGGCGGGTGGGATGTGTGTGAGCTGTCACCTGCAGTGGGTCACTGAAGGGCAAGTGTCTGTCCTTGTTCTCAGAGCTAAGATGTCCCTTTCATAACCCCACAAGCAGCCACTCACTTTCCACTGTGCCTTCAAGACAGCTTCAGAAGGGGGCATCAGAGCCAACAGCAGGACAGCCAGGGACACGCAGCCTGTGTCACATGTGTCCAGGTGCAGCAGCAGGATGCTATGAGGATGACCTTCATCATGCACAAAGGAAAAAGCCTGCAGCTGTGTGGCTCCCCTCCTCTGATGCACTGTGAAGTCCTTTCAGGATCTGACAGCACCCAGGTGCCCAGCTCAGCTTAAAGGTCACAGAGCCCTGGGGCCACTGCCTCAGCCACTCCCTGCTCGCCTGCACTTCTAGGCCCAGCTGATCCTCTAAGTCAGCAGGCTGCTCTTCAGCTTCCACACTGGACTCCCTTCCTCTGCTGCTGCAGGTAACTCCAACCAAGTGGTACAGCTTCACCTTTCAACATCCTCAGTTACTTCCCGTGTACCTAAGGAGCCAACATAGGCCTCCTGGGCTCCTCAACACCCTGGACTCTGTGTGGCTCATTTTTTAAAGGTTTGTGCCTAAGATGAAATAACCACCCTTGGTTCCCCAAGTGCAGATAAGTGCACAGCCTTGGTGAGCATTGTTCATCACATTTACACTAGGGGCATGTACAGATACAGACTCCTGATGTCACTTGTAAAGCTCCTCTGGCCACTTAACACCTCCCCTTGATCCAGACACCAGAGCCCCCAACACAGAACCGTGCAGGGTTTGTGCTTCACCCCCAGGTTACGAGTAACACTTTGTGCACAGCCTACCCACTTCATTCACACAGACGCAGTGTATGTGTGGCCTGTGGCTAATTCAAGCTTTGCTTTCTGGAACTTTCTGGAATTATCCTTTCAGTCAACAACTGATTGGATCTGTGGGTGAAGGTGAGAACCCATGGACGCAAAGGTCAATTATATCTCAACCATTATATTTCTACCCAAGTAGCTCAAGTATATAAGCAATAAACCTTGAGGCACTCAGAGACAGAATGGATCTTTTAAAAAGTACTCCAGGATAGCTGTGGAAAAGCTCAAAGGTGTTTCTCTCAGCTCCACTCCCCACAGAGGGCCCTGCCAGAAGTCTGCTGGCTGCAGCTACTCACAGGTCGCTGGTGTGGCACGGGTAGGGCCCTGCCTGTGCCTGCGTGGTGGGCTCCAGGGCTTCTTGCCCAGTCTGCACCGCGACGATGGCCCTCTCGATCATGTCTTGCAGCGGGACAAAGATGTAGTTATATCTGAATCCGTCGGCAGGCAGACTCTGAGGATGAAACTTCCAGGAAGGATTTTTTACCAAATCTGTCCTCATGCTGTATAAGATGCTGGTCCGAATTGTGTACGTGACATGAGGCAGCAATCTGAGAGATGCTGATCCGAAGCTCCTGCCAACTGAGGAACTGTTGAATATGATACCTGGCGGCAGAGAAGGACAGGTGAGCAGTGCCAGAGCTCAGAGAGGGGTCCACACCTCCCCCTCCTGCAGAAGGAGAGCTGGCCCTAGCAAGGCAAAACCAGGCTCAGTCCAATTGGTAGTAAGACTGAACCAAGACCCAACTCTCAGTCCAATGTACCTTTTCTTTTGGTAAAATCATACTGTGGTACCACCAATACAAAGACACAATTTGTTTTTTGCAGGACTTGAAAAATTATACAGGGCTGCTCAAATAGTAATTGGCATCTCTTCCTTGAGTTGTGGATGTGAGTGGATGCACATAATCCAGCCCCCCTCCCCTTGTCACTCCTAACTTAAATGTATGGATTGTGTTTCTGCCACATGGACTCTTTGAATTCCATCCATAAAACCTGTCATGAACTGAACTCTCTTCCTCCAGAGTGCATATGATGGAGTCCTCACACCAGGGCCTTAAAATGTAAGTGTGCATTAGATAAATGTGATGCAGTAGATAGCATCTTTGGAGGGTTACTGAGTTAAAATGAGGCCTTTAGGATGGGCCCTAATTCAATACGATGGTGTTGCTATAAAATGAGGAAAGCCAGACACAGACACAGGTAGAGGTAAGGAGAAGAAGGCCATGGACAAACTAGGGAGAGGAAACAACAGAGAACATTCCCTCCCAGTCCTCAGAAGAAATCCACAGATGCCTTAATTTTGCACTTCCAGCCTCTAGAATGGTAAAACAACTCATTTCTGTTGTTTAAATCACCCACCTGCAGTACTTCACCAAGACAGCCCTGGCAAACTGGTACAAAACCTCATAAAACACAAAGCAAGGGGTGGAGGTGTAGCTCAGTGACAGAGCACCTGTTTAGCTTGCACAAGGCCCTACAGTCCATCCCTAGCCCCCAAAACAATGATAATAATTAAATGTTGATTCAAAAAGAATACAGAAGATTAATAATGGATTCTAATTGACCATTTTATTTCCTCACCCTCAACCCAAAAGAGCAAAATGCTATGATAAAAATAAACGTGACGGGTAAATTAGAATATAACATTAGTTATGAATATTGTTATGTATCATGCGAGATTTAACCATAAACAATGTCAAAAAATAGTAAAAACAGATGCATCCCGTACCATCACTCTCGGGATGGTGAAAAGCAGTTAGTCATTATGGCAGGAGACATGTCTCTTCATTAACTCCACGTGTATATTTCTGCTTCATTTTATATTTTGTTGGTTTTCTCTGAGCCAACATAAAACACCATTAGGGAGAAGTACATGAGATGACAACTATTTGAGCCCGTGTCTTTGTGATTGAATTGTCTATTACTTACTGGCCAAGAACTTGTTCTTCTGCATAAGCTTTTGTGCTTCCAACTCCAGGATGTCCACTGACTCCATGGCCTGGAAGCGATCCAGCAGCACACAGGAAGAGAGGTTGACCAGGGCACTGCCCAGGAAATGGAAGTATCCAGGCCCTGAGCGGTTAAAGACCTTGTCCAGCATCCCTCCTGAGGATAGCAAGCAAATCAGAACACATCAACTTCTCTTCCACTCCCTGCTTTTTGTTCATACAGTGGGAGTCAGGCAAATGACTTTCAAAATAAACAAAATTCCCTCATGAAAAAAATTATTCAAAAGGGACTCAAAATTTGATCATATGCAAAATTTGCTATTTATTTGCTGAATGCAAGCTCTCCACATTTTATATGTGTTCTGTGTAATGCTGATACATCTAAATACAAAAATCGTTAACACACAAGAATAAGATTGTGTGTTACCTTTTTATGTATGTTCCCTGCAATGTCGATGCTCATATCTAAATGGAAAAACATAGTTAACACACGAAGGTAAGACTGCATCACAGAAACTTGTGACCATGGGAAGAGGACAGAATAAAAATAGAAGAAAAAATCTGAACCATAAAACACATATAGGAAAGGAAGAACTCAAATTATCATTGTTTGCAGATGATATGATACTCTGTGTAGAAGACCCAAGAACTCCACTAAAAAATTCTTAGAATTAATAACCAGTTTTAGCATGTAGCAGGGTACAAAATCAACACAGAAAAATCAGTAACATTTGTATACACCAATAATGAACTCAGAAACACATTATGAGAACAATACCACTCACATTAGCATCGAGAAAAATTAAATACCTAGGATTAACATAGCCAAAGAAGTGCAAGACCTCTATAATGAAAACTGCAGTACACTGGAAAAGGAGAATAAAGAAGACGTCAGAAAATGGAAAGATGTTCCCTGCTCCTGGATGGACAGAACCAATACTGTCAAAATGGCCAGACTTCAAAACTGTTCTACACATTCAACATAATTTAAATCAAATTACCAACAGCATTCACCACCGAACTAGAGAAAGCAATCCTAAAATTCATAAACCAGAAGATTTCTAGAGTAGCAAAAGCAATACGGGGCAAAAAGAACAAAGTAGAAGGTATCACAATACCTGACTTCAAGCTATGCTACCTACAAAGCAACAGTGATTAAAAACGGCAAGGTACTACAATAAAAATAGACACATGGATCAATAAAACAAAATAGAGGATACAAAAACATCCCCAGACACATTCAGCTATTTGGCCACAAAGTGGTCAAAAACATACACTGGAAGAAAGACAGCCTATTCAACAAATAATGCTGAGAAAATAGTCTGCAGAAGACTGAAGCTGGACCTACATCTCTCAACATGTACCAAACTAAAATCAAAATGGATCAAAGATCTAAACATTAATACAGAAACAACGAACCTACTGAAAGAAAAGACAGATGAAACATTTGAAGACATAAATGTAGGCAAGGATTTTCTGAACAGAATTCCAATTGCACAAAAAATAACGGCAAATAAATATCAACAAATGGGATTACATCAAATTTTAAAAGCATACAGCAAGGAAGTGAAGAGACAACTACAGAAAGAGAAAAAACTTTGCCAAATATATATATATCTATATATATAGATATATAGATATATGTGTGTGTGTGTGTGTGTGTGTTTGACTAGAATATATAAAGAACTCAGAAAACTTGGATCACCTAAAAGACCTGATCGAGAAATGGGCATGTGACATGAACAGACACTTCTGAGAAAACGAAGTACAAATGGCCAATAAATACATGGAAACACATGCAGCATCTCTGGCCATTGGGGAAATGAAAGTTAAAACAATGCTGAGATTCCACCTTACACCAGAAAGAGTAGCATTCATCAAATCAAAGAATAACAAATGCTAGTGTGGTTGTGGGGGAAAATGACCCCTCCTACATTGTTGGTGGGAATGGAAACTAGTACAACCACTATGGAGATCAATATGGAGATTCTTCAAAGAACTAAAATTAGAAATTGTATATGACCCAGCTATTTTCTTTCTAAGTATCTTTTTTTTTTCTTTCTAAGTATCTTCCCAAAAGAGCTAAAGACATCATATAACAGTGATATGGGCAGACCAATGCTTATAGCAGTACAATTCACGAGAGTTAAATCCTGTAAGCAGCCTGTATGTCCAACAACAGAAAAATGGACAACGAAAATGTGGTATCTTCATAATGGAATACTACTGGACTACAAAGAAGGATAAAGTTGAGACATTTGTAGGATATGGATGCACCTGGAAATATATATATTATGTTATTAATATGTAATTATTAATTACTATATATGTTATTATTACATATAATATATTGTATATATTATATTTTATATATAATATAATGTTGTGTGTTCAGACACACAAGCTTAAACCCCCTATGGTATCTTTCATTTGAGTAAACCAATGTACAAACAAAGAGCAAAATAAAGGTTGGAAAGAAGGAAACAAGGGAATAGATCACTTGCAAATGGGAAGGGGTCCAGGAGACCAGGTCCAAGGGGTGAGAGGGAGAGGAAGGGGAAGTATGGAGATCTAAGATGTGTCAGGTACCGGCACTAAATACTCAAAATGAATGTAAACACTGTATATCATAAACATGAGTTTAGAATACTAACAACAATGACAATGAAAATGGGAAAAGGTGATTTTGAGGTGGAGGAAGGGAAGAGAGCGGGAAAGGGAAGATGATTCGAAAAAGAGCCAGGCTGTTTTATGTACATGCTCCTACTCCCCAAGACGAATGTAAATTTTGTGTACTGCAAATATTTACTAAAGTTAAAGTTTTACAAAGAAAAGCGAAGTCTACCAGCCAAAAAATATATATAAATACATGACAACAGGAAAAGAACTGGGCCAACTACATAACAATGGCTGGCTTGCTAAAGACAAGGTAAATGCAATTTTGAATTTTCATTTTAAAAATGCAATAAACCTGAGCCTTCAGGACAGGATGGCCAGTGACCTGATGTGGCCGCCATCCGATTCACAGAAGCCGAGAAGACAAGGTGTTTGGCCTGCAGAAGGAGACACAGGTTCCCTGCCGTCCACTCGGCCTCATGGTCTGAGGGCCGCAGTGAGTGCAGCTTCAGCTGTGGATGCTCTGTCCTCAGCCCGCCCATGACGAGCAACTGATGGCTACACACTGTGTCATCGTGGAGATCAGATGCAGTAAAGCATGAAGCTCAGCTGGTGGCCCCGGGGCTGGGGCAGGATGTGCACTTGGTGTGGCATCGTATATAGTTATTAGTGTGTAAAATCAATTGGCAGCAGAGGCACAATAGAGGTAACACAGCCATCAAAGCAATGCTCTGGGTATCAAATGGGCTTCAGGGTTCCAAACTCACCCCCGCCCTGGCCAGGATGGAAAGCTGGGCGGCCCGGGTTATCTGTTGTGGAGATGTGGACCACAGGGGCTGCACCTCTGGCCTGGAGTGGCTGGTGCAGGGACAAAGCCCGCGGCCCAGCTGTAATACCTTCCGGTCCACTTTCTCCAGCTACACCTTTCTCCAAGATGACATCAGGTGTCTGGATCGGACCTTGACTGTTGACCTCAGTGGGCAGCGCTGACCTGTGCTGTGCCACTGCGATACCTGTCCAGTGTTCCCACTGCAGCCACAGGAGGGGGAGGGGAGAGGAGGGGTGGAAAGGGAAGGAGAACATGGAGGGGGGAGGAGAGGGAGGAAGAGGCACAGGGGAAAGAGGAGGAGGAAGAGGAGGAGGAAAAAAAAGAGGAAGATGCAGAGGGAGAGGAAAATGAGGAGGAAGAAAATGAAGAGGAGGAAGGAGACAGGGAGGAGAAGAAGTGGAGGAGGAGGAAGAGAAAGGGGAGGCAGGGAGCAAGAAAGAGCCCGGATGTGCCTGCACAAGGTGAAATCCTGAAAATGACTGATCTGTGTTACAACGTTGTATTTCACCAGTCCACCTGCGTTTGTTCAGGGTGAAGATCTGTCTCACTTTCCCCCAAATGCTGCAGCATAGGTAAGCCTTGGGGCTGGGCTCCGCATCCTCAGTGGCCAGGACCCACTGCAGCATCTGTGCCTCAGGCTTGGGTTCTTCTCGCAGGGGCATGGACGGCGTGGGGTGGTGGCCAGGGACTGGCGAGGCAGAGACCCCTGGGGAGGCTGCCAATCCCTCTCCAGCACAGGCCGTGCTCAGGGCGGGAACTCAGTAGGGTCGTGGAGGAGCACAGCACGGTGCAGTGCCCACACAGCCCCCTGCCCCTTTAGCAGGGAAAGGATGAATCTGTCACTGTTCCCACGTCTTTGTTTCTATGAGGAAAGTGTATGCACCCATGGGGTTGCTGTGAAAATTACATATATTTACATATATATGTACACAGCATTTTGTAAATATATACATTTTATATAAATGTTTATATGTAAATCTTATATACTTTTACAATATAAGGTCATAAAAAGATATAAAATATTTTAATATATCCATGTTTATTGTATATAAATCTATGTATCCATATAGTAGACACAAATTAAGTCTGTGTGTCTGCATATATAAATACGTGCATGCTGATGTTACCTTCATGTTACGGACTGGTGCCTGTGCCCATACTTATAACTGCTGAGTGACAGGCAGCTGCCCATCAGCTGTCTTTCATCCCTCTGTGTGCAACTAGCAGGACACCTGGAAACAATACCAAAAGCCTCACTCTCCACTGTGATGGACTTCAGTATTTTTAGGGTAAACTGGGGAAAGTTTAATTTTACAGAATGGGGCAAACAGGGTCTTGTTATAGTCCATCTCCATTTTATGTGCTGGCCATTTGTCACAAAATACGCTGCTTTCTAGGTTCGCAGGAAAGCTTAGACAGCTTAACTGCACATAACGCCAGGTGGTAAACACAACGAAGAGCGACTTGATCTCCAATCATTTGCCTTTCACTATCTTCAAGGGAAGAATTTTTTTTAAAGGCTTTAAAAAGCCAGATCACTTACGACACAGAGGCACACATCATGTGCCTGGGTGTGCGTGCGCGTGCGTGTGCATGATCGGCCTGTCTCTGCAGTTCCTCACCTGTGGATCCAGCCCACCCCATCAAACATATCTTAACGAATGACACCCGTTCTGAACAGATGGACCCCTCACTTCCCCTAAACGGTGCAGTTCAGCATCCTCTACACAACATTCACACTGGGTCACTTCTGAGTGACCAGCAGTGATGTGGGCTGCGTGGGAACGTGTGGTTTCAGCGAAGGGACCTGAGCACCCGAGACTGGTGTCTGTAATGGATCCCGGGAACAACTCTGTGCAGACAATGAGGGACCACTGTACACCACACACACGCACAACACACACACACACACATACACACACACACACACTTCTCACTGGGTGGGAGGACTCTGTGCTGCTCTGCCATAGTGAGGTGCCCACTCCTGCACTGCAGATTGGTTATCATGACTTAAAACACAGTCAGACATTAGCTGCACACCGTCCCTTTGGACACCTGGTCTGTGCTGTCCAACCTGAGGGGACGAAGGCACTGCCATGGGAGAGATGGAGAACAGAGCAGGGCACAGAGCCCCTGGAGGCCTGGAACCTGGCCCCCTTGCCTTCGTGGTCCACTCTGGCTCCTACAGCATGCAGCAAGTCAGTGCAAAGGACCAGGAGTGGGAGACCTGGGAGAGACACACTGCCTACTCTTAGTCCTCAAGGGTAACAAGGGTCCTGCAACTCACACACAGGTGAGCAAGAACAATGGGGTACACAAGGCTACAAGAATCTGGCTCCAAGATCCAGACAACAGAACAAGACCGCTGCTGCCTGTCCCATGACTGTAACTCAGGACCAGAAGCAGAGCCTACATTCACCACAGGAGACTACGGGATTTGGGAACCTAATGTGTCTGCCCCTGAACACTGTCCAACAAATGGCTCCATCCTACAGCTCCAAGGGAAGGGTCTTAATCTAGACATGAAGACAACTTGTGCCCTAACTTGTCACGCAAGGCTGCTACGCACACTGTAGGATTTTCATAGTAATCCTGGCCTCTTGCATTGAATCCCAGCAGTACCTCACTGGCTATGATAATCAAAACACCTCCAAACACTGCCAACTGTCCCCAAGGAAAAGCCAGCCTCAGTGGAGAGTCACTGACAGGAACTGAACACAGTTAAGTTCTGTCCATATGTAAAATTTTCACGTGGGATTTAGTTTTACCCAACATTAGAGACAGAATTCAAAATAAGCTAATAACAACAAAACAGCAGCAATGATTTTTAAAAAGCTCTAAAGATAGAAATGACATTGTTTTTAATGAAAGAAGGAGGGGGAGGAAAAGGAGAAAGAGAAAGAAAAGGAGGAGACGCAGGAGGGAGGAAGGAAGAGGAAGAAGAAGAAAAATAGAGGAGGAAGAGGAGGCAGGAATTTTTGTGACATTAATTTAAAATTATCAGTGAATGGAATAAGGGATATTTCTGTATAATTTGTAGATAGAGCCAAGGTTTTGCTGTGTAAAATTGTTCAGGAAATGTTTCTTCCCCAGTGCCTGTTTTTTTTTTTCTTTTCAGGATGACACTGGTGTAGGAAACCCACAAAACAGCCACATAAAAGGATAATGAGGGCGTGGAGGGCATGACCTGGTATCCCTAAAGACGCAGTGGCATGCTGAGGCTAGACACTGATGGCAGAAGGTTACATGCAAAAGCCAGAAAAGGTGAGCTTGAGGAGAAGGAAAACATTAAGCACAGCCTGGCCCTGCACTAAAGAACATGTATCTGGTCCTTAGGTCTTACAACAACTGGTCCTGGAACTCGAGGGGAAGCAACCAGGCAGGGAGATGATTTGGTCGCCTTTGCAGCAGGAAATCAATTGATAATCTGATAATGAATAAACCAAGAAAGACTGTGACAGGCCCAACATCCAAAGCTATAACAACGAACCCGAAAGGAATCACTGCACAGTTTCAGCCATCCACAATGGGGAATGAAAAGGGAAGGGAAGGCTCAGTTGGGGGACTCGCTCTTAGTTGCAGTCACTCGTTACAAACAGAAGCTTCTGCGGTGGAGTTCATTTTCACACACAATTTTTAAAATGATATGGATAGTATGAGCATTTCTGTGTACATGCCTGTGCTCATAAAGCACACATTAAGTCCACCTGAAAAGGGACTCACAAGCTTTTACAGCAGCTAATCTGTGCCAGGAGTTAGTGGAGTCTTTTCTGGCTCATTTGTCTCTCCCAGTGTTTCCACAATACACATAGGTGGTTTTGTTATCAGCAGAACGTTATTTTTTAAAGTTATCTGATAAATAAAAATGATACAGTGAGTGGGTAAATAATCCCAGGGACTGCAATAATATAACTTCAAATAGCCAAGTTACTACAGCCTCAAGGTCTGGCTGGTTATAGGATGAAGAAATGAATATAAGACCCTAGGTATACATGTTTAAAGGATTCATGCAGTAAAGTGAGTCAACTCCTACATGAGTTACAGATGGAGATTTGGGACTCTGGGGGTGCAGTCAATGGTATGCCCCTTGCCTGGCATGCTGGAGGCCCTGGGTTCTACCCCAGAATTGCAGAAAAACAAAGCAGATGGAGATCTGCCTCCGCCCAGACATGGGAACCACCCATCGCCATCCTCTCCTGGCCAATGGGAGGATCTTCAGTCTCCACAGCTGGTGAGGTCAGGAGGGACTCACTTCACCATCTCCAGAGTCCATGTGAATCCCAAATATAGGATGCCCATGCACTGTAGAAAATGGTCTCAACTTCTGCCTTTTCCCTTTAATTTTGTAACAGAAGTTTATAGTGGGGAACCTTTCCCAAAGTGAGGCTGGTCATCCACAGGACTCTGAACAGGTGGGGCTCACGTGTGTGTCCCACTGACAGACCCCACATTAGCACCAGCACCTGCACCACTGAAGGTGGGAAGTAATGGGGTTGCCCTGTTCCCCACAGGAAGTCTCTCCGCACTGTCAGTCTGAAAACTCAAGATGAGAGCTGTTTTAACAAGCTTTTCAGCACTACTTCATTTTAAAAAGTGCTTATTTAAGGCAGCACCATCTATTTTAAAACACGGCTTAAGCAGTCCTAATCAGAAAACCAAAAATCTAAAATGCTCCAAAATCCAAAACGTTTTGGGTGCCAAAATGAAGCCAGCAGTGGAAAACTCCACAGCCTGAAACTGCTGCATGCACAGAATCGTTAAATTGATTGTATACAATGACCGTCAGGGCTATGAATAGAGGGAGTATGTGAACATAAAGGAATATGGGGTGCAGGCCTGGGTCCTACCCTGAAGCTGTCTCATTATGTACATGCACTTTGTCCAAAATCAGAAAATTCCTGGTGCTGAGCATTTCAGAACAGGAATACTCAACCTGTACTATTACCCTTTGAGAAGCAATAAATTGGCCAGTTTTCCTTAGAGGAAAGCTGTATGCCTAATAAAATGCCTTGCCTTCCTCTGGCCTCTTGCTCCAGGCAGTCTGAGCCCCTCCATGTGCACACAAGAGTGCAGATGCCAGGCCCGGCACTTCCGGTTCCTGTCTCCTGGTCCCTGCAGCTGGGTGGGGCCCACAATAGCTTCCCCGGGAGCCGCCCTGGCTCTGCCTCCCCACTGTTTCCTCCCCTCTCCCCTGGGTGTCTGGGCAGCAACAGTCCACAGCCTTCAGATCTCTGCCGGGAACTCACTGTCCCAGATGTTAAGTAAGTGAATCCCTGGCTTCTAGTGGAGGCACAATAAATGTTTGTTAATTAATAGAATTTTTGTAAAATTTGATCGTCCCATTTTCAGATCAATACAACTGCTTTCAATTTACTGTTAACTCAGTAGTAATTTCTTTCACAAACTTGATTTGTACCTCAAAGTTCCTTCCAATCAGAAGTCTTCCTTTTTTCAGTGAGTTCTCTACAGAGCAAGCCCTGAGTCAGCAAATCAGAAAACTTCCAGTGTGACAAACTCTGCAGCATATTTGGTTCAAGCCCTCAGGGTCATACAAGGAAACAGGAAGTGAGAGGGGAAGTGACCTAGCAAAGTCATTTGGCCACTTCCTGGGTGGGAAGGGGTAGGACCCAGGGGACCCCAGCAAGTCCACACGCTTCCTTACCATAGCTCTGGAGCTCTTCCATGAGTCTGTCCACCTCAAGGTGCAGCTGGCTTTCTACAAAGTTCCTTATAAATTTGTTTCTCAGGGCTTCCTAAAGGAAAATAATATAGCTTCACAAACAGAGCAGCATCATGTCCTCCTACTTAGTAAGAGTTGTATTAGACTTATTCAAAGGTTCATGACACCAGCAAAAGACACATAAAGTAAATCCACTTAAAACATGTTGTATCTGGACATAATGACACATGCCTGTAGTCTCAGCACCCAGGGAGGCTGAGGCAGGAGGATCACAAGTTTGAGCCCAGGCTGGGTAATTTACAAACTTAACCAGACCTTGTCTCAAAATTAAAATTCATAAAAAGGGTTTGGGTTATGGCTCTGCGCAAAAGCCCTGGGTTCAATCCCCAGTACAGCAAAACAATAATAATAATTAGTAAGAGTTCTAAAACATAATGAATAACAAGTTAATATTCAATGAAGTATTTTCCTTGAAAAACAAAAGTAACATGAAAATTTAGGAAAGAATTATAGTGATGCACTAGTATTATAAACAAAGATTCCATTAGTGACTTGCAGGGCCACGGTTTCCTAATGGAGCCACATGGCACTCTGCCTTCTAGAGATGCCTGCTTTTCATGACCTCCAGGGCTGGTGCAAAGCATCGGCTGCCCTCCCACTTCCTGTTCCCCTCATCACCCCGCCCGGCACCCTCCGGTGCTCCTCTCAATGGTTTTACTGTGGAGAGTTCTCCAGGGTCACTTTCAACTTCATCAAAGTCTGCGTCTCCATTTGGCGGTCAGCGTTTATTCACTTTATTCTTCCGTGTACAAAGTCCCACAAAAGCTGAGAGGAGGAAGAACTACAGCTGCATGGAGGCTCAGCCGGGCATGAAGGCATGGGGATGAGTCTGGGACTCACCACTCCTCAAGGAGTAAACCCCACTCTGGACTCTGTTCCCACGGACTAGGCACTGTGGGTGCTCCAGTAGCCAGTGCCCTCCAAAGTGTGCGCAGCTGCTCACACTGCTGAGGTGGCCTCATCCAGCCTCATCTAAAGATCACAGAACTACTCTGAAATCTCAGGGTTTGCTTTTTTAAAAATCTTATTTACCTTCTTTTATTGGGCACTAGGTATTGGCCAGACACCATGCAGGGTGCTTTATCACACATGATCTCATTTAATTCAGCAGCGTGACAGGACATGACAGTTGCCTTTTACCAAGGGGAAAAGCCAGGGGGCTAAGTCAGGAGCAACACCCAGAGGCTCTAGCAGCAGAACCAAGACTTGTTTGGACTTCACTCCAAGTCCAAACACAGACAGCTTTCCCAGAACACGAACCCAGAGCCAAGAAAGAGAGTCAGTCTTCCTGACTGCACAGGAAGATGAGCCAGGCGTGATGGTGCAAGCCTATAATTCCAGCACTCTGGGAGGTTGAAGCAGGAGGATCCCAAGTTCAAGCCCATCTCAGGCAACTTAGTGACTTATCTAGTCCTTGTCTCCAAAAAAAAAAAAAAAAATGCTGAGTGTAGCTCAGTGCAAAGGCCCTGAGTTCAATCCCCAGTACCATGGGGAGAAACAGAGTGACAATCTGTGATTTTGTATGCTAAGATAAGTGGTTCTTCAAGTGTGGCAGATGGACTGGAATTCCTGAAAGGACTGCTCAGCAAATGGCACTCAGCTTAACTGCACTTCCTAAGGAGCTGCCGGTGCCTGCGGCAGAGCCAGTGCTGCCTCCTGTCCTCCCGGAGCGTGTGCGCTGTCGGCCTGGCACACTGACACCTGTGTCACTGCTCCCAGCTGCAGACAGGACCTCACCCAGACCCAACCTGCTCGCCATCCAGACCCTCTCTGGAAGGTCGCTGTGTTCACAGCGGAACGCACGGGCCAGCAGAGAGAGCAACCACAGAACTGCAGCTTAGACAGCTGCAGCCACCTTGGGAATGAGCAGGGGGATGGGTGGGAACATGGGCTGCCTGCCCGGCACATTGTGTCCTGAGGTCCCCACCACAGCCCAGACCTGGTGCCTCCACTGACCACTGACGGGGCTCCAGCTGGTGAGCAACTTCCTCTGCGATCCCTGCATGGCTGGCCCGGCCGGCCAGGGCGCCACCAGCTCCCCTCCCTCCTGCCTCCTTCCCAGGTGGGGAGGCCTTGGTCCTGGCCTGCCCTACCCCTCTTTTGCTCTAACCGCTGTAGCCATGGTAAGATGCACACACATCTATCTCCACTTCTGGGGGCATCTGGACTCAGCTGGTAGTGGTGTCTCTGTGGTCAAACCCACCCCACAGCTCACTTCACTTCCCAGCTGCTAGGATTTCCTGGCTGCATAGGAAGAAGCCCAAGGTGCAGAAAGGTTCAGGGAGCAGCCCAAGGTCACACAGCAGTGGATAGCAGAGGAGCTTGGAATCAGACTTGGATGGTTTGATCCCCAAATCCATGACCCCCTGCTGCTTGTTAGTGGGCAATAAATAACCCGGAAGTGAACAAAAAGACGGGACTGTTTCCTCCTCTTCCCAGATTTAAGGTCAACTAGGATTTCCCAAGCACCCCTGAAGTTATTAGGAAAACTAGTGGAACTAACATTTTCTAGTTAATGATTGCCAGGCCCTGAACCAGTTGGGCATTTTAAACCATAACCCATTTACTTTGTCAAACTTAGGGTGTCGACACAGACTATTAGGAAACGATCACTAATCACCATAGTAGATTTGTAACTAAAAAGAATGGAAATGATCTAAAAAGCATTGATTTAATATGGAATTTAAAGCACAGGTGAATGTAGATAAGTTATTAATCAATTCCATAACGAAGCCATCTTGCATGGGGTAAAACACTGAAAACTCACAACAACTTTTCACACATATCTGATTTTTATGCCAACTCTGCTCACTGGCCAGGATCCTCTGCAGGTGGCCCTGGGTCTCAGACCCTGCCAGGCAGCGCCTCACCCTGGGTAGTGAAGGCATTAACCACCCACCTGCAGCTGGCTGATCATCTGTCCATTTCCACCTCCCTGGAAAAGGCTGGACATCTTCAGCAATGTTTCCGATAAAGCTTTTAACTTGTCCACAAAATAAAAAGTGTAATTAGCCTGCAAAAGAAAGCACACTGGGGTGAGTCTCATTTGGTCGCTGCATTAGGATGAATTAGTCCCGCAACATCTTCAAAATCAATGAGCACCATACACAATTTGCTCCTCAGAGCAGAGTCCTGCCCCTGCCCCCGCAGGCCGGCAGGCACCTCCTGGCCCTCCCAGGAAGGCCTGAGAGGAGCCTCGCCGTGTCAGGGAACAGGCCCCAGCATCATCCAAACCAATGCAACCGTGCCTGCCTGCATCCCCTCTGCCACGCACACCTAGGCATCTGCTCCACAGTGGCCAATGCCAGCAAGCACAGAGTGAGACTGGGTGTCTGTTCTTTCACTGCTGCTGGCAGAGCTCACTGCTATGAGACTCTTATGAAATAATTTGGCATCATAAAATATGCACAGACATGGACCCATAAAACTGCACATGCCTCTGTCTCTCAAAATTAAAAGATTCTATTCTAAGGAAATAATTGCAATGAAATATAAAGCTATAGCCATGAAGATGTCAATCGCAACTCTCTTGTATTTAACACCGAACAGAGGCTTGGTGCCAAAGAAACAGTGAAGAGATGGCCTGAGACTCTGGACCCATCCCCGGGGTCACCTGGAGACCCTCATGGTGACACAGGCACTGCAGAGCAGCCACTACAGTACAGGAAGCCCTATACCCTGGTCGGCCTTCCAGGAAGAGAGGGGTGGGACAACTGACTGTGAAGATGAATGAACATTTCAGTGTCCCAGCCCCAGGCCTGCCGCACACGAAGTGCTCAGTAAACAGGAATGCAGCTGCTGTGCTGGTCAGAAACACACACAGACGTGTGGAGGAGACTGCTTGCCCTTACTGGTGTGGCCAACTTAGAAGACTTGCAGAAACTCGTATCTAACATCGAAGGATGCATGCACATGTAAACATTTATGTGCGTGGACATGTAGATACGTACAGCAAGTTATTAACACTTAGGTTAAAATATCCTGATTTATTTTACATATGCACACCCCTACTATTCAAATACTCAAGAAAAATTCACTAAAACTAATATGCTAGGACAAATATCAGTAAAATATAAAGACTTACAAATTAGTTAGGTATATATTATGAAATTTTAAAATTCTTAACAAAGGTTTGTGTAAAAATGTTTTAGATTAATAAATTGAAATTTTAAAGCATTATTACAAATAATTTTAATTTCAGGAACAAATTCAGGAAATGATCAGACAAGAAAAAAGGATGATAATATTAGCTACCAAAACATATTATTTAGAACCAGAATTCACCCTCAAATAATCAAACAAAAATTCACTTAACATATCTAAAAATAATAATACAGAAAATCTAAGGAAACCAGAAAGAATACATTAGTCAAGATAAATTTTAAAAATAAATGATTTGGAGAAAAAGTAAACAACAAATGCATGAGATATTCCTCTAAATAAATAACAAAGCATTTAAATATCTTGCAATTATTTAATGTTTACTTTATGTAGTATATGTAAATCATTCAATGTAAAATGTGAAATCATTCAATATGAAATAAATGTAAATAAATATAATAAAATAACAAAGCATAATAATGTTCAAAATAATTTTAAAGTATTAAACATAATAAAATAATGTACTAATAAAGCTACCAAAAGTTAAAAAATTCCTATAATATATAACACATCATTTTGACTACAGATTTTTAAATCTCGGTGAAATGTGTGTTAGGAACAAAGTAATCAGCAAGACGCTGTAGAAAACCCTCATGCGCGCACACAAGCCCTGGCCACAGTGAGTGCTGCCTGGCCTCTGCTTCCCAGAGGAGCCCTGCAAACGCTGCGCACTTCTGACAGAGACCAGCGCACATAGGAAAGGTGGCTGCCCCCGGGGCTGAGATGGGAACAGATGAGGAGGCCCTGGGACATCACTGAACCCCACAGGCAGCCATCAAAGGCCTCGCGCCTCACGTAGGAAGGACTGGAAAATGGCACCCCAGCCATGACACGGTAAGCCCCTTTCTCGACTGAACACCTGAAAACAGGGCAAGAGGCCTCCACAGAGAGCTCCGAAAGGGGCAAAGGAGACAAGTGTCTGGATCCAGTCGGGAGGAGCATAGCAGGAGGGAGCCTCACCACCCCAGCCCCAGCACAGGAAGCTGACCACACACTGCACTTGCCAAGCAACAACCTAGCAACAGAGGGCAGCCCCGCTGGGCTCCCTGTGCCCTGCTCTCCACAGCACCAGGCCAGCCCACAATACCAAGGGGCACCCTGGGAAAAGGCAGCCGGGAATAACTCTCCTCCCACCAGGAGGCGTAGAAGAAGACCCAGGGCAGACCAGCACGCAGGCTCCCACCACAGCAAGCCCAGCCCAGCCCAGACATGGAGCAGACAGTGGAGCAAGGGGTCCCCTGCCACAGTGCCCTGGCCTGGAAACCTTCGCTGCCCCTGCAGCAGGAGGACTGTGCATGGCAAGGGCCTGGCCTGCCAAGTCCCTCCTTCTCAATGCCCAAGACTCCATCCCCATGGAGGCACCTGACAGTGGACCAGGAGAAAGCCGACCTGCTCTCCTAGGAGCCACATCGAGACTACCAGGAACTCCGGAAGCACCAGAAACCAAGCAGAATGGAACAGCACCACAAACACTACAGAAATTAAACTATCACTGGAGCCATGGCCTACAAAGTAGGCCAAGACCTGTGCATTATATCTAAGCAGGACGACTGCCTGCAGTAATAAAAGACACAAGGGCCA